>NC_042617.1:231524784-231874252 GCF_901001135.1 Rhinatrema bivittatum | reverse complement strand
AGTTTGTTCATGTTTACAGACACTACCATTTTTTAAATAGAAATAGGAATTAAGCTGATTTGCAAATATTCAGGTCCTCACTCCCACACACAGTCTCTCAACTCATCTCATACACGCACACACACACACACTCTACAGACCCTCAGCCTCTCTCTCACCGCTGGGCCTCCTCTTTGCGGGTCGCCGCAGGATGGGCTCTGCAGCGGCCCTGATCTTCTCGGGCCGCAGCGGCCCTGCTACCGGGCCTCTTCCTCTTCTCGGGCCGCTGCAACTTGGGATTCGCGGCGGCCCGTAAGCGCTGCTTCTCCTCTGCACGCGCTGATGCTCCTCTTCCTTCCTTCCCGCGCGGTTCCAGAAACGTTTACTTCCGGGGCCGCACAGGCAGGAAGAAGGAGGAGCATCAGCGCATTTAAATGCGATCTTTTTCTTCGGGGCCAATCTGCCTGCTATATGCGTGTCTCTGCTCAGCCGCCAGTGGGATGAGATCCACTGGTGGCCGCATGAGCCTCCCTGCGCCCGGGGGCATTGGCTCTCCTCGGGATACCACTGCTCATGGTGCCCCCTAATACGCTGCGCCCTGTGCTTCCACCGAGTAAAACTGGGTTTCATTTGAGTAAATATACTTTGCTTGAGTAAATGTGGTTTTGAAGATTGCTACAATAAATGCCATTCAATTGTCCATACGATTTACTCGCATAGATGCAATTTACTTGAGTAAATGGCTTATGAAAATTGCTACAATAGTATGTTACATTTACACATATAACTCCTTTGAAAATTACCTCCTTAGTGTTCTAGCTCTAGGAGCTTCATTTATGTTGTGTTTTCTCTAAACATGAATAATTAAGCTTCAAATGTTTAATATGTTTTCATGGATCCTGTGGATTGGAAGCATTTTTGCAAGGTAGGATGGTTAGTTCTGGGGCTAGTGATGATTGCAGGGTTCCTGTAAACTGTTAGGTTTGGTCCTTGTGAGGCAGTGCCCCTATGTTCCTCCTTAAACCAGTGCAGGACCAGGCTAGGTGCCTGGTCCCCTTTATTTCCCCTTGTAAGAGAGAGCTCTGTGGGGAGGGCTCATCAGTAGAGGATTAAGAGCTGGGACCCAATTGGGCCCAGGTCTCCAGGAGGAAGGCAGCACCTATTGAATAATGTACTGAGCTGTGCAGAAGCTGAGCTATGAGTACTGAGGTAAACAGTACTGAACTGCGAGTAACTGAAGTATACTTGTCTGAAGGGAAAGACAGTCTACTATTTTTGTTAGTGAAGCTGAGTAAAGATAAAGTGGTAGATTTTCAAAGGGTTGTGTGCATAAGATACACGCGCAACCCCCAAAAACCTACCCCTGCTTCCCCCTGCGTGCGTATGTCCCAGGGCTTGCAAAAAGGGGCGGGGCATGGTCTGAGCCTCCAGGCACAGCGGCCATTTGCTACTGTGCTCGGGATCGTGGGCCAGCCATTGGCCGGCACGCGTAACTTCTTCAACAAAGGTAAGGGGGGGGTTCTAGGTAGGGCTGGGGGGCGGGTTAGGTAGGGGAAGAGAGGGGAAGGTGCGGGGGGGGGGGGGGTGGAGGGAACAGGGGCAGGCTGCTCGGCGCGCATGTTATAAAATCAGGCGTAGGTTTGTTCGCGCCGGGTTGCGCGAACAAATCTGCGCCTGCGCGCAGGTTTTAAAATCTGCCCCATAGTGTTTTAAGAAAGGCTTGAGTCAGGCTACATTTATGTCTCCAGGCCTGGGGGATTACTGCTCAGTCCCACAGTCCTATTAAGTTTTAAGTGTGTTTTTTTTTTTCTTTGTAAATATTCTCTCTTATCTCTCCCTATGATGTGGAGTAATGGGGCCATAACACATGCATATTATTTGAAGTATCTACTTGTTTAAATATTTGTTGTATAATGCCTTATGTATTTCTTTAATTCAAGGTCTCTTGTATTAAACTTTTTGAAATTAATAGAGAAGATAAAAAATAAAAGACAAGGATGAAAAACATGCAATGTTCAGAAGTAAAAATCTGAGAAGAGAGAAATAGAATAATTATCTGTATTATGAAGCAGAATTTTCATTGGAATTGTATTAAAATCTGATCCAATTGCTAAACAATGGCCAGACTTTTCTTAACAGTATATACTTACAATAATGACCAACGTTAATCCTCAGGCATGGATTTATGTGCAGGTTCACTAGGTGGAAAATGTTTGGCATGGGACAAAAGCCCTACCCCCCCTGCTGGCCTCCAGTTCCATCTTCTGGTTCCTTACTTCTCCCTACAGACCTCCAATCTGATTGGATTTTCACACCCACCAGCCGCTTCCACAATCTCCAATTGGTTTAATTCCCATCCCTTCCCTCCAACTAGGCTTCCAATTTTTCTTGCTGCTCCACTGCCCCATTTACCTTAAAACTGTGGCTCCAGTGTTGGTGCTGCTGTTCTGATAAGGCAGTATATTCAGGGACTTAGTGACCCCATCATCTAGTGCTTACAGAAACAAAGATTCTTGCACCCTCCAGGCTTCAATGTGGGAGGCAAGGCCTGGGACCACTGACTCACTCAGTCTCTACGCATGCTTCATGTCAGAAGAGCAGCACCAGCACCAGAATTGCAGCTTTAAGATTGGCTATGGGAGGAAGGGAGGGAAAGAGGGAAAGAGAGAGGGAAAGGGAACATTTGGAAGCCTGGCTAGAGGGAGGGATGAAAATTGAATTAGGTGTGACCAGGAGGAAACTGCAGGTCTGCAGGGACAGAGATCTATTGGGAGGGGGAGTAGTAGTAGTAAGTAAATTAAGCATATTTATTTTAAAACTTTTCTATACCGTCGCTAAGTTATATACCATCGCAACGGTTTACAAATAGGCACATAGACTAAGGTAAGTAAATGTAGGATATCGTACATTCTAACAGGTGCCAATAAAGTTCGGTTACAATTTCATAAATAAAATCATTATTTGAGTAATTTTGGTCAAGTCCAGTTGTATTATTGAGTTACTATCGCTTTGAAATATTACTTCTTAAATGTAGGATTGAGTAAATTCATTCTCATCTGCATTTCCCTGTACTTTCATGCTCTACCCTCCACACTCTTTAGTGGAGGGTAGTCCAAATTTAAATTTTAGATTTAAATGTTAATGTCACCAGGGGTATTGCTAGATAGTTCAAAGGGAGGAGGAATAGCCTAGTGGTTAGAGTAGTGGACTATGAACCAGGAGACCAGGGTTCAAGTCCTGCTGTCGCTCCTTGTGACCTTGGGCAAATCACTTTACCCTCCATTGCCTCAGGTACAAAAACTTAGATTGTAAGCCCTGAATGTAAACCAGTAGGATATCTCAATTGAGATCAAATGTCAGTATATAAAAATAATAGTACAGTAGTTAGATAAATAAACTTGTGATCCCACTGTTATAGCAAAACCTTCAGATTGTTATGTTATTTAATATTTCCAGATTGAAGGTAATTCAATCCTCTTTTTCATTCCCAATTTATTCTCAGCTTCTCCCCACTGTAGGTGATCAGAATATAGTCCCAATATTTTATCAAAACATAGTTCCTGTTTTTATATCTTTTCCTGAATTCTTCGTAAATACTTTGGCTCTCCTAGTTAGTACCTAATGGGCACTTCCCTCTCAGTTCCTTCTCATTTACTTTGACAGCACTCACAGTTCTCAGAACAAAAATCTCCAACTTCTTACCTCTTTAGATCCTTTAGTTTCCTTCCCTCTATGTCATTGGTAGGGATCCTTGTTTTTAACTGAATTCCTCCCTCTTCAGATTCTTTCAGGATGAAAGACACTGCTATTCCAAAGGTTTTGGTTACTTAGTTCTGGGTACCAAGGGCCATTAGCTCCAAATGAAATACAAATAGTCTTTGAACCCCAAAAGAGGAAAAATCAGTAAAGAGACAGGACGGGTGGAAAATCTTCCAGGACTCACACCAGAGAAGATAGTCCAAAAATAGTTAAGATAAAGTTTAAACTCTCTGCATCAGGTCACTGTCAAGTCCATCCTCTGAAGGAGCAATACGCGCACTGCAGGTCTTCCCTACCCCATGATCCAGCTTTGAACATAGGGGCATCTCAATCTATTGCAACAAGGGGGACCAGGCTCTCACAGGCAGTTCTCCAAAAATGGCTTAAACGAGTAAAATCAAGCAGAATCAAGTCAGCAGGGAGGCTAACCCCGTAAGGGAAAATTACCTACTTTTATCCAGTAAATAAGGAGAAAAATTATACAGAAGGCAACGAGCTCTTGTCTGCAAGAAAGTCAAACTCAAATCCACAAATAGGTGGATTGGAAGCTGAACTAAAGATCCACGAGGATAGATGGTGCTTTGGGATGATAAACAGCTAGAACACACCATCTGCATCTCCTACCTGGCAGAGCAAAACCCAAACATCCCTTTACCAATTTCTGCCTAAACCTCCCCAGCTGGTTGGTACATTCCTGTTAGCTAGGGAAGCCAGAAGCTCTGTACACATAGACATGCTCTCATATGCTCTCTCTCGCACACAGACATGCTCTCTTTATCTCACACATTCTCTATCTCTCTCCTCACCTACAGGTAGCCTACAGGCAGCCTCTTCCTTGGCCTGAACAGCATCTCTCACACACAGATGCTCTCTCTCTCACACACATGCACATATTTTTTCACATTCCCACACTCACACACGCTCTCTCTCCCCAGAATATGCAGGCTGCAGCAGCCTCCTCCTTGGGCCCACATAGGGTCTCTCACACATATACATACTCTTTTACATGCTCACATACACATATATTCTCTCTCTTTCACTCTCTCCCTCCCTCTTTCTTACCCTGTAATGTGTAGGTAGCAATAATATCCTCTTTGGGCTCATTAGCATCTCTCACATGTACATGCTGTGTTTCGCACACGTACTCTCATACCCACACACGTGCTCTTTTTCTCAATGCTTTCACACATGCTCTCAAACACATACACATGCTCACTCATTCTCTCTCTCCAGAGCATGCAGGATGCAGGCAGAAGCAGCCTTCTCTTGGGACCTGTAGGCAGTAGCAGTCTGCTATTTTGGACCATGCTGGTGCTGCAGGCAGAGGCAGCCTGCTCTCTTGGATGCACGGGCCCTGCAGGCAGCAACAGCCTCCTCTTTTCAGTCGACAGGGAGTAGGGACCCTGGGAAGCACAAGTGGTGGGGGATTGAAAAAATAACAGCAATGGCCACAGCTGAGACCCAGGGCACAGGCCCCCAATGCTAACAATGCCCCTGGATATCACTGTTTAAAACTATTTTCTATCAGCAAGCAAAATTTTGAAATAAAGCCATCATGTAGGTTGGCCTATCTAGTTTCCCAGTGTGTTTCAAAAATCAGGACTACGGCTTGAGATTTAACTAAATACTAATGCATGGAGTTTACAAACAGTGTGTGTGTGTGTGTGTCTGTGTCTGTGTCTTGAACACACATCTTTGCAACTTGGTGTTGTTATTCCTAACAACTGAGGTGAAGTATAAGCAGAAGGGAACTAATATGAAGCACAAACAAATCCTGATCAGGGTTAATGGGACATTACAGCCTATTTTATTCCATTCGATAAAAATGGTAGGTTTTGCTTTGCTATCTCAATAAATATTAGCAATTAAATTTAAACAGCCTACTAAAATGAAACTTTTACATTTACAGGTATGAAATTATGTACTCTTGCTGGAGAGCAGATCCAGTTGATCGACCCACTTTCACAGAATTAAAGCTTCAGCTGGAGAAGTTATTGAGTGGCCTGCCAGACATTATAGACAAGGACCATGTCATATACATGAATACAAGCCTAGCGGAGGAGAGTGAGGAACTCATAGAGGACCCACACTTCACTCACATTGACATGAGCTTTGACCCAGATTATATGATTGAATCATGCTGCTCCAAACCAAATAAAACTACCATCACAGTTGACGTTCATGAAAATAGCAACAGTGAAGGAAGGTATATCCTGAAAGGGGTTGGTGAGGAGCAGTCCGCTACATGTGAACAGGTGAACATTCCCTTGCTACCAAACACAATTATAAGGAATGGGGCCATCTGGTCTCAGAGAGGCACGCTGCCGGTGGACAATACGCTGAACGAAGAGTTTCTCTATGCAGATGATGCTTGTGAGGATTCTGAAATCATGCTGTGAAACAAGAGCTAAAAAATATTATGGTCTTGAGAACCAGATGCTCCATTCTCAGGAAGTTCAGCAAACTTTGTTATGTGTTTATTCTCAGTAACTGCTTTAGAGCTGGAAGAAACCTATGGAATACACTATCAAGTGAGAGATTATAAATGACCCCATGTACCATGCACTAATTCTGCACCACATTGCAACAGCTACATCACGATGTCTGCTTCTGCATCCTATTGTATTGTTTACTGTTACTACTGGAAGCTAAACTAACAAGGATTTTCCAGCTGTTCCAAAATGCTCTAGTTGAGCACTTGAGATTATGGAAATCACTGGCCCTCATGTTTCAAATGGAACTACCCTACCTTTAACAAATATACCACTGTATGGTTAGTGACATCATCCTAGTCTGAATCCATGAAAACTGCTATACAATGTAAAGCAACTAATGATGGTCCTGTCTGTGCCACAGCTTGTTACCTTTTGGGGAGACGCCATTGATGGTACAGATTTAGTATTATGTATAAAATAAACTATTAAACCATTGTATTAGGTGATCACTGGATACATATTATGAGAATCAAACATGCCACTTCTCTTACAGAGCATGTCTTCTTCTAGTTTTAACTTTTCCATGCACTGTCACTGAGCCAAATTATTTCTTGCATAGCCAGCTGAAACAAGGTAGCAGAATAGGGGTGGAGCCTGAAGATTGTCTTGGATTGACCATTTGCTACTGATTAAGTACTGAATTGTACAGTTGTATTATTTTTTACTATTTCATTAGAAATGGTTAGTCTTACAGCATAAATGTTGCACCTTTAAAAAATTTCCCAAACACCAATAAAATATTTCAAAACTGCTTGCAGACTTAAAATCAGTGTTATATGTACACTAATGTGCAACCTATCCTCTTGATCCAGAAAATGTTCAGAAATATTCCAGAGATTCCATAGCATGTTGGTTTTGGTTTTTTTTAATCCATTTTTTCACGTATTTTTAAAGAAGGACAAAGCCAGATACCTACAGTGAAGGGACCTATTATATTGGATTTTTGAATAGCAAACCTATGCATTCCTTATTCAGGTATGGCATATACTGTATAAATGCCCAAATAACCAAATGATAGAATGATGATTAAGGAACCCCAGTGCCCAAGCTGGGGTGAGAATACCCTCAGCCGCTGGGAAGTGATGCAAAATCTATCTATTTCTACTGTATTTTCAGCTATTTTGACTACATGGTGTTGAAAAAGCATTTTTTGATTCATCTTATAAAATTAAATACATTTTGAGGTGAATTTTCAAAGGGCTTTGGTGCCTCAATTTAGCAGTTAGGAACTTAATAATATCCTTTGAAAACTGACTAGGGCTGAGCTCCTAATTATAGAAGTCTAGTTCCACTAAGCTCCTACATTTAGGTGCCTAAAAATCTTTTCTGGGTGTCCAAACACTGAGTGGAATTAGAAAAGGGAAAAAAAGTGAGATGTTTAGCACTAATTTTCAACTGGGCAACTAACTTAGGGGGGCATTTTCTATTGGTTTCGCACGCGAAAAGGGACTTTTCGCGTGCGAAACCAATAGAAAATGGAGTTGGGGCGGCACCGAGGCGGACACAGTGAAGACATTGCTGATGGCGAAAAGGTAAGGCCCCTTATCGCCGCCAGTAGCACACCCAATAGCACCATCTTTCACGGTGGCGCTATTGGTTTGCGAAAGCCGGCAGCGATAACACCGCGGTGGTGCGATTGCTACCGGCTTTCGCAGGCCTGCCTCCCGCTTCGCCCCCCGGTACCGCACGATTCACTAAGGCCTGCAATTTTAGAAAATTCAGGCCTTAGGAACCTAAGTCTAGCCAACTGACATAAATTTAAGCTCCTAAATTTAACAGAATTTTCAGATAAAAACCTATCCTAAATTTAGGAGCTTAAATGAGGTGATGAGCATGCTAAATGTGTTTGACTTTCTATATACATTATGTATAGAAAAAAGCACAAATGTGTTTAGGATCATATACACACAAAAGAGAAGACAGAAGAAAGTGGCTACTGTGAACATCACCAATTGTAAAACAAGCAACAATAATCCGAAGGTGATGAAAATAAGATTTCCAAGTATATTTTATCTCTCAAGAAGTCTGAGGGAGAAATTGCTTGTTATTTTGCTTTTTATTCTCATTTCTTTTAAAAGGAGCAACATAAAAATGATCAGGAGAAGTTGAAAGTGTGGCATTGTCATAGCACCAGGAAAGGTATTTATTTATTTATTTAAAGCTTTTTTTTATACTGGCATTCATGATAGAATCACATCATGCTGGTTTACAAGTAACAAGGGGGGTGATAACCTAGAACATTTAACAGGTGACAAGAAGCAAGAAAGTTACAATAAAACAGGGGAAGCAGGAACTGGGAGAAGACAAGAGGCCTGAATAGTTTTAGGAATAAGAACAAAAAGGACAACTATTTACATAGTACTGGAATGTAACTTGGTGGTTGTTGCAGTCAGTCCGTTAGGTCCATTGGAAGAGTCAGTGAGATTCGGGAAAGGCTTGTCTAAATAGCCAAGTCTTAAGTCTTTTTCTAAATGTTAATAAGCATGTTAGGAATTTCCTGTATTCCTATAACTTTTTCAACAAACAGCCTTGATTTATGACAGTTGCAAATCAATATAATTGGATTGGATGACCATGAGGGAGACTCAAACTTGTATTAGTCCATTTGTTGGAGCATCTGCTTAATTGATGCATCTGAGCCATTCACCATTGTAAATTTACTCTTTCGGATAGTAGAAAGACTAGGGGGCACTCCATGAAGTTAGCATGGGGCACATTTAAAACTAATCGGAGAAAGTTCTTTTTTACTCAACGCACAATTAAACTCTGGAATTTGTTGCCAGAGAATGTGGTTAGTGCAGTTAGTATAGCTGTGTTTAAAAAAGGATTGGATAAGTTCTTGGAGGAGAAGTCCATTACCTGCTATTAAGTTCACTTAGAGAATAGCCACTGCCATTAGCAATGGTTACATGGAATAGACTTAGTTTTTGGGTACTTGCCAGGTTCTTATGGCCTGGATTGGCCACTGTTGGAAACAGGATGCTGGGCTTGATGGACCCTTGGTCTGACCCAGTATGGCATTTTCTTATGTTCTTATGAGGTGTTTGCTTCTGCACTGCAGTTATTTCATGGACTGAAAACCAGTCCACCCACAACTATTCTGAGTGTTGGACACCCAAAAAAGCTTCAATGTTCCCAATAGGTGAGAACATCAAGTAATGTATGGAGGAGTGTGCTACTCTTTATTACAGCAAGGTATTGTGGAAGGCTTGGCAAGATTTCCACTACATATAAAATCAAATACCTAGCGTTGTTAGACTGAAAAATGAGCTATGAGCTCCATTGAACCTCTCATTCAGCGCTTTTGTTTTTATAATTGTTTCTATAGATTTGTTACAGATTTGTATTTTGTGATTACATATTTAAACACATAAGTACAAATATCACAGAAAGGTAGCAAGCATAACATTACCAAAGCACTCTGCCTTCTGTGCTCTGTCTCACATGGTATCTCCTTGATATCTTTCTTAAATATCCCACCATTCTTTGTCCTGTTCACAAGAAAATAAGGGTAGATTTTTAAACTTGCATGAGCGCGTCCATGTGCGCGTACTAACTGGCGCGCACATATGGACATGCGATTTTATAACATTTGCGCGTAGGCATGCACGTTATAAAATTAGGTGTTGGCGCGCGCGCACGCGCGCGCAAGTGGTTGCCCAATTGGGCACCTTGCGTGCGCCGAGCCGCACTGCCTTCCCCCATTCTCTATCCCCCCCACCCTACCTTCCCTTACCTTACCTCCCCCGCCCTTTCCCCCCTACCTTTTTCTTTTTTAAACTTACTTCAGCCCTCGGGTGAAGTAAGTTGCGCGCGCCGGCCAACTGCTGGTGCGCGATACCCGGCACAGCGGCAAATGGCCACTGTGCCAGGAGCCTTTGACCCCGCCCCGGGACTGCCCCACCCCTTTTTGCAAGCCCCGGGACTTACACACGTCCTGAGGCTTTACGTGTGTCGCCGGGCCTTTTGAAAATAGGCCCAGCGAGCATAACCTTTTGAAAATCTGCCCCATAATGTTTAAATGTGGTTTTTACAGGCATAAATAATGTTGCCTTTACAGGCTTGCTCAGTGATGTATTGCCATATCAGAAATTTGACTTCAATTTCCACATCGAACTTCTACTCTTTAGTCAAGGAGTAATCACAGCCCCAGAAGGGTGTCCAAGCCATTCCACAACAGTGGCACCTACTGCTTAGTTCAGAGTGTATTATACCAGGATCTGAAGGGAACTACAACCTATTGCCCTTTACCATTGGTTGTTCCTGTTCATACCCAGATCACTCCAGACTCCTGGATTTTGCCTCCCTGCCAGCAGATGGTGACAGAGAAGAAAAGCTTTAATGACACTGCTACTTAACCTATGCCACCTGCAGTCCCTCAGTATTTCTCTGTGTCCAGCAGATGGTAGAGTGTAAAACCTGAAATCTGGAGTTAAAAAAAAAAGGAATGAAAATCTAAACAGGAGTTTCCTCTCTGGGGTTGTTAGGTCTGTAATGGGGGCCACTCCCCCTGGTTGAGATGGACTAGTAGGGGGTTGGTGATCCTTTGTGTGTCTCATCCCTGGACACTGATGAGGTTTGATGAGCGATGGTCTAATTCCATGTGGATAAAGGTGAGTCTGTAGATGTAATGTATTTGGATTTTCAGAAGGCTTTTGACAAAGTCCCTCATGAAAGGCTTCTAAGAAAACTAAAAAGTCATGATGACGACCTTTCGTGGATTACAAACTGGTTAAAAGATAAGAAGTGGAAAAGGGTAAACAGTGGAGTACCTCAGGGATCTGTACTTGGACCGGTGCTTTTCAATATATTTATAAATGATCTGGAAAGGAATACAATGAGTGAAGTAATCAAATTTGCAGATGATACAAAATTATTCAGAGTAGTTAAATCACAAGCGGATTGTGATAAATTGCAGGAGAACCTTGCGAGACTGGAAGATTGGGCATCCAAATGGCAGATGAAATTTAATGTGGACAAGTGCAAGGTGTTGCATACAGGAAAAAATAATCCATACTGTAGTTACACGATGTTAGGTTCCATATTAGGAGTTACCACCTAGGAAAAAGATCTAGGCATCATAGTGGATAATACATTGAAATCATAAGCTCAGTGTGCTGCGGCAGTCAAAAAAGCAAACAAACAATGTTAGGAATTATTAGGAAGAGAATGATGAATAAAACGGAAAATATCATAATGCCTCTGTATCGCACCATGATGAGTCTGCAATTTTGATCACTGCATCTCAAAAAAGATATAGTTGCACTGCAGAGGTTACAGAGAAGAGAGACCAAAATAATAAAGGGGATGGAACAGCTCCCCTATGAGTAAAGGCTAAAGTGGCTGTTCAGCTTGGAGAAGAAAGGGCTGAGAGGGATATGATAGTGGTCTTTAAAATCATGAGAGGTCTAGAACGGGTAGATGTGAATCAGTTATTTATTCTTTTGGATAATAGAAGGACTGGGGGCACTCCATGAAGTTAGCAACTAGCATATTTGAAACTAATCAGAGAAAATACTTTTTCACTCAATGCACAATTAAGCTCTGGAATTTGTTGCCAGAGGATGGAGTTAGTGCAGTTAGTGTAACTGGGTTTAAAAAAGGTTTGGATAAGTTTTTGGAGGCGAAGGCCATTAACTGCTATTAATCAAGTTGACTTAAGGAATAGCCAATGCTATTACTGGCATCAGTAGCATGGGATCTCGTGTTTGGTGCTTGCCAGGTACTTGTAGCCTGTATTGGCTACTGTTGAAAGCAGGATACTGGGCTTGATGGACCCTTGGTCTGACCCAGTATGGCAGTTTCTTATGTTATTATGGATTCTCGACTCTGGTGGGCCCTGTGAGTGTTCAGTGATCATGCAAGATGCAAATGAGAGCCAGTGGTAGCTGGAGATCCCAGTGTTGAAAAGGTCACAGTGGCAAGCAAGAAATAGGTAGGATCACAGCAAGGCCTGCCACTCATGCAGGAATACTTATGCTCATCATCCACGTGGGTTTGTGTATGCACTGCATCTCCGGTAGAGAGGACACTCTGACGGTATATGCTTCATTTTAGTGCATGAAGTTTAGGCGCGTAATAGTGCTGACTCTGGTTTGGTGTGTAAAAGACTATCACACTCATCAGGAGCCATCGTAGATTTTTTCCCTGTGAACACAGGAATGGTGGCCATCTTAAATGCATTCACAGCAGCATGAGAGGCTCCCAGAGAGGCAAGGGATTCTCTTTCTCTCTTATCGTGGCCGTGCAGAGTACCGTGATGAGGCAGGAAGCCTCTGAAGATACGGAGGCCTTGATGCATGAGAATTCTGGGATTCTCAGGCCTTTTCCTCAGATTTTGTGGTACTTCTCCACAGAGCCTATCTGGCAAGTGTAGGCAAAGGAGGAGCAGCAGGTTCGTACCCAGGTTCAATGGCAAGGTGACACACCTATAAAAAGGCCCAAGTGACCAGCTAGAAGGCATCGGCTGCCACCTGGAGGCTCCTTGGCTTCACTGGGCAGTAGGGCGGCCCCAAAGAGGAGCTGATGACTCCAAAAATGATGATAGGCTGACGAATGAGTTGCCAGGAATGGAGTCCACTCAGGACATTTCAGATCCAGATCAGGTGACTATGGCGTCACAGTGAGCTAAACATCAGGTTTCCTCCAGAAGAGTCGGACCTGGAAGGAATGGATCTCATCATGGATGGCTTGAGAGGTCCGGCTAGAGTCTTTTTCTTCCATAAGTTGATAAAGAAATTGGTTGCCATGGTGTGGGACACCCTGGAGATTGGTCTGAAAGTTGGACATGCAATGGTGAGGTGGTACCGGTTACCAGAGGAGACACACAAATTTTTTGTTGCTTCCAAAGGTAGACGCTTCAGTCTCAGCAGTGACCAAGGGGGGAAAAAACACCTCTCTTTCCAGTAGCAGTGGCCACTGTGCTAAAGGATGGGCAAGACCAAATGCTGGAAGTTTACCTCAAGGGGTTTCTTGAGGTTTCTGCTTTGGGTATATGGGCTGCAGTATGCATCAGTTTTTTGCAGAGAGCTTGTTTGCACTGGGTTCAGCGGTTACAAGTAAAGATGATGTCTCCTTCATCCTCCATGAAGCAGGTGGAGCACTTGGAGGCAGTGGTAGCTTACGTGGTAGATATATTGAATGATGATTAGGACATCATCCTGAATTATGATGTTAACAGTTTTGATCAGGAGGCTGCTATGGTTAAGAAACTGATCTGTGGATGTTTGGTCAAAGTCTGAGTTAGGAACCCTCCCATTCAAGGACAAGCTATCATTCGGTGAGGATTGAGAGCAGCTGGTGAAGCAACTGGGGAAGTCCAAGGGGCATAAATTGCCGAGGAACAAGCCGAAGAGGGAAGAAATCCTTTCCAGTCCATTTGCGTTTTACAGACTATAAGAGATATCGGCAGAGCAGAGGCTTTTTGACAATGCAAAGGCAAAGTTCAGACAAGATCCTGTCCTTTAGAGGCAGACAGAATCCAACCTGAGATACCCCTGGTTGAGGAATTAGGGAAGCTAAGTCTTCATATGGAAGCGAGACTGGTCCTCTCGTCTCTTCTGGTTGGCTGGGGATGATTAGTCCACTTTTACATGGAGTGGACGAGAATCACAATGGATCAGGGAGTCTTAGAATTAATAAAAGATGGCTACACATTAAAATTTGATCACCGAGTACAGGAAGCCTATATTGTCTCCTCTTGTGCTCCCTATGCCAAACAGGTAGCATTTTGCAACATGGTGGATGAATGGGGAAAATGTTGGTGTTCCATTTATTTTGTGGTCACAAAAAAGGAGGGGACATTCAGTCTGATTTGGGGTTTAAAGAAGTTGACTGCAGGCCTTAGAAGGGCCACGGCTTTCTATGGAAACACGAGGTTCAGTCATTGCAGCAGCTCACAAGGGAGAGATCCTGGCATCACTAGACCTCACAGAAGCTTATTTCCATATCCCATTTTCAGTCATGTGCCCTTCCTTATGGGTTAGCGACAGCACCGCTCACATTCACAAAGGTCATAGTGGCTGCAGCACTTCGCAAAGGAGGAATACTAGTACACCCATATCTGGATGACTGACTTATTCGGGAAAAGACAGCAGACCTTTGTTAGCTGGGGGTACATGGGTCCTAAAGAGGTAGAGGGCTCCTGGCTGGGTGGGGAGCCTAGCAAAGAGCAATCTAATGCCATCCCAAACCTTGGAGTGTCTGTTGGAGGGGCTTGATTTGACACTCGGTTGGCAATGTGATCCTCACAAAGGAGAGGATTGTGAAGCTGCAGAGTCAACTTTGCCACTTTTTGCAACTTCACGTGCCCAGAGTTTGGGATTAATTTACAACTCCTGGGTTCTATGGCATCGATGCTAGAACTGGTTCCCTTGGCATTCATGCATATGCAGCCCCTTGAGAGATTGCCCCTCTAGCGCTGGAACCTGTAATCATATGAGTTTCAATTACCTCTTCCTCTCAGGAGGAGTCCAGGTGGTGGCTTGGTCGGGTCAATCTGGAATATGGGATGGAGTTGGAAATCCTGACTTGGGTGATAGTGACCACCAACGCCAACCTATCTGGTTGGGAAGTGGTGTCAGGCATAGATAGCGCAAGGCCGATGGTCAATGGAGGAGGCAAAAAGGTCTAACAATTGGTTAGAGAGGAGTGTGGTGTGCTTAGCCTGGTGTGCTTAGCCTTGTTTTCCTTTCTGCCACAGTTACAGGGTCAAGTGATGTGACTTCTATTGAACAATTGAACGATGGTAGTGTGTATATCATCTGGCAAGGAGGCACAAAAAGTCAGATGGCTTCTTAGGAGGCTCAGCAGTTGGTTCACTGGGTGGAGCCGCACCTGGCAGTTCTGGCAGCATCACACAGCCAGGGTGGACATCATGCAGGAGAATTTTCTCAGCAGGCAAACGTTGGTCCCCAGAGAATGGGAGCTGTCGGAGGAAGCAATGCTTGCCATTTGGCCAGGTGGGGAATGCCCCGCATGGATTTGATGTCATGGAGACAAAACACTAAAGCTCTGCAGTTTTACATTCACAGCTATGAATACGGGTTGGATGGGTTCTTGGAGGAGAAGTCCACTGACTGCTATTAATCAAGTTGACATAGGGATTAACTGCTGCTATTACTGTCATCATTAGCATGGGATCTAATGTTTGGGTACTTGCCAGGTACTTGTAGCCTGGATTGACCACTGTTGGAAACAGGATACTGGGCTTGATGGACCCTTAGTCTGACCCAGTTCGGCAATTTCTTATGGTCTTACGGAACAGAAAGAATCAATGCTCTGGTATTTCCATGACTGCTGCGGATTCTTCTTTATGACTTTCTCCCAAAGCCAGGGGTGGAAAAAGTGCTATGAGGTATAGAGAGACACCCGGGATGAAGTGATTCTAGTGGCTCGAGAGGGGCCACATCAGTTTTGGTTTGCGAATTTAATACAGTTAGTGGTGGTTGGACGATTAAGGTTCGATTACTTCCGAGTCTGTTATCTCAGGGTCCAATATTTTCGGATCAGGCAGATCGCTTCTCTCTCGTGGCTTGGCTTTTGAGAGGAGCTGCTTAAGACGGAAGGGTTATTCTGATGATGTCATCACCACTTTGCTGTAAGCCAGGTGGCTATCCACACATTTGACTTACATTAGGGCAGAGCTTCCCAAAACTGTCCTGGGGACCCCACAGCTAGTCGGGTTTTTAGGATATCGACAGTGAATATGCATGAGTTAAATTTGCAAATACTGAATCTCCATGATATGCAAATTTATCACATGCATATTCTTTTTGGAAATCCTGAAAACTTGACTGTTTGTGGGGTCCCCAGGACAGGTTTGGGAAGCCCTGCGTTAGTGTGTGGAAGATTTTTGAGGCTTGGTGTATCAAGCAACTCATTCAGCCTACTCTGGCTTTAGTGTTGTGATCCTGCTCATGGAGCTCATCCCGCGAGCAGGCCCCCCACCTACCGCCCGAGTCGCCGCAGCCACGCCACTGCCTCTCTGCAGCCTAGGCCGCCTCCGGTCCATGTCGCTGCCCCGGACGTCCTTCCCGAGCAGCAGGGAGCCGCACCTGATGCTGCCCCCCCACATGGTAGGAGGGCCGCTGCTGTCTCCTTCCATCTTTCACGGCTAAGCACTCTGCCTTGGTCTTCGTGGCCTGGGCCGCCCCGGGATGCCCTCATCTTCGCGGCTCCGAGCCGCCGCCGCTGACCACCTTCAGCAGGGGAAGACATTGCCGGGATGCCTTCAGGCAGCAGGAAGCTGCCGCTGCCTCCTATGCAGTCTATGCACCGCCGCCAGGACCTCTGCCTGCTTCCTCCTTCTGCGCAGAGGCCATCACTGTCCGTGGTCCTGCCTTCTCTTCCTGGGCCTTCCTAGGCGCCGAAGTGCGCCTCCTCTTTCTATTTAAAGGGCCAGTGGCGGGAAAAGCCCTCAGCCCTACCGGAAGTCTTCATTAGTCTACTTCCTGCTTCAGCCCTATAAAAAAGGGCTCAGTTCCTGTTCCTCAGCCTTCGGATCGGGTTTCCACAGTTGTCTCTGCTCCGTGACTGGCCCAGGTCCTCCATGGTCTTCATCTGTGTAGATGGCTTCGTGTTCAGTGTTCTCCATGTTTCTGGCCCTGATGTTCCTGGTCTTGTTCTTCATCGGAGCTCCTTCATTGCCTGTTCCAAGTCCTGATGTTCTGATGTTCCAGAGCTCCTTCGTCACCTGTTCTAAGTCCTAATATTCCAAGTCCTGATGTTCCAGAGGTCCTTTGTCACTTTGTCCTGATGATCCTGTGTTCCGAGTGTTCCACGTTTCGAGTGTTCAAGTCCCAAGTTCTGAGCTCACTCTGCCAGCTCTTCGAGTCCTCCAGATAGCCACCTTGAGGGTAATTCCGCTCTGTCTGGTTCCTGTTCCTGGTCATTGGAGCCTCGTTTGGTTGGATCCCCTTCTGGCGCTTGTCTTGCTCCAGCATGGTCCGTGACCAGCCTTCTTAGGTTGTGTAGGGCGCGCAAGCGGACAGGGTAGTCCCGCGACCAGCCCACGGGCTGTGTAGGGCGCCCTGAGGGACAGTGCCCACCTATACCTTCCAAGTTCCAAGTCCTCGCCTGAGTCCTTCCAAGTTCCAAGTCCTCGTCTGACTCCTTCCAAGTTCCAAGTCTCTGTCTGGCCTCACGCACTCATCGTTCCCAAGCGGTGGGTCCGAAAGGGCTTTCGAGTGGCTGGAAGGCTACTCTCGTGACCAGTATTGAATTGCTGGGTCACACTGGTGTGTGTAGGTCCAGCAGAGGACTGATCCTGTCTGGTTCCGTTCCAGTCCTGCTTTATTCCTGCTTCGCTCGTGTTTGCATGCGCTCGCCCCCCATGGTGTGGCTCGGGGCTCCTCTTTGAGTCGTGCCGTGGACCAGGGGCTCACGCTCTCCCATGAGCTAGTGACCGTGCCTGTTTCAGGATCCCTAGCTCATGGTTCGCAACAAGTTCTGAAGGCCTCGAAGCCCTCGGTCACAACATTTAGTTTCCTATTGCTTGATCTTTCTGCAAAAAGGTCTAGTGAAGGGTCTAGCCCACATGTGTCAAACACAAGGCCCATAGGCCAAATCCTACCCGCTGCCTTGTTTTTGTGGCCCGCCAGTGATATGGGCGGCTGAGGAGAAATCGGTGAAAATATGTGTCAGCAGTACCGCAGCAGTGCGACTCCTATGAGCAGCGTGCTACGGCACTGTAGGCACTTCCCCCATGCAATCACCAATCCCGTCCCGGCCGCTCAGCAATCACATGCGTATCGCATCCCAGCTCTGCTACCACAACGTAGCGTGGTGGTGGAGCCGCGGCACACAGATCATCACGGCTGGGCGCCATTTTCTTTTTGTGCCCATGTGGAGCAGGTAAATATAACTGGTGGCAGCAGGCTCTCTGGGGGCTGTGGTAAATATGAAAGCAGGCTCTCTGGCGACTAGGGGAAATATGGCAGCAGGCTCTCTGGTGGAAATATGGCAGCAGGCTCTTTGTGGAGGCAGTAATTATGTGACAACAGGCTCTCTGAGGGGGCACTTATGTGACAGCAAAATGGTCCTAAAGGATATCTTGGTCTTTTACTTAGGTGGCGCCCCACAACATCTCTGGTGGAACAATTTGAATCCCAAAATGTCCAACAAGAGAAAAGTTAATGCAGAAGGAAGACAATTTCATGAAAGATGGGAAAGCGAATACATATTTGTGCTTCAAGGAGAAAAACCAGTATGTCTTTTGGCATACTGTGTTCAAGGCAGTAGCGGTGTTCAAGGAATACAATATACGTTGGCATTTTGAGACCAAACATGGAACTAAGTATGCAAAATATAGCTCCAAGAAAAACAACAAATGGTCCAAGAATTAAAACAAAACTACAATCGAAGCAGAAGATGTTCACAAAAGCTGCAGCCCAAAATGATGCAGCAGTGAAAGCTAGCTTTATTGTGGCTGAAGAAATCACTCAGGCTTCTAAGTGTTTTTCAGAGAGTGAATTTTTGAAGGGGTGCATGCTAAAGGTGTGTGAGCACATGTGCCCTGATCAGATACAGAGTTTTAAAAATGTCAGTTTGTCAAGAAACACCATCGCAAACAGAGTTGAGGAACTAGCAGGAAACCTGACGACACAGCTGGCATGCAGTTATCTGCCTTTTTCATTAGCTGTTGATGAAAGCACAGACAACACAGATACAGCACATCTATCCATTTTTATAAGAGGCGTGAAGGCAGACATCTCTATCACTGAGGAGCTCTTGGATGTAGGTGCCATGCATGGGATGACAACAGGGAAGACATTTTTGATACGTGGAGAAGTCCATAAGTAAACATAAGTTATCCTGGGGAAAGTTGGTGGGGCTAACTACTGATGGATCACCTGCCATGTGTAGAGAAAAAAAACAGGCTTGGATGGATTAATGAAGGAGAAAATGCAAGGAATTAACTGCCACACACGTTTGCATTATCCATCAAGAAGCTTTGTGTGGAAGATAATATAATGACCACGATCATGAAAACAGTGAACTTCATTCGGGCGCATAGCTTGAATCATCGACAGTTCTAGGTGTTTTTGCAAGAGATGGATTCAGAGCTTGGAGACAGGTCCTACCATACAGAAGTAAGGTGGCTGAGTAGGAGCACAGTCCTTAAACGATTTTTTGAGCTTAAAGAAGAAATTGCACTTTTATGCAAAGTAAAGGAAAACCCTTGCCTGAAGTGTCAGATCCAAACTGGCTGTGTGATTTTGCTGTGTTGTGTGACATAACAGATTATCTCACCCAACTGAATCAGAAGCTGCAGGGATGCAAACAAGCCATCATGCAGGTGTCTGACATGATTACAGCTTTCCAGCGTTAACTTCACCTATGAAAGTCCCAAGTGGACCAGGACAATCTTGTTCACTTTCCTGCTTGTCAGAGCATCTCAGCCTCATTTCCCAGTGTTTATTCAACTGTCGGCTACCAAATTGGGCTGGTTAATTAATGAGTTTGATCAGCGCTTCTCTGACTTTAGAACACAGCACTCAAGCTTTGCCATCGTAGCCAATCCTTTCAGTACAAACGTCAACAATGCACCCCATCATCTTCAGATGGAATTAATTGATGTTCAAAGTGGTAATCGCCTGAGAGCAAAGTTCCAGGATGCTAAAATTGAGGACTTTTATTGTCTACTACTCCCTGCTTTGATGCCACAGCTCTGACTTCATGCTGCCTGTATTCTGTACATGTTTGGGAGCACCTATCTATGTGAACACATGTTTTTGATAATGAATCTAAACAAGACTAAGCATAGATCACGCATTACCAATGACAACCTCCATGCTGTTTTACAGATTGCTACAGCACAAGACCTACAACCAGACATAGACACACTGACCACTGGAAAACGGTGTCAAACATCCAGCCAGAAAACAAAATAGGTAAGCATTTTTACAAACCTGTTTTGTGTTATTTAACAATATGTTCAGCCTTATGGTTGCCTTCAACGGGCTATAAATGTAACTACACCTAACTGGCATAGCTACATTTATACAGTCGCAGAATTACTAACGGCCCTTTGAAGACAACCATAAGGCTGATGTGGCCCTCGGTAAAAATGAGTTTGATACCCCTGGTCTAGCTTATAATTTCCTTCAGGTATAGGTGGTGTCTTTAGGCTGTCTTAGGGGAAAGGTGCAGGGAGTGTCCCTGGCTTCCCATCCGGATGTTCTTCAGTTTCTTCGAGGGCCAAAAAACTTGTGGCTGTTGGTGCAGAAGGTGTGTCGCTCATAGAATCTTAGTTTGTTTCTAAGGGTGTTGTGTGAGGCTCCATTCAAGCCACTGCAGAGGATGACTCTAAAGGATTTAACCCTGATGGTAGGTTGATTTGATTGCGATTTGTTTGGCCAGAAGAATTTCAGAGCTTCAGGCATTGTCTTACACAGATCCATTTTCTTCATTTCTGCCAAAGGTGGTTTTGGCTTTTCATCTTAGTCAAACAATGGAACTTCCTACCTTTTCCTAATTTGGATATGAGGCAGGCATTATTGAGGTATCTCAAGGTGTCTAATAGTTTCCAGAGATTGGATCACCACTTTTTGCTTTGGAATGGATGCTTTGGAATGGACCAAGGAATGGGTACAAAGCATCCAAGGCTACTATTGCTTGCTGGCTGTAGAATGCAGTTGGTTCAGCATACATTTGCAGAGGTCATCTGATGCTGGAGGGTCTAAGGGCACACTAACTTGGGCACTGGTGGTTTCACCACAGGAAATCTGTTGGACGGATACCTGGAAGTCTTTATACACTTTCACCAGACATTACCGATTGGATGTCCAAGATTCGGACTCCACAAATCTTGGAGAGAGTGTATTGTAATCAGAGCTATCACATTTGTGTCCAAAATAAGGGAGATGGATACATCCCAGGAGTCTGGACTGATCCGAAGTATGGGCAGGAAAGGAAAATTGGTTCTTACCTGCTAATTTTCGTTCCTGGAATACCACAGATCAGTCCAGAACCCTGCTCATTCTACTTATCCTGGCAGTATGTACCGATGGAGAGTACTTTGTTTTGGTTAATTATCTGCTTAGTGTTTGAATTAGTTTTCTATAGAGGCTCCACTTCTCCTGCTTGCTGAGGGGGGTTGAGGGTCTCAGTTATTGTTATTGTTTTTCTCATCTTGGCTTTGGGAACAGGTCATACTGAGGGACTGCAGGTGGCACTCTAGGTTAAGTAGCAGTGTCAGTAAAGCTTTTTTTCTCTGTCTCCATCTGCTGCCAGGGAGGCAAAATTCAGAAGTCTAAATTGATCTGTGTTATTCCAGGTACAAAAATTAGCAGGTAAGAATCAATTTTCCTTTGTTGCAAGGAATGGGCTTTAGAGAAATAGTATGAAAATGGGATCTGAATAGTTACAAAAATGCTTTCTTTAGAAAGATTTTGCTAGCATTAGTTGTTCCTTGTGATTCACAGCTGCCTGTGACATACTGTAACTCATGCAGCTGCAAACTGTGAATGAAGCATGGAAGAGAATGAATCTCAACCTATGATCAGCACATTTTCAAATATACTTCTGGGATATGTAGATGAAAATTTTTTTTTGCTATATGAGCAACCTCCACTGCCTTGCTTTTTCCAACCCCAGTGCTTGGTAAAGGAGAATAAGATGCAAGCCCTTGCAAGTCTTTCCAGCATATGCATTTCCTTAAATGTTATCACAGCACAAGAGTTTGGTTATTGTGGTTTTCAAAACTCCTCAGGCAGAAAAAAGAAATTATATTGATGAATACTTACTGTTCCCACTCATACATTTCTTTGCATATCTTGACCATCCTGTCAGTGAATCACTTTAATGTTGGAATGAGTGATATTTATTTTTCAGACAATTAAGTTGAAATGATTGTTGTTGCATTCATGGTATTCCTATATTTTTGAAGAAATCAAATGTAGCAAATGTATCTGCTACCATAATGCAATGAAGTTTGATGATCATGGGCTAGCCTGATGGCTTAATGACAGTACTGTACTTTCCACATTAGCCTTCAACTCTAAGGGTTGGCTGTTCTGAAAAGGAATCCTAGTTCCTTTTTGTCCCTCCAGACAAGTGCTTATGCTTCCCTTTCATCAGATGGAGACAGAAAACAACTAGCTTGATGATATCATCCTATATAGGGTCCTGTGCTGACATCAGCCTGCCAGTATTTCTCTGCCTCTAGAACCGGGGTGGGCACTTCCGGTCCTCGAGGACCACAAACCAGTCTGGTTTTCAGGATATTTATTTAAGGCTTTTATATACCGACTTTCTTGATACAAATCAAATCAACTCTGTTTACATCGAACTAAGCGGTTAACCGTAACCAATTAACAAGAGGCAGAATTTGATGAAGCATAAAGTTACATTATAACAAGGGCGCAAAAACTGGGGAAGGAAAATAAAGGGGGGAGAACAGAGATAGTATACTATATACAGGTGGGGGTGTGGGTGTGGGTATGGTGTGTTTTAGGATATCCTAATGAATATGCATGAGAGAGATTTGCATGCACTCTGCCTCAGTAATATGCAAATCTATGTCATGCATATTCATTAGGATATCCTAAAACCTCGACAGGTTTGTGGACCTCGAGGACTGGAATTGCCCACCCCTGCTCTAGAAGATGGTAGGTTAGCTTAACCCATGCGTTTGCAGTCAGGATTTTGGCCTGGAGAAGAAAACATTTACAAGTTTCTTTGAACTTCCTGGGACAATAGACCTTGAGATGTGATCCTCCCCCAGTGAAGGCAGTTGGTCCAGGGGACTTCCTGGAGACCATTGTAGATTCCTCAGGATGAGGATTGTCCAACGTGTTCTACTCCTCTTCTTCGTACAGCCTCTCCCCTGCTTCCCTCCCTCCTCTGCTGGCTTAAACAAGCCTCGCTCAATAACATTAAAAAAGAAAAAGCAGCCAGGGATGCAGGGAGATAGAGAAGCTAGCTCTGTCCAGCACTACAAAAGGTCATGTCCAGTTTGGGTGGCCTTCCCAGTGGTAAATAGGATTTGGCAAAAGGGGTTAATCAATGTTTTGTTTGTCTTGTCTGTTTTATTTGTATTGTTGGTTTTAAATCTAAGATTTGTACACTGCTTTGGGCATCCAGTTCTGTGGTCAGGTAGGCAGTACAGAAGAACTTTAAATATATAAAATAAAAAAGGAAGCATGGTGGTCTTTATGCAGCTTGGGCTAGTGCTGAGCTGGCTTGGAAGCTAACAGCCATGGCTGTGATTTTGCAGAGGAAGGAGAAAAAGGCCCAGTTGCATCTGATCTGCAGCTGGTTGTGCTACCTATTCAAGAGATTTTTCCCACTGGTGTAAATCCGGCAGTCAGGCAGCCATTTTGGAGTTGATTGGCTCCACAGACAGAGAGGAAATGTTGCCTCCTGTGTAGTTCCTTTCTGCCTTGGGAGATGGGCAGAGATCTTTGCTGATTTTTCCATTGCATCCTTCTGCATGGACTTTGGGCTCTTTGACCTTGTCTGCTTTGCCTTCTTCTCTCCAGAATTTATTTAACTCTTGCAGTGGCCTTTGGATTAAAACAAGGGCGCCAGGGGGTAGGAGTTCTCCCTCTTCCCTTGTTGGCCCTTCCCAAGGGCAGGAGCTGGTCAGCAAACAATTGAGATGGGAAAGAAACTTAGAAATGGAAGAAGAGAGGTCCTCTCATTTGGATGCTTAGTTATTGTCTCTGAAGGGGAGATAGTGTGCTGATTCTGGGGAATCTTCAGAGGACAGTGAAATTTCTCCAGAAGAGGATGAGAAATCTTTGTTGATCAATATTTTTTGGAAAGAGGAATTGCCTTCTTTGATTGTTAGTGCCCAGGAAGCATTGGCAAAATGAATAACCAGGCTGAGGGGAATAAGGTTATGGAAGACCTGATTATGGTGGGCATGATGAAGCCAAACAGAACTTTTCCCATACATCAGTTGATCAGGGAATTGATTGCAAAGGAATGGGAATTACCAGATACAAATCTGGAAGTCTGCAAGAAAATGAAAAGGATTTACCCCTTTTAGGTAGAGGAGAAGAAGCTGAAGGCTCCACGTATGGATGCACTGGTGTGTACTCTCACTAGGAAGATCACAATATCCATGGAAGGGGGCACAGCACTGAAGGATGTTCAGGACCACAAGATTGAGTTTCTGCTCAAATAATGCTTCCAACTCTCAGGTTTTGCCTTACAGGCAGTGGCCTGAGGTGACTATGTTTCCAGGGCATGCCTGTGTTGGTCTTAGCAGCTTTAGGATGAAGATCCAGGTACAGCTGGTGTGGATCTAGAGGATCTAGTAGGAAGTTGAATCAGCATCTTTGACTTATAATCTGGTTCAGGCATTGGTGTGTCTACTTGCCATTTACTGTGGTTGAGGAACTGGGCAGCTGACTCCTGCTTGATCAAGAACTTGGATGTAAGTCACTCATAATCCTGGAGGATAGGCCTAAGGGCTCTTCCAGATAGCTTGAGTTAGGAATTGTTTCAGGGAGTCTAAGAGGTATCATCCTGGTAAGAATTTTGCACCTCAGTGGAACTGGCTGCCTTTTCAAGGTGATGATGCATGGAAGAGATGGGGGTGCAAGTGATGCTGGTAGCATTTGTACTTTGCAATGAATTTTGGGGACCCTCACTCCAGAGGTGAAAATAGGCAGTCACCTAGCCTTCTTTGGACTAAAGTCAGCCCAAATTACGTCAGATCAAGTGGTTGTGGACATTGTGAAAAATGATTACATCCTGTAATTTTCCTGACCCATCACAGATGTTTTCATGGAGTCTCCCTGTCACTCTTCTCCAAAGAGGAGGTGGTTCAGGTCATCTTGAAGTGCCTTCATCAGGTAGGGGAGCTGATTCTGGTTCTGGAGTTGGAGTGGGACAAGGAAGATATTTGATTTAATTTGTGGTCTCATCTAGGATCTAAAGGGTTTTGAGAGTACCTCAGTTGCAGATGGAACTACTGAGATCCATTATGGCAGCAGAAAATGTTTAATGTCTTTGGATTTAACAGAGACTTATCTGCATATTCCTGTCAGAGAGGATCATCAGAAGTTCCTGCACTTTGCGATCCTCAGGAGTCATTTCCACTTCCAGGCATTGCCATTCGGTTTAGCCATGGCTCCAAGGACCTTCTCAAAGGTGATGGTCATGGTAGTGTCCATGTGCACGGAAGCCTTAATGCACTCTTATCTAGATGACTTATCTGAGCAAAATCAGTGGAAGAAAGAGTTCCATCACCAGAGTGAAATAGTTCTTGCAAATATTGAGCTGCTTGATAAATTTTGTCAACTGCAAACTGGAGCCCACCCAGTCCTTAGAGTATCTGGGAGTCCATTTCAATATGAAATGCATATGATAGCAGAAAGGCTTCACAAACTTCAGTATCAGGTTCTCAGTCTGATATCAGGGCAGAATCCCTATGTATGTGATTATCTTCAAGTGTTGGACTCAATCTCAGTGAGAAGGAGCATACAGGATAAAGCATCCAGAACACTCTAAAGGACCAGCCTCAGCTGTATCTGGGCCCAGGCCACATTAAGACAGGGGATTATGGGTACTAGGTGGCTCTCAGACAAAGATACAGTGCAGGCTCAGAAGGGAGCAAGAGAGAGGTCCGGGGAACCAGAAGAGAAGCTAACTCCTTCCCAGAAGGGGAAGAAGCCTGAGTCTGGAAATGCTGCAGTGTTTTTGGATTTTGAATGCTTTTGTTTGCTAAAGATTGAAACACTGTAAATAGCACTGAGAAAAGCCTTGATCGCTTACGTGATGTGCCACATGTGGTGTCAGAAGTGAGATTTGAAACCATGCCTCCAAGGAAAGAAAAGCAAAGAAGTTTTGTTTGAAAGCCTGATTGCTTAAAATATTTTACAGAGTAGTGCTCAAGCCTCAGAGAGAGAGAGAAAGAAAGGTGTGATGCCCTTGGAGCAGTCTAAGACAGGAGAAAGTCAGAGAACAGACCAGGCTGGAGTCTGTTCTGCTTTTCAACAGTTTAATTACAAAAGGTTCAGCAAGACAGAATCAAAATGGCTGCTTACCTCAGCAGACTGACAATGCAAGAACAGTTTTTCCAAAAGAGCACAGCACTCCATTACAGCTTCCTTCTTCTCCCTGGGGCCTAACTCACCCTCTCAGGGCCTCACCTTTGTATCCCTTAACTCAGGGAAACGCCCCCACCCGAGGATCCCTTTCCTGTCTGTCTTAAGGTGGACCGGGCCAGATAGGTGGAGCTGGTCCGTTAAGGCAGTCTGAGGCTCTCTGTCATATACTCTATCACAAAAGGAAAGGAAATTTTTTTCTCTTCAGTGTTTGAACATTGGTGTTTCTACAGAGGACACATAGCTGAGTTGCGCAAGAAAAGCACACACAGAGATAAATCAGAAAAGAACATGTATTTATGCAAGAGAAGCATGCAGAGGAAAAGAACATTTTCTCGGGCCTGGCAGCAAATGCAATGCTCAGTTAAAAGTTTAAAGTGAAACAGGCTATGAGTAACGCTGTCCTGTGTAGAGAGGGGAAAAAAAGAGATCAGTTAATGCTGGATAAGCACGGGAGTTTTATTTGCCTTTTTCCGTGTCAGAGAGAAAAAAAGAAGCAAAGGTTTCTTGTGTATGTGTGAACAGAACATAGTCTTGGAAAGAAAGGTTTTGCTGCCAGTGTATCTGGAAGTGAGACTGCAACAGGGTGTGGCCCTTAAAAACATAAGAAATTGCCATGCTGGGTCAGACCAAGGGTCCATCAAGCCCAGCATCCTGTTTCCAACAGAGACCAAAACCAGGCCATAAGAACCTGGCAATTACCCAAACACTAAGAAGAACCCATGCTACTGTTGCAATTAATAGCAGTGGCTATTCCCTAAGTATAATTGATTAATAGCCATTAATGGACTTCTCCTCCAAGAACTTATTCAAACATTTTTTGAACCCAGCTACACTAACTGCACTAACCACATCCTCTGGCAACAAATTCCAGAGCTTTATTGTGCGTTGAGTGAAAAAGAATTTTCTCCGATTAGTCTTAAATGTGCTACTTGCTAACTTCATGGAATGCCCCTAGTCCTTCTATTATTTGAAAAAACTCTATTGCTTGAGTGCTTCCCTGAGGGAAAGGGAAACATTTGTGATTGTGATTAAAAGCAGGGCAGCCAAAACATTTCTGCCAGGATCCAGGAAGAATTTGGAAGCTTGTGGTCAAGCATTGGGAGAGAGGCTAAAGTAACAGCAGCAGCAGCAGCTGATATAACCTCTAAGGCCCTGCAGCAAGCTTTTCCGTGGCAGAATCAAAAGCAGATCCAGGTGCTAACAGAATGGCAATGATCATTACAAGACCAGCAAGTTCAGAAGCAGTTAAAAACCACTGAAGAAGTGAAGAGAACTGAGGGATGTACAGTACAGGGCCAGGAAGACCCAGAGCAAGGGGGCTCACAGTGGAGCCTTGAAGACTGGCCTGAAGGAGGCAGCACAGCCTGGCCTGAAAGAGACAGTGCAGATTGACCTGAAGGAGGCAATGCAGTCTTACTAGAGAAAGGAGATAAGGAAAATATTGATACAGAGTCTCCTTGCACTGGTTTGCCCAGAGAGCTAAAAAGAATCCTGAGCTAGGGGAAGAGCTGGTAGAAATAGAGGAGGCAAAAGCATTGCTGCAAGCTGGAGAACAGCAGTAGTAACTTAAGGAGCAGCAGCACAGCTTTATCATGGCTGTCCTATTCCCATTGGAGTAGGTCAACCATGATAAGGTTACCAGATTGAGCAGCTGTTCCTACCAGGGCACTGACCTTTCGTAGGAACCCTCTATTCCATGGCTTCCATGTTGGCCTCACCTGGGGCTCTCTCTTTCCTTCTCTTTTCCTTGCCAGTATTGGTCTATGAGGTCTTCCTCACTTTTCTAACCCAAGGAACTCCCCTTCAACTGTGGTCCTTTCACCTTTTACCAGGGTACCCCTCCCCCAACCCTCTGGGGTTTCAATTGAGGGTTCTTTGTACAGCCCCATTTTTCTATTTACCAATTCAAACATTTTCTCCAGTTCTTCCAAATCACCTCTCTTGGTTAGTCCCAGAGTCCCACTCTTTATAATATCCAATTAATTAGACCCAACTTGCAGCTTGTCATCTCCAAGTTAAATCAGTGGGGCCTCCACTTCCTCATAGTCCTTCATGGCTCAGGCTCCAAGGACTCTTGTCCTTTCTTGCTTTCAACTTTGGCCTTTTCCACCACCTCTGCTTCCTGGTAATTAGTGGGCCAATGCTCCTGAATACACTCTTATATCCAGTTGGTCATCCTGGCTCAAGGCAGCTATTGCTGTCTCTGTGCACTCCTTGCCTTCTTTTCTGGCCTCAGCTCCCCTTTTGGCACAGATCCAGCAGTTGCAACCAATGCCGGCCTGTCAGATGGGGAGCTTACAGTCGGGATCAGGTAGTTCAGGGAACTTGGAGTCCTCTGGAGGCCAATTGGTCCATCAGTCATTTGAAAACAAGAGCCATAAGACTGGCCTTAGAAGGGTTTCTTGGAATCATTCAGGAATAGGCTGGATCTTTTCAGACTATGTGATAGCGGTAGCATATATAAAGTGCACCAGGAGTTCTCAAGTGGCCGAGGAAGTGTGTCTGGGTAGATGAGCATTTGCATATGCTTTCGGCAGCACATATTGTAGTGAAAAAGTTCAAGTGGATTTTCTGAGTCATCGTACCCTAGATCTTGCATAGGCTGCTTTCTCGGTAATGTAGCCAGGTGGGGAAGGCCTGTTATGGATCTTATGGCAACTAAATATAATGCCAAGGTATACAGATTCATTAGCCGTAGGAGAGGGCAGGGATCAAAAGGGCTGGACATTATTTTATTTATTTATTTATTTTATTTATTGGTTTTATATACCGACATTCATCAATGATATCACATCGGTTAACAGTAAAACAGTAAACTAAGCAAAAGATGTGTTTGACATAAAACAGGCGAGAAAAAAATAAGCATTATAAACTACACTTAAGTTGCATTGTGAACTATATACATTGCACTATAAAAATTATATACATTGCAGATACTATATACATTGCACTACAAGA
Organism: Rhinatrema bivittatum; assembly: GCF_901001135.1. Classification (NCBI taxonomy): domain Eukaryota; kingdom Metazoa; phylum Chordata; class Amphibia; order Gymnophiona; family Rhinatrematidae; genus Rhinatrema; species Rhinatrema bivittatum. The sequence continues at coordinate 231,844,998 of NC_042617.1, read as the reverse complement.
ACTAATAAGAATGCTTCAGATATATACATTGTATATAACGTGGACATATCCTTGGCCAGAGTATGGTTTCCTGTATTTATTTCCTCTGTGGCTGCTCATTTATTTATTTAATTGATTATCTGTGGCTTTTTTATACCGACATTCGTTTGCACATCACATCAGTTTACAAGGAACAGATAGCATAAAACACAGAGGACGGAAAAGGAAATGGAAAATGACATCTCAACATTGTACGGGAATGGGGAGGCATCAGTGGGGGTGAGGGTGCGCAGGGTGCAGTAACTATTTTAACATGGTATTTTTATATACAATGTGTCGCAAAATGTGTGAAACAGGAGAGAGGAAACTTTGTACAGGAGTATTATCTAATGGTGGTTGGATCTGGTGGGGTGAATGGATGGTGAGGGGGGAGTTGTGAAAAGGCCAGTTTGAATAACCAGGTTTTAAATTGTTTTTTTTTTTTAATTCTGTGTGCTGGGTTCTTGTCTTAGATAAGGGGGCATCGAGTTCCAGAGGGAGGGGCCGGTGAGCGATAGTGCTCTATCCCTAGTGGAATTTAGATGGGTTAGTTTAGGTGAAGGTATGTGCATGGTTGCGTTATATGTGGATCTGGTAGGTCTTTTGGGGGTTTGGAAATGGAGGGAGTCATTGAGCCAGTGCATGTTTTGGTTGTGAAGAGTCTTGGTATTATTGTAAGGCTCTTAAAGAGGATTCTGTGATGGATGGGGAGCCAGTGGAGGTCTTTTAGGATGGGTGTGATGTGTTCATTTCTTCGTGTGTTAGTGAAGACTCTGGCGGTGGAATTTTGAAGCTTTTGGAGGGGGTTTGAGGGTTGAGGCAGGGAGACCAAGTAGAATGGTGTTGCAGTAGTCGATTTTGGAGAATATTATTGCCTGGAGAATGGTTCGGAAGTCATTAAAATGAAGAAGAGGGTCTTAATTTTTTTAGTACATGTAGTCTGAAATAGCAGTCTTTTATTGTGTTCTTGAATTTTTTTAGATTGAGTTCGCTGTCCAAGATGACACCTAGGTCTCTTACATCTTGCGCGATGGGGTGTCTGGGATGATGGGTGTTGATTTCGGAGAGGGATTTTACTTTTGGGTCGTGGGATATTATTAGGAGTTTGGTTTTGGAGGCATTAAGGGCTAGATTTAGTTGGTTCAGTAGTTGACTGATGGTGATGAGGTGAGTTTCCCATTGTAGGAGGGATTTGGTGATGGATTCGGTGATAGGGATTAGAATTTGGATGTCGTCGGTGGATATGAAGTATGTAAGACCTAGGTTGGATAGGAGATTGCATATGGGCAGCATGTAGATGTTGAAAAGTGTAGAAGATAGTGAGAAACCTTGGGGCACTCCTCAGGTTAGTTTGATAGGTGTAGATTCACTGTTCCCTATTTTGACCTTGTAAAGTCTGTTTTGTAGATATGATTTGAACCAGTGTAGGGCAGTGCCTGTTATGCCAATTTCGCTATCTATGAGAATTTCATGACTGATGGTGTCAAAGGCTGCTGAGATGTCTAGCATTACTAGAATGTAGGATTGGCCAAGGTCTAATCCTTTTAGGAGAGTGTCAGTTAGGGAGATTAATGGGGTTTCAGTGCTAAAGAATTTGCGGAAGCCGAATTGTGATGGGTATAGAATGTTGTATTTCTCTAGGTGTTCGGTGAGTTGGAGGTTTACTACTTTCTCAAGGAGTTTAGCTAAGAAGGGGAGAATGGATATTGGCCTGAGGTTTGCTGGTTCTATGGGGTTCAGGTTAGGTTTTTTAAGGGTGGGTTTGACTATGGCTTGTTTTATGGCATAAGGGACATTTCCGTGTGTGAGGGAGCTGTTGATGATTTCAGATAGGGGTTTGGCTAGTATGTTAGGTATAGCTTTAAGGGATTTTATGGGGATGGCATCAGCTGGGTGTGAAGCAGGATTTATTTTTTTTAGGATGGAATCGATCATGGGTCAGATGGTGCTCATGGGTGGTCATGATGATGATGATGATGCTCATGGGTCAGATGGTGCAGATGGGTCAGATGTTGCAAAACATAGCTGCAGTGTAAAAATTTAGTGAAGTTGGTGGCCCCAGACTGATCTAGGTGGCCTTGGTTTGAAGATCTTGGAGGGAGAACCCTGAGGTTCCCTCAGGACAGGGATCTGCTAGTACAAAGACTAGTGTTTCTAGAAGACCCAACTGCATTTTGTCTTACAGCTTGGCCATTAACAGGTTGTGTTTAATGAGAAAAGGCTATTTCAATAAGCTGATCTCCACACTTTTTACAGTTTTGCAAAAGATCTGTGTGTCTAACTTATGTGAGGATGTGGAGAATTTTTTAAGCTTGTTGTTCAGAGTGGTTTTTCCCTGGAAGGCATCTGTGGCTATGGTTTTAATCTTTTTACAGGAGGATTTGGTGAATGATCCAGCTCTTAATTCCCTTAAGATGCAAATGGCAGCTATCACATGTTACAGAAAATGTTTTCAGGGTTTGTCTCTGGCAGCACATCCAGACGTGTTGCAGTTTATGAATTTATTTAAAAAATATATATCTTTTGTCTTTTCACAATTCAAGGCAACCTATTAACTAATAAGTAGAATGTTAATACAAACAAAAAACATATTTTGAAATGTCTGTATACAAATGCAGACAAATAAGATGGGATAATTAGAGTTTACAGCATTGGATGAAAAGGTTGATATAATTTGTATCTCAGAAACCAGGTGGAAAGAGAATAACTAATGGAACACTGTAATACCAGGGTACAAATGATATCAAAATGATAGGATGGATAAAATTGGTGGAGAGATCGCACATTATATATAGTATTAAAGAGAGCATTGAGTCAAACAGGATAAAAGTTCTGCAGGAAACAAAATGCAATGTTGAATCTTTATGGATAGAAATTACAGGTGAAAAGGGGAATAAAATAGTAATAGGGATGTATTACTATCCTCTTGGCAAGAATGAGCTAACAGACAATGAGATGCTAAAAGAAATTAGGGAAGCTAACAAAATCAGCAGCATAGTAATAATGGGTGATTTCAATTACCCCAGTGTTGACTGGGTGAATGCTACATCAGGACATTCTAGAAAGTAAAGTTCCTAAATGAAATAAATAACTGCTTCATGGAGCAGCTGGTACAAGAACCAACATGAGGGAAATCTATTTTAGACCTAGTTCTTAGTGGAACACAAGATTTGGCGTGAGAGGTAACAGTGTTGGAGCCACTTGGCAATAGTAATCATAACATGATCAAATTCAACTTAATAAATGGAGGGAGCACACTACAGAAATATAACATGAAAGCATTTAACTTTCAAAAAGGTGATTATGATAAAATGAGGAAAATGGTTAGGAAAAAGCTTAAAGAAGCAGCTGCAAAACATAAGAGTTTATATAATAAGAACATAAGAACATGCCATACTGGGTCAGACCAAGGGTCCATCAAGCCCAGCATCTTGTCTCCAACAGTGGCCAATCCAGGCCATATGAACCTGGCAAGTTCCCAATAACTAAGTCTATCCCATGTTACTGTTGCTAGTAATAGCGGTGGCTATTTTCTAAGTCAACTTAATTAATAGCAGGTAATGGACTTCTCCAAGAACTTATCCAATCCTTTTTTAAACCCAGCTGTTGTGGAGCGCTAGGAGAGCGATCCCACTCCTGGGAGATGTGTGTGCCCTTGGGCCGCGGCTTGACGCCAGAGGGGTCTGGAGAGGTGCCGCGGGAGGCGTGGCATGCCCGAGCATGGGCTGGACGAGAGCAGGGCTGGAGTGAAGACTGGCTGACAGGCCCTCCTCTGGACCTGCGCGCTTCGGAAGACCCAACAACGCAATGTTGGTCTTGTGAACAGTCCTCCGACCGTTCCCAGCCCTTTCGGACCTGCCGCCGGGTACGGCACGAAGCGGCAGGCCAGATGGAGGCCAGGACAGTGAAGACTGGAACATGGATTCAGACGAGACTCAGGAACGACGTAGACTCAGGCATAGACGTGGACTCAGGACGAGGTGCAGGATCCATAGACGTGGACTCAGGCATAGATGCAGGATCCTTAGACGTGGACTCAGGCAAATACGTGGACTCAGGACGAGGTGCAGGATGCATAGACGTGGATGCAGGAACGAGGGCTGAAGGTAGACATGGGCACTGACCCTCAGGGCGCCCTACTCAGGCCACCCACGGGACTGAGTCGCGGACCACCCTGTCCCATGCGCGCCCTACTCAGCCCTGGAAGGCTGGTCGCGGACCACGCAGAGAGCGGGAGAGCACAGGAAAGAGGAAGCAGGTTCGCTGCACTCCTGGCAGAACAAGGCGAGAATACGCTGCACTCCTGGCAGCACAAGGCGAGGATACGCTGCACTCCTGGCAGCACAAGGCAGGTTAGGCATCAGGATCAGGAACAAGGATATCAGGAACATCAGGACTGGAACACATATACTGGAATAGGAGACACACCTCAGGGCTGAAACATGGACATCAGGAACAGCAGGAACATCAGGACTGGAACACATATACTGGAATAGGAGACACACCTCTGGGCTGGAACATGGACATCAGGAACATCAGGACTGGAACAAGAGACAGACCTTGGGACTGGAACGGCAGGCAGACATCAGGACTGGAACACTGAAGACATCAGGACTGGAACAAGTTGACAAGAAGCTTCAACAGGAAACATGGAACACTGGACCTTGCAGAAGGCTGGAATACAAGGCATCTCCTGGAACGAGGATCTCAGGAGTGACCAACTCCTTGCAAAGGCAAAGACACAATGAAAGCTGAGCCCTTTAGTAGATCTGAGGTGGACAACGCCCAGGGAGGGGTCAGCAGGGGGCCACACCTGGCTGGCCCTTGAAGAGGAGCAAAGAGGCGCGCTCGCTCCCTAGGAGGCTGGAGAGAAGAGCTGGAAGCTGGTGGCATCCTCAGCCACGTGGAGGGCCCAAGGAAGCTGCGGAGCAGCCCTGGACTGGAGCTGGGTGAATGCAGGTCGCTGGAGCGGCTCCCAGCCACCAGGACTGAAGCAGAGAGAGAGAAGTGCTGGCTGCATGACGAGCAGGGAGCTGTAGCAGGCTGCAGAGGAAGCGGGGGAAGGGCTGACTGCAGGAACGGCTCCATGCCGTGAAGACAGCCCCAGGAGCAGAGGTAAGAGTGCAGGCACTGGCAGGGACGGCTTCCCAGCCAGGCAAGGACCCGGGCTGAAGCAGGCACTGGGAGAGACGGCCTGCTCGCTGAAGGTCCCGGGATCGCAGCAGCACGTCAGGGAAAGGCAGAGACAGCAGCCGAGGAGCAGACCGCATGGCAAGAGCTGTAGGAACGGCCCCAGCTGATTCAGGGAGAAAGAAGCAGCCCGGCTGGCTGTGGCTGTAACAAGGTAAGAGTCTGCCCATGCTTCTTGTGGGCAGGAGCGTAACACCCAGCTACACTAACTGCACTAACCACATCCCCTGGCAACAAATTCCAGAGTTTAATTGTGCGTTGAGTGAAAAAGAATTTTCTCCGATTAGTTTTAAATGTGCCACATGCTAACTTCATGGAGCGCCCCCTAGTCCTTCTACTATCTGAAAGAGTAAATAATCGATTCACATTTACCTGTTCTAGATGTCTCATGATTTTAAACACCTCTATCATATTTATTTATTATTTATTTATTTACAATTCTTATATACCGCACAATGGGTAGGGAACTATCCGTCTAGGCGGTTTACATATTAGAAACATACACAAATAATATTACACTAACATTGCATTCAAACAAATCAAAAAATAAAATTATGTACAAGTACATTAAAATCATAAAATAAGCATAAAATACCAGGGACATATAATGTAGTAAGCTTAGTATATGTTGTATGCTTGAGTAAAAAGATAAGTTTTTAGCAGTTTCTTGAATTCTATACGGCTAGCTGTCAGACGGATATGTTCAGGCAATGAGTTCCAAAGTATTGGACCGGCAACAGAGAATGCTCGTTTACGGGTTAGTGCTAAACTCACAGTTTTTATGGTAGGTACTTCAAGAATACATTTATCAAGAGAACGGAGCTGTCTAGAAGGTCTGTAAATTCGTAGTAAAGAACATAACCAGATGGAGTTAGTGTTATAGAGTAGGTTATGTATTGTAGTCAGAATTTTGTAAGTGATATGGTATGTAATTGGTAACCAGTGCAAATGTTGTAAAACAGGGGTGATGTGTTCCGACCGTGGTGTATTATATAACATGCGGGCAGCTGCGTTTTGTATTAATTGTAAAGGACGTATAGATGCTTGTGGTAAACCAAGGAAGAGAGCGTTGCAGTAGTCTAATGAGGATAAAATTAAAGCCTGAGTAATCAGTCGAAAGTCATTAGGAAGAAGGAGTGGTTTGAGTTTCTTTATCATATAAATCTTGAAGAATGATTTTTTTACAAGTTCAGATATATGTTCAGTCATTGTCAGTTTTGAATCTATCATTACACCTAGATTTTTTGCATGTGGTTTTATATTAATGAGTTGATTCTGAAAAGTAAAAGTAGGTGGTGGTCGGTGAACTGAGTCGGGTACAGTGGATAAGTAGACTAATTCTGTTTTATTTGTATTCAATTTGAGTCTATTGTGGGAAAGCCATGTTTTCATATCCCCCCTCAGCCATCTCTTCTCCAAGCTGAAAAGTCCTAACCTCTTTAGTCTTTCCTCATAGGGGAGCTGTTCCATCCCCTTTATCATTTTGGTCGCCCTTTTCTGTACCTTCTCCATCGCAACTATATCTTTTTTGAGATGTGGCGACCAGAATTGTACACAGTATTCAAGGTGTGGTCTCACCATGGAGCGATACAGAGGCATTATGACTTTTTCCATTTTAGTCACCATTCGCTTTCTAATAATTCCCAACATTCTGTTTGCTTTTTTGACTGCCATAGTACACTGAACCAATGATTTCAATGTGTTATCCACTATGACGCCTAGATCTCTTTCTTGGGTGGTAGCTCCTAATATGGAACCTAACATTGTGTAACTATAGCATGGGTTATTTTTCCCTATATGCATCACCTTGCACTTAGCCACCTTAAATTTCATCTGCCCTTTGGATGCCCAATTTTCCAGTTTCACAAATTTTCCAGTCTCAGAAGGTCTTCCTGCAATTTATCACAACCTGCTTGAGATTTAACTACTCTGAATAATTTTCTATCATCTGCAAATTTGATTACCTCACTCATAGTATTTCTTTCCAGATCTTTCCAGATTGTTCTTTTAAAATTTTATTTTAATTATTGTAAACCGTTTTGACAAAAAATTTATTTTTTATAAAGCGGTATATAAATACTTTTAAATAAATAAAATAAATTTATAAATATATTGAAAAGTAAGGGTCCCAATACAGATTCCTGAGGCCACTACCCACTCCCTTCCACTGAGCGAATTGTCCATTTAATCCTACTCTCTGTTTCCTGTCTTTTAGCCAGTTTGTAATCCACGAAAGGACATCGCCACCTACCCCATGACTTTTTACTTTTCCTAGAAGCCTCTCATGAGGAACTTTGTCAAATGCCTTCTGAAAATCCAAATACACTACATCTACCGGTTCACCTTTATCTACATGTTTATTAACTCCTTCAAAAAAGTGAAGCAGAGGGGCCCGAGTTGGAGGAGAGAGGGGCGACCAGTCCTGTCATCGCTTACTGCTTGACCCGATAACACACTTGGGTAAGCCCCGGTACAGCTGAGACCAGATTTTCAGGACTCTAAAGGAGGCGGAAGTGACGTCAGTGGAGCGTCCGCTCCTTAAATTGAGGAGCAAATCGGCGCATACCTGGGGCCCGAGTTGGAGGAGAGAGGGGCGACCAGTCCTGTCATCGCTTACTGCTTGACCCGATAACACACTTGGGTAAGCCCCGGTACAGCTGAGACCAGATTTTCAGGACTCTAAAGGAGGCGGAAGTGACGTCAGTGGAGCATCCGCTCCTTAAATTGAGGAGCAAATCGGCGCATACCTGGGGCCCGAGTTGGAGGAGAGAGGGGCGACCAGTCCTGTCATCGCTTACTGCTTGACCCGATAACACACTTGGGTAAGCCCCGGTACAGCTGAGACCAGATTTTCAGGACTCTAAAGGAGGCGGAAGTGACGTCAGTGGAGCGTCCGCTCCTTAAATTGAGGAGCAAATCGGCGCATACCTGGGGCCCGAGTTGGAGGAGAGAGGGGCGACCAGTCCTGTCATCGCTTACTGCTTGACCCGATAACACACTTGGGTAAGCCCCGGTACAGCTGAGACCAGATTTTCAGGACTCTAAAGGAGGCGGAAGTGACGTCAGTGGAGCGTCCGCTCCTTAAATTGAGGAGCAAATCGGCGCATACCTGGGGCCCGAGTTGGAGGAGAGAGGGGCGACCAGTCCTGTCATCGCTTACTGCTTGACCCGATAACACACTTGGGTAAGCCCCGGTACAGCTGAGACCAGATTTTCAGGACTCTAAAGGAGGCGGAAGTGACGTCAGTGGAGCGTCTGCTCCTTAAATTGAGGAGCAAATCGGCGCATACCTGGGGCCCGAGTTGGAGGAGAGAGGGGCGACCAGTCCTGTCATCGCTTACTGCTTGACCCGATAACACACTTGGGTAAGCCCCGGTACAGCTGAGACCAGATTTTCAGGACTCTAAAGGAGGCGGAAGTGACGTCAGTGGAGCGTCCGCTCCTTAAATTGAGGAGCAAATCGGCGCCCGTCGCCGTCGGCGCGTGTCGCCTAGGCGGCGGATTGAGTCGTGCGCATCACTACAGGCTGGGAGGCTGATTTCAACTAGCCGATAAATAGCTGATTCTCGTCCTTCTACCTATATTTTGGCGACGAAAGAGTGAGTAATTCCACAAGGTGTTTATCTACAATATTGACAATGCCCCATACTAAAAGAAAAGGCAAAGTCAGGCAGGAAGCCTCTACCCCTGCCAGACCAGGTCCTTTACAAACTACCCTGACTGGTTTTTACTCACGCACGGATAATGTAACCCCGGAGTATCCCATTACAAGTGGAGATTTTGAGCAGATATCTCCCTTGTCGGGAGAAGTGAGCCTTAGTCCCGGGGTTCCAATGACACCAATTCCACCAACGATCCCTGTTGGTATTTATGATCAAGGCTCTCCAATGCTACGGACTGCGTGTGCATTGGTCAACCCGTTAGAGGAAGTTCATGAAAATCCAGCAAGGATAGTAGAAGGGAAGTGGGTTAGCTCACTGTCCCAGCGATTGGATCAAAGACCTGGTGAATCAATTGGAACTACTACGATAACTGAAGTTTGTCCATTTGGCCCCCCCCCTGGAAATGCCTCTGAACAGGAACTGGCTCAACTTTTCTGTACTCCACCTGCTCCTAATGTTGATCTTGGGGACCCAAAAAAAGTGTCATTGGAAATGTTATGGACAGCTATTATGTCTTTACAGAAAAACGTAGAAAGTTTAAATGTTAACATAAAGGATGTTCAGACTACACTCCAGGGGTTAAGCCCGAGAGTAATAAATAATGGGACTACTCTTAAGGTAGTTGAGGTAGAGATAAGTAAAATAAAGGAGGTGCAAACATCTATAATAAAAGGGGAAAGTATTATGGCTAAGAAACTTGAGAATTTAGAGAATGTGGTACGTTATCCTAATTTAAGGTTTGTAAACTTCCCTAAATGTAAGATGATTTCACCCATTGAACAGCTTAAGAACTACTTTTTAGAAGTTTTGTCTCTTCCATTTGATAAATTTCCATCTATTATCAATGCGTATTTCCTGGGTGAAAGAAATCAAAATCAAAATGTTAATTTAACTATCCCCCCACAGGAAAATACTCTGAATATTACCGAGCTTATAGAAACCTCTTTCACTGACCAGATCGAAAAAAGGGGAACATTAATAGTAAAATTTGCCCTTTCTATGGAAAGGGATAAAATTTTAAAACTTTTCATGCAGAAAAGATCCCTTTTATATTTAGGTCAGAAGCTATGGGTCTACCCGGACGTAGCAAAAGACACCCAATTACGTAGAAAAAAGTTTATTATGTTAGCTAATTTAGCTAGAACTTATGGAATCCAGATTATAATACGATTCCCTTGTAAATGCATTATGAGGGTAGATGGTATAAAATATGTCTACTATGATCCCTTAGAATTGGAAAGGTTCCTGGAAGATCGCAGAAGTCAGGGTCAGGGTCAATAATGGCTCCCTCCAGTTAAAATAGTTGGATTTAAATAGATCTGTGTATTCTTTCGTCATACCTGTTTAGGAAAGTGTTCTTTTTTCCTTTGAAATGAATAAGTTAGGTCTGCTCTTCGGACCCCTATATTGTTTGGTAATTGGAAAAAAAAAAGGAAACAAATGTTCTTTTTCTTCTTTTTTAATAATGTACATAAGGTTTATGTTCCTTATTTTCCTTAAAACTTCAATGTTAAATTGGAAACAGAATATGTGAATTTTAATTTGTTTTGAAAATTCATAAAGAATATAAAAAAAAAAAAAAAAGAATAAAAAAAAAAGTGAAGCAGATTTGTGAGGCAAGACTTGCCTTGGGTAAAGCCATTCTAACTTTGTTCCATTAAACCATGTCTTTCTATATGTTCTGTGATTTTGATATTTAGAACACTTTCCACTATTTCTCCTGGAACTGAAGTCAGGCTAATGGTCTGTAGTTTCCTGGATTGCCCCTGGAGCCCTTTTTAAATAATGGGGTTACATTAGCCACCCTCCAGTCTTCAGGTACAATGGATGATTTTAATGATAGGCTACAAATTTTTATTAATAGGTCTGAAATTTCATTTTTTAGTTCCTTCAGAACCCTGGGATGTTTACCATCCAGAGCTCTGAAGGAACTGAAGAAACACCCCAGTTTGTCAATCAGGCCTACCATATCTTCTAGGTTCACTGTGATTTGGTTCAGTTCATCTGAATCATTACCCATGAAAACCTTCTCCGTTATGGGTATCTCCCCAACATCCTCTTCAGTAAACTCAACTTAGCCCTAAATGCTAACAAAACCGAACTTATGATCATCGCACCCCAACACCTCTACCCACTATCTATTTCCACCAACTCCCCCCATACCCCCCCAGACTTCTCGCAAAACGTAAGAGCTTAGGTGTAACCCTTGACTCCCAATTCAGCCTCCAGAAATTCATTTCTTCCACCATCAAGGATGGCTACCATAAACTACATACCCTCAAAAAACTCAAGCCAATCCTGCACGCAAGCGACTTTAGAACAGTCCTATAAGCCCTCATCTTATCCAAACTAGACTACTCAAACGCGCTACTCCTAGGTCTACCCAAGAACACAACAGCCCCACTACAGCTGCTACAAAATGCAGCTGCGCGCATATTGACAGGCACACGCAGAAAAGAACACATCACACCCATTCTCAAACAACTCCACTGGCTCCCCATCACATCTAGAATACAATTTAAGACTCTTACCCTCATACATAAAGCCATCCACAATCAAGACATGCTCTGGTTCTCTGACACCCTACATTTCCGTTCCACCACTAGGCCTACCAGAACTCCATATCTTGCAACTATACACACACCCTCCCCCAAACTCTCTCAACTAACAGCCACCAAACAACGCTCCCTATCACTAGCTGGACCTGCCCTACGGAACACAATGCCTACCCAGCTATGTCTCGAGACTTGCCTTAAGAAATTCAGACAGAAACTTAAGACTTGGCTGTTTACACACGCCTACGCATGATCCCTTCTCCGCCCCTCTTCCCCGCCTCTCATCCCCGCCTTCCTTTCCCCTCCCCTTCTCCCCCCCCCCTTGGTGCTCTCCCCTCTTATTTTGTACTTAACCCTCCCCTCTCCCTCACCTTACATTATCCCAAACCCTCTGCCCCCCTTGCACCCCTTTCCTCTCCTCACATTCACCCTCCCCTCCTATCCTCTCAGCCCTAGCCTCGTCACCCCTTCTCCCCCATCTCTCCGCCTCGTACTTTGATTGTATATAATTTGTATATATGTTTCTAATATTGTTTCGCATTTATTGACTGTTCTCCAAAACCTCTGTTTACCTCTCCCCTTCCTCCCCTCCCCCTCCCCCTATCAGTTACACTGTAAAGCCTCGTTGTCTGAGTTTACGTTGTATGGAAACTGATGTGATGTTTTCTTAACGAATGTTGGTATATAAAAATCTTGAAACAAACAAACAAATAAATAATAAACACCAAAGCAAAGAAATCGTTTAATCTTTCCACGATGGCCTTATCTTCTCTAAGTGCCCCTTTAACTCCTCGATCATCTAACTGTCCAACTGACTCCCTCACAGGCTTTCGCTTTGGATATATTTCTAAAAGTTTTTACTTTGAGTTTTTGCCTCTATAGCCAACTTCTTTTCAAATTCTCTCTTAGCCTGTCTTATCAATGTCATACATTTAACTTTCCAACGCTTATGCATTATCCTATTTTCTGTTGGATCCTTCTTCCAATTTTTGAATGAAGATCTTTTGGCTAAAATAGCTTCTTTCACCTCACCTTTAAACCATGCTGGTAATCATATTGCCTTCCTTCCACCTTTTTTAATGTGTGGAATACATCTGGACTGTGCTTCTAGGATGGTATTTTTTAACAATGACCACGCCTCGTACACTTTTTACCTTTGTAGCTGCTCCTTTCAGTTTTTTTCTATTTTTCTCATTTTCTCAAAGTTTCCCCTTTGAAAGTTTAGACTGTATCCCTTCCAGTCATTATTTCAAATTTGATCATATTATGATCACTATTGCCAAGTGACCCTGTCACCGTTACCTCTCTCACCAAATCCTGTGCTCCACTGAGAATTAGATCTAAAATTGCTCCCTCTCTCGTCAGTTCCTGAAGAAATTGCTCCATAAAACTGTCTTTTATTCCATCCAGGAACTTTATCTCTCTAGCATGTCCCGATGATACATTTACCCAGTCCATCTTGGGTAATTGAAATCTCCCATTATTACCGCACTACCAATTTGGTTAGCTTCCCTAATTTCTCTTAGCATTTCACTGTCCATCTCACCATCTTGGCAAGGTGGATGGTAGTATACTCCTATCACTATAGTCTTTCTCAACACACAAGGGATTTCTACCCATAAAGATTTGATTGTGCATTTAGTCTTATGCAGGATGTTTATCCTGTTGGATTCTATGCCATCCCAGACATATGCTACCCTGGAGATTCTGGATTTAAGCTTTCTACCTAAGAGCCTAAACTTGGTTTCCAGATCCTCCCTCCCACATTTTCCTATGTTGTTGGTGCCCACATGTACCACGACAGCCAGCTCCTCCCCAGCACTGTCTAAAATCCTATCTAGGAGATGCATGAGGTCCGCCACCTTCACACCAGGTAGGCAAGTTACCAGGAGATCCTCACGTCCACCAGCCACCCGGCTATCTACATTCCTAATAATCAAATCACCAACTCTGACGGCCGACCTAACCCTTCTCTCCTGGGCAGTAGGCCTTGGAGACACATCCTCGGTTCGAAAGGACATTGTTTAAAAATACCATCTTGGAAGCACAAACCAGAGGTATTACATGCATTACAAGGGTGGAATGTAAGCTAAACAATTACTGGCATGGTTAAAAGGTGAGGTGATTAAGTCTATAATAGCTAAAATAACATCTTTCAAGAAATGGAAAAGGGATTCAAATGAAGAAAACAAGAAACAGCATAAGCCCTAGCAAGTTAGATGCAAAGTGTGATAAGGAAAGAAAAGAGAATTTGAAAAGCTTGCCCTAGAAGTAAATGACCTGGAAATGGGAACAAGAGTGAGGTGATCAAATTTGCCAATGACACAAAATTTTTCAAAGTTCTTAAATCACAAGAGGATTGTGAGAAATTGCAAGAGGATCTTGCAAAAATAGGGCATGCAAATGACAAATTAATGTGGACAAGTGCAAAGTGATATACTTACGGAAGAATAACCCAAACTATAGCTACACAGTGCAAGGTTCCACATTAGTCGTCACCATTCAGGACTAGATGTCATCTTTGATAATAAATTGAAATATTCTGCTCAGTGTGCAGCAGCAGCCAAGAAAGTAAATAGAATGCTAGGAATTTATCAGGAATAGCATGAAGAATAAGAGAATATCATATCATCTCTATATAACGACATGGAACACGGGGGATATAACTATAAAAGAAGCCACTTTTAACTTTGTATATAAAATTTAGATTTATTCTGATTATGAAAATTTAAAAAAATTATCATTGATTTTGACATTGCATAATGTACTGTTAAACTTTATAAACTTTATAACAGATGACAAGTAAACAAGCCTTAACTTATTATTAATTACAGTTTATATAATGTATACTGTATAAGTAGCTTCTCTCATATTATTGTTTAGGGAACCTTAATGGTAAAATAGTGGTAATGTGGTGCAATTCTAAATTCCTGTCTTTTATCTCTACATTGACACTTACTCCAAATCATGCTAATGGGCTAAATTAGGTACATGGGGAGACAAGATGTGGAGATGCATTCTTCTTCCTTTGATCTTCTTCTTCTTCTTTGATGCATTAACAGTGCCTTTTATAATTTCTCATGCCTTGAAAATGCAGTTGAGAACAAGTGTCTTTTTCTAATTGGAAGTATGTTCCAATTCGCTCTCTCATAAAAGGACTTCATGTACTACAACCTGTGGGGTAGATTTTAAAAGCCCTGCGCACCAGCGCACCTATTTTGCATAGGCCGCCGGCACGCGCAAAGCCCCGGGACATGCGTAAGTCCCGGGCTTGCTAAAATGGGCGGTTCAGGGGGCATGTCTGCAGTCCGGGGTGGTCCGGGGGCGTGTACAGGGGTACATTTTAAAAAACAGCACACGCGCGTACTTTTGTTCGCGCACCAGGCGCAAACCAAAGTACGCCGGCTACGCGCGTATCTTATAAAATCCGGGGTCGGCGCGCGCCTTCCCTTCCCTTCACCTACCTAACCCAGCCCCCCAGCTCTATCTACCCCCCCCCCCTGCCTTTATTGCACAAGTTACGCCTGCTCAAAGCAGGCGTAACTCGCGCGCGCCGGTGGCCCACTGCCGGGCTATCACCCGACCTGGGGGCTGGTCCGGAGGCCTCGGTCACGCCCCCGGGCCAGCACCACGCCCCCGGAACACCCCAAACGTTGTGCCGCCCCCCCCCGGACACGCCCCCCTAGCAAAGCCCCGGGACTTACGCGCATCCCGGGGCTTGCGCGCGCCGCCGAGCCTATGCAAAATAGGCTCGGTGCGCGCAGGTTTTTTTTTTTTTTAAGGGCCGGACCATCACCCACCCTTCCCGAGCCCGGAAGTGAGAGGGAGGAGCCGCGCGCTCAAAACGCTGCGGCTCTGTGAGACGCTGAGGAGACCGGATTGCTGGGCCCCAATTCAGGGCCGGACCATCACCCACCCTTCCCGAGCCCAGAAGTGAGAGGGAGGAGCCGCACGCTCAAAACGCTGCGGCTCTGTGAGACGCTGAGGAGACCGGATTGCTGGGCCCCGATTCAGGGCCGGACCATCACCCACCCTTCCCGAGCCCGGAAGTGAGAGGGAGGAGCCGCGTGCTCAAAACAGCCGCGACTCCGGTGCTTGCCACCGCCGGTGCGTCGCCAAAGCCGTACGCGCCCAAGGGGTGCGCACAGCTTTGTCCGGCTTAGTCCGGACTAGGACGGACCAGGACGGACGGAGGAGGATCCAGCATCCACTCTGACTGCTGAGACGCAGACATAATCAGCTCATAACGATCGACGACCTTGATCCAGAATAAAAGATGCCTCCAAAAAGAAAAGGGAAGGTAAGGGTGTTTCCACCAGAGCCCTTGCCTTCTCTACTTCAATTGGAAATTGATCGCTTTATGACCCAGCTGGAGAAAGAGAGTACCAATGAGTCTGTTGGAGGAAACCCGGAAGGAGAACGAGTTCCCCCCCTTGATGAGGCATCTCTCAGTCCTGACACCCGTCCGCCTCCAGCCCAACGAGGAACCAATGGAGATGCAGCAACATCAATTACCGAAGTGGTAAAGCGATCGTTGTCTTCTGGAGGAGCAAGCTCCATATTGGACTCAGTGGAAGTTGAGGGAGTGTTCCCTCAATCAGAGAAACAAGACTCTTCTCACCCTGAGGATCCAGGCACCACGAGGGCAAATTTAAGACCAGAGACGGTAACGTTGGGGGCAATCTGGGATTTGGTAAATGGACTAAGTGTTACTGTTAATCGACTGGAGGGGAAAATAGACTCAGTTGCTTCAGATTTCCAGCAAAAATTTATGGGGGTACAAAGACAGACTAATGAAGTAGTAAATAGAATAGGGGAAGCTGAGAAGAAAATAAAATCTTTACAAGATTTGAGTATAGTCATGGTAAAAGATCAGTTAGGTTGTTCCAGACGTCTAGAAACAATGGAGAATAATATAAGACACTTAAACATAAGGGTAATAAACTTTCCCAGAATAGCAGGGGAAATACCTTTTGTTTCCTTTAAAAAATTTCTAGCAGAAGTTCTGGGTTTTTCTGATAATAATAATAATATGTTAGCTATAAATTCGTGCTTTTTTGTAAAAAGAACTTCGGCTCAAGCTGTGACTATCCCTGCTAATCTAACGAGTTTCTTAGAAAATTCTGAAATACAAGTGTTAAGTAGAGAAACTCTGATTGTTTCCTTCATTACATCAATGGATATTAGTACCCTTATGAAGGTTTATTTTCAAAAATTTCCCATCACATATTGTGGCCAGAATATAAAGATCTTCCCAGATCTTGCCCCAATTACTAGAATGAAGAGGCGGGAATTTCTAGACTTGAGACAAAGAGTTACAGCTGTAGGTTTCTCTTTTTTGTTAAGGTACCCCTGCCGGTGTATAATCAGAAGAGGTACAGAGTCATTTAGCTTCAACCAGTCAGATCAGTTGCGCCAATTTTTAGAATTGCGAGAGCCACTTGCCTCTTCTCCAGTAGAACCCTAAATAGTGCAGGCAAATAAATAAAGACCAGCTGTAAATGAGCTGTTATCTTAAGTTAATTGTTTTTCTTTTTCTTTTCTCCTATGGAAATGTTTTAGTTGTCTCAGAAGTAATATTTAATATTCCTGGAGATATTGTTACTATTTAATTTAGATTTAAATTATAGACACATATTACACATATTATGCAATTAAGTACAGTTTAAAGGAGTATTGCCTTAAATATTTTCTTTTTTCTTTTGTTGTAATTGCAGATATGTGACAGAATTCTTTTTTCAATTCAATTAATGATTGAATGTAATGGTTAACCTAAATGTAAAATGAAAAATCATAAATAAAGAAATAAAAAAAAAAAAAATCCGGCTCCCTGTGTGGCTAAATTTTAGCGACATAAGTTATATGGACAGAATTTAGATGCATAAGTCAGTAGAGGTGTGAATCATGTGATCGATCGTCTTAACGATCGATTTTGGCTGGGGGGGAGGGAAATCTTATCGTCGAGTTTTTTTGTTTTAAAAAATCGTTAAAAATCGTAAATCGGAGGAGGGCGGGAAAACCGGCACACCAAAAAAACCCTAAAACCCACCCCGAACCTTTAAAAGAAATCTCCCACCCTCCCGAACCCCCCAAAATGTTTTAAATTACCTGGGGTCCATTGGGGGTTCCCGACGCGATCTCCCTCTCTCTCTCTGGCCACGGCTGCATTGAGAAATGGCGCCGGTGGCCCTTTGCCCTTATCATGTGACAGGGCAAAGGTAGCGCCGGTGCCATTTTGTTTCCTGGCTCCCGACGTCACGCCTGCTGGAGATCGCCCCCGGATCTCCACTGGGTCGCCCGTATGACATAGTGAGGGCAAAGGTAGTGCCGGCGCCATTTTGAAGATTGGCAATACGGCCCGCGTGCAGGAGGTCGCTCCCGGACCCCTGCTGGACTTTTGACAAGTCTTGTGGGGGTCAGGAGGCCCCCCCCCAAGCTGGCCAAAAGTCCCTGGGGGACCAGCGGGGGTCCGGGGGTGATCTCCAGCAGGCGTGACATCGGGAGCCAGGAAACAAAATGGCGCCGGCGCTACCTTTGCCCTGTCACATGATAAGGGCAAAGGGCCATGGCACCATTTCTCAACGCAGCCGTGGCCAGAGAGAGAGAGAGAGAGAGGGAGATCGCGTCGGGACCCCCCCCCCCACTGGACCCCAGGTAATTTAAAACATTTTGGGGGGTTCGGGAGGGTGGGGGATTTCTTTTAAAGGTTCGGGGTGGGTTTTAGGGTTTTTTTGGTGTGCCGGTTTTCTCGCGCCCTATTTAACGATACAATACAAATGCCCCTGATGATAAATCGGGGGCATTTGTATTGTATCTGCACTCTAACGATTTTGGACGATTTTAAAATTATCTGACGATAATTTTAATCGTTCAAAAACGATTCACATCCCTATAAGTCAGGGGCATTCTGGAATCAGGCAGGAAGTGTTTCGGAAGCAATGGAATTAGCCGCATAAGTTATCCGGCTAACTAGTTGAGCTGTTCAGCAGCTGAATATTGACCCCTATATTTTTACTCAACACATAATTAAGTTCTGGAATTTGTTGCCAGAGGATGTGGTGAAAGCTGTAAGTGTAGCTACATTTAAAAAGGTTTAGACAAGTTCCTGTCCATAAACCATTATTAAAGTGGAGTTGTAGAAATCCACTGCTTTTCCCTGGGATAAGCAGCATGGAATCTATATACCTCTTCGGATACTGCCAAGTACTTGTGACCTGGATTGACCACTGTTGGAAACATGATAGACACTGGACTTGATGGATTTTTGGTCTGACACAGTATGGCAAATCTTATGTGCTTATGTAAGCAAGTCATATAAAAAACACAAACAAAGGAATATAAACAATAAAACATAGACTAAAAATAAGAGAACATCAACTTAAACTAGGGAAAGTCTTACATGTACAAGGTCAGTCAACTCTTTAAGCCACTAGGTCATAACTCGAGAGTAGATAAGATATAAAACTTAATCACCTGACTCAAAAGTCTGCTTAAATAACAAAATCTTCAACTGCTTTCTGAAAGATCAAGTATAACAGATGATACATAAACTTTCAGGGAGAGAATTCCAAAGAACTGGCTGTTGCGTCCGTCGGTCTTCGACGG
The DNA here is from genome assembly GCF_901001135.1 of Rhinatrema bivittatum. Lineage (NCBI taxonomy): Eukaryota > Metazoa > Chordata > Amphibia > Gymnophiona > Rhinatrematidae > Rhinatrema > Rhinatrema bivittatum. The sequence goes on along the minus strand of NC_042617.1, from coordinate 231,825,968 downwards.
CTTCGCCCCGCTTGCCTCACCTTAATCTCGGCTCCTCTCACTTACCTGGGTAAGATGGCTACCGCAGCATCGTCAAGCCGACCACTCTGGCGTCCCCAGAACGGTTATGGTGCAGTCTCCCGCCATTGCTCCTCCTAGGTACCTACTAGAGTGCACGCGCGCATGCAACCCATGTCTTTATACAACCCTTGGCGCGAACCTCAAGGCGTTCCCTCATGCTGACGTCACACCATCCGGGTATATCAGCCTCATTGATTTGCTAGCTCCCCGAGTTAGCAAGGACTCAAATCTGTTCCTGTCTACGCTACTCTGCCACTTCCATGCTGCCACTGGAAGCTTTCTTTCTGCCCTTCGGGGTATCACTAACCTTGGTACCTGCTCCTCTGGGGCCCTTTGCTTTATTTCAGATGCCTTTCAGAGAACAGGTACTCACTCCTCAAGGGCCTCCTCTCCCTGCTCTCCCTACCTCAGTGCCTGTACCTTCATCTACTTATCTGGTGGAATCGCATACCAACAGCTATTCTCAGTGAGTAATCTAACCTCTCAGTCTGTCTCACCCACAGTATCTCCTCGCTGGGAGACCTGCTGCGGAACCTCCTCGTCATGGAGAGAAGGGCTCCCTCTGCCGAGTGCCCTGGGACTGCAACTACGGACTACCTCACTACTGCCACCTGGTGGCTACCATCTAGCTATTTAATAAAAGAACATTTTCCTATGTTTTGTGCAGCATGAGTCTAGCCCAGTCCTGTGGCTCCTCACGGGGCTCCTCCCCGTGGGCATGGTCACCTCCACAGCACCCAAGGATCCACCAGAACACACGTAACCACAACACTGGCCCCGCCACTGAGATGCACACACATGGTTTTTGGAAGGGGTCAAATATATTTGACCTACCAGGAGCGAGTTGTTTCCCTTGTGGGATCTGAATTTGGTTTTTAAAGCCTCTACAGTCATAGTAACATAGTGAATGACAGCATATAAAGACCAAAATGGTTGATACAGTCTGCTCAAGTTTTCTTTTTGTAATTTTTATTTTTAAGGGTAGTAGCAAATGCCACTCTGTGCAGGCTGTCCCTGAGCCTTTCGTTAAGGGTTGGAGCAAGTACCACTCCATGTAGGCTACCCCCAAGCCTTCTGTCATGTATAGTATTAACTGCTAATCCATGTAGACTGCCACCAAGTCTTCAAGGGTAGTAGCAACTGCTGCTCTGTTCATGTTACCCCCAAGCAAAAATTTTAACTTTAGGTGTAATGATAAAGTTACCCTATCTGTTCATTTTGATTCTCTAGTCAACAGGGATCCTCTATGTTTGTCCCATGCCCTTTTGAATTCCATTACTGTTCTCATCTTCACCACCTCTTCTGGGAAGGCATTCCATGCATCCACCACCCTTTCTGTGAAGAAATATTTCCTGAAATTGTTTTTTACTCTCCTCCCTTGGAGTTTCATATTGTGACTCCTAGTTTTGTAGATTCCTTTCCATTGGAAAAGATTTGATTATTGTGCATTATTAATTCCTTTAAAGTATTTGAAGGTCTGCATCATATCTCCCCTGTCTCTTCTCTCTTCCAGGGTATACATATTAAGTTCCCTTGGTCTCAACCCATATGGCTTTCCATACAGGCCCCACACCATTTTGATTGCCTTGCTCTGGACTGCTTCAATTCTGTCCTTATCCTTTTTGAGATGAGATGAACACTGTATTCTGAGTGAGGCCTCATCAAGAATCTACACAGTGGCATTATCACCTCCTTTTTCCTATTGGTTTCCATCTGGCCTTTGTCACATCCTTGTCACATTGCTTTGCCACCTTCAGATCATCAGACACTATCATTCCAAGGTCTCTCTTCCAGTTTGTGCACATCAGCCTTTCATCCCCCAACACATATAATTCCTTCAAATTGCCATACCCCAAATGCATGACTGTACTTCTTAAGTATTGAATCCCAACTGACAAGCCTTTGACCACTGTTTTTCTAGGTCACTTCTCATTCTTTCCACTTCTTCAGGTGTGTCCACTCTTTTGCAAATCTTAGTGTTATCTACAAAAAGACAAATCTTACCTTTTAATATCTCTGCAATATCATTCACAAAGATATTGAACAGAATCGATCCCAGAATTCTACTTATCACTCTTCTTTCTTCAAGCTTCTCAAGAAGGCGACATTGAAAGCTCACGTTGTTCAGTGAGAGGAATTTCAGAGCTTCAGGGTCTTTCAAGTAATGAGCCCTTTTTGAAATTTTCAGAAGAGATGGTCTCTAACTGTATGGTTCCTTCTTTTCTTAGGTAGTTTTGCAATTCCGTATCAACAAGATGGTTTTTCTTCCTTCACTCAAGAAGGATTCTTCAGTAGAGGGATTTAAAAATCCCATTGACTAGATGTGTGCAGGGTCATTTTAATTTATTTGAAGGTGATTAATATCTTTAGAAACTCAGTCTATTTATTCTTTTTAGTGGATAAAGCAAAGGGGAGGTGGCTTCTAAAACTTCGATGGCTAAAAGTGGCCCTTGGTTCAATATACATTGCTAGGGGTTGTTGCTCCCATAGGGGACTTAGGGCTCATTCAACCAGGGCATTTTGTTGGCAGAGCTCTGGTTAGTTCCCCAGTGGAAATTTGCAGGGTAGCTACTAAGGCTTCCTTGCATTCTTTTACCAAGCATTACCATCTGGATGTCTAAGCCGGAGAAAATATTGCCTTTAGCTCAGGTGTTTTGAGAGCAGGGATGACAGTATCTCAAACAATCAGAGTGATGGCTCAGATACATCCCTTTTGTCTGGACTGATCTAGCAGGATGAAAAGAAAGGTGAAATTTGCACTTGCCTTTCCATGAGTCCAGCCAGACCAGTCCAGAACCCTCCCAGATTGCCAATTGGTTCTTCCTGTCACTTCTGTCTACTGTCTTCTCTATCTGTGGAATTGTGAGGATTCTGCTATCACTGGGTGTATCTGTATTTTTAGTTATTGTCCCAATTTTGGGGGGGATTGTGACTTATCTCCCTGGGGAGTTCCCTGGTTAAGCGAGTGTGGTGGTGTTTGCCTTGATACAGAAAATACTGGCAGGCTGTTGGCAGCAGAGAACACTATATAGGGTGACATCAGCAAGCTATTGCTCTCTGCCTCCATCTGCTGGTAGGGAAGTATAACCCACTTGTCTGGACTGATCTAGCTCAAGGACTCAAGGAAAAAAATTAGCAGATAGATGTAAATTTCATCTTATCTCTAAATAGTGATTTCTGAATCAGGATGCATGCATGCTGGGCTCCAGAGAAACCTGTGGCTTTTAGCTATGCAGTGTTGCCGTAATGGCTGCTGGGCATTAGAAAATGGGGAAACACCCTTTGGCAGCTGCAATGAAGGCTCTTGGCACTTTAATTCCACTAGATGTAGAATCCAACTTCATTGGAAGATCTAAGGAGCAGAAGGCAACCACCTACTCAGTTGTCAAGCAGATCTGCCACAGCTATGTTCAAAACCAAAAAAGTAGCATGTAGGATCCCACTGTAAATTACTATAAATTTTTCAATTTTCTGTTTGCTGGTACTGTCTAGTCATTGCAAAAATGATGAGTGCGACATTACTTGTCTATGGATGAAATTGGGAAGTAATGTTCAATAATGAGCACTTTAACTTCTGGTAATGTTTTATGGTCATGTCACAGAAAGAAAAGGGAACTTCTTAGCAGGGCCAGTGCTAGCTTTTTTGCTGCCCTGTGCGAAAAATTACTGTGCTGCCCTCACCCCGATTCATTCAGTGTCTGTCCCAGGCCCATCAAATAGAGCCCCGTCCTGCAATCTATATTTTTAAAACTGACATCCCCCCCCCCCCCCCCCAGAACCCATGGATAGGGAAGGGTATTAGGTACCCTAGGCAAACCTTACAGCCTTATACACATGCCACCCCCCCACACACACACACACATCGTTTATAGACACATGCAATTAAATTATGTATTTATAATACATTTTACATGAAAAAGAACATTCAAAAGTACAGTCTACTGAGGCAAAAATAACACAACATGCATATTATATTTACATGCACTCCTGTGGTGCCTACCAGAAAACTCTGCAAAAAAGACACTTGGAACTCGAAATTAGTCTTTTTGTAATGCACATTGGGTGTGAGCTTGGCCCTCAGAAAGCCAAGAACAAACACAATTACCATTACAATAAAGTAAACCTCCCATACTAAAAGAACCCTAACAACCTTATCTATGAAAAGGCAACACTGCACATATATTACACCATGCCTTAGAACACCAATTAAACTCTTAGTAAGAAACCAGGCTGCTATAGATCCCTACACAGAAATTACATGCCAGCAAAATATCTCACCTTGGTCACATATGCAGAACACAGACAGACCCTCACCAAATAAAAGAATAAAAAGATCAGAAAGTATAAACAGAGACGTGCTGAGAAGAAATGAACTAGAACCCACAACAAGCTAGCCTCTACATGCAGAGCAAAAATGGAAAAACAGAAACATTATCATTGTTCATAAAAACATGAAATAATAAAATCAAGAAAGATAAAACAATCATAATAGTAAAATCATATTCAGAAAAAATAGTTCAGTTAATGAATAGAATATGCAAAATTTCACAAACACCAATATTTCAAAATATCTGATGAATAAAAAATCTAATAATTAAAAAATGTATTCCCCCCCAAAATTAAATATTTCGAAAGAGCAGAATTATCAAATTATACACAACAATTAAAACTAATAAGGATTAAAAACATTTCCTGCTCTCTATACCTGTGATCTTGTGATTTTCAATCACCCTGAGATTATCGTGGATTGGAAGGGGTAGGGATGCCCAAATTTTGTCTTCTCTCTCACACGCATGCACAATAACACATTCATTCTCTCTCATAATCCCTCTAACATACACAGGCTCCCTCTCCCTCACAGATACACTGTGTGTGTATGTGTGTGCCTGTGAGAGCCTATATGTGTCATATGGGCCTCATAGGCACACCAGCATACACACAGGCTCTCACACAGACACATTCACAGGCACACAGGTTCTCACCCAGAAACACACAAAGGGGTACATTTTAAAAGGTGCACGCATGCGTCCATGTGAGCATGCTTCCCAGTGCGCACACATGGACATGCCGATTTTATAACATGCATGCGCCGGCATGTGCATGTTATAAAATCCCATGGCCGCATGCACATGCACGCCGGATTTTATAATCCACGCACACATGTGCGGGCAGCACACGCAAGGGGCCCAATTTTGTAAAATTATGCGCGGCGACGCAATCGGGCCTCCCCGAGTTCCCTCCCAGTCCACTCCATTTAAGTAGTGGACTGGGAGAGAACGTCACAACCCCCCCTACCCATACTCCCTCCCTCTTCCCCTCTCCTACCCACCCCCTAAACCCTTTCACCTACCTTTCTTTTTTTTTTTTTTTTATTGCTTACTGCTCCATTGGAGCAGAAGCAACTTGTGCGCGCCGGCCAACTGATCTCCAAACTGATGGAAAAAGCTGTAAATAAACAACTTTCCGAATATCTCGAGGAGCACAACATTCTTTCCCCTGCACAATACGGTTTTCGTAAATCACTAAGCACAGAGTCCCTTTTGCTTTCTCTCACGGATACATTACTTTTGAACCTGGAGAAAAAACAGTCATTCATACTGGTTCTGTTAGATTTATCCTCAGCGTTCGACACGGTAAATCACTCACAACTCCTAGACCAACTATCAAACATAGGAATCAAAGGCACAGCTCTCAGTTGGTTCAAGTCGTTCCTATCAAACAGGTTTTACAAGGTCAGAATTAACAACAAGGAATCTGACCCCATCCTATCAGATCAAGGCGTACCACAAGGTTCATCCCTCTCTCCCACCCTGTTCAACATTTACCTCCTCCCCCTCTGCCATCTGCTATCACAACTCAAGCTTACTCATTACCTCTATGCAGACAACATTCAGATCCTCATCCCCATCACAGAATCAATTCAAAAAACCTTCGCCTTCTGGGAGAATTGTCTTCAACCAATTAAACAACTACTTTCCAACCTGAACCTGATTCTAAACTCCAGCAAAACAGAGATGCTACTTATTTCACACAACCCAAACACCCACCCACCTAGCCTTGCACAATCCACATCTTTAAACATGGATCTCTCTGCAGACGTCAGGAATCTAGGAGCATGGCTTGACAACCAACTTAACCTAAAAAAATTCATAAACACAACCACCAAGGACTGCTTCTTTAAACTACAAGTCCTAAAAAAGCTAAAACCACTCCTTCACTTCAATGACTTTCGCCTCGTTCTACAATCCATTATTTTTTCTAAACTCGATTACTGCAACTCAGTCCTACTTGGCCTCCCCTCCAACAGCATCAAACCCCTACAGATGGTACAAAATGCCGCAGCCAGAATCCTAACACTAATAGAAGAGACCATATCACCCCCATCTTGAGCAACCTCCACTGACTACCCATCAAACAGAGAATCCTATATAAAACCTTAACCATTATTCATAAAGCAATTCATAACGTCGCACCTATATCACTACAAACTCAACTTCGTCCACTTTTATCCTCCAGACCCATCAGAAGTGCCTACAAAGGCACATTAGTCGCAGCTCCAGCTAAATCAACACTAAGAAAAAGAGCACTCTCAACTGAGGGACCACACCAATGGAATGCTCTCCCACCAGACCTACGCCTCGAACCCAGTCTACCAGAGTTAAAAAAAAAGTTAAAAACCTGGCTCTTCAGGCAAGCTTTCCAATTCCCAGAGTGTAACTAGGCACCTCCTCCTGACTTTCAGATCCATTCATTGCAGCGTGTCACTAACACCATAGACACTTAATTTATATACTTTCTTATTCGCAATTTGTATTTAACAGTCATTAATCATATACTATATAACTGTATACTTGTATACTGTATGGTGGCTCGGTTGTTGCTACTAAAGTTCCTTGTAAAAAGTTAAACACACGTACTGTTTCAAAACACGAATAATGTCAAATGTTAAATGTTAAATGTTATTGTTACTTTTCAATGTTCCTTGTAATAAGCCCAGGTCGGACCGCCCCAACCAGGGTAACTTATTGTTTATTGTAAACCGGATTGATTTGTATTGTATACAGGAATTCCGGTATATAAAAATTAAAAATAAATAAATAAATAATAAATAACTGCCGGCGCGTGCTTCCCCTCCAGAGCAGCAAATGGCTGCTGTACCGGCCGCCTTCAGCCCCGCCCCTCCCTGCCTCCCGGACCGCCCCTTTCTCTGGGCCCAGCACTTCTGCGCGTAACAGGGGTTACGCGCATGGCTGGGCCCCTTTGAAAATGCACGCACTGGGGCGGATTTTAAAAGGCGCGCGAATAGCCTACTTTTGTTTGCGCTCCAGGCGCAAACAAAAGTACGCTGGATTTTAGTAGATACGCGCAGAGCCGCGCGTATCTGCTAAAAACCTGGATCGGCGCGCGCAAGGCTATGGATTTTGTATAGCCGGCGCGCGCCGAGCCGCGCAGCCTACCCCCGTTCCCTCCAAGGCCGCTCTGAAATCGGAGCGGCCTCGGAGGGAACTTTCCTTTGCCCTCCCCTCACCTTCCCCTCCCTTCCCCTACCTAACCCACCCGCCCGGCCCTGTCTAAACCCCCCCTTACCTTTGTCGGGGGATTTACGCCTCCCTCTGGGAGGCGTAAATCCCCGCGCGCCAGCGGGCCTCCTGCGCGCTGGGCCGCAACCTGGGGGCGGGTACAGAGGGCGCGGCCACGCCCCCGGACCGCCCCGGGCCGTAACCACACCCCCGTACCCGCCCCCAAAACGCTGCGACACGCCCCCGAAACGCCGCGACGACTGGGCCCGCCCCCGACACGCCCCCCTCGGAGAACCCCGGGATTTACGCGAGTCCCGGGGCTCTGCGTGCGCCGGGAGGCCTATGTAAAATAGGCTTCCCGGCGCGCAGGGCCCTGCTCGCGTAAATCCGCCCGGTTTTGGGCGGATTTACGCGAGCAGGGCTCTGAAAATCCGCCCCACTGTGCGCAAGGCCTGGCCACACGCATAACCCCCGTTTTTTACACACATGGCCGTTTTAAAATTCGGCCGATAGGCTCTCACACAGACACATACTCTCACACAGACATACACACATATGCACAAACACACAGGCTCTCAGACATATGCACAAACACACAGGCTCTGACACATACACATACTCTCAGTCACTCACACACATGTACACATGGGCTCCTGATGTCTTCGGGCCACGGACCTCCTGATGTTTTAATGCCAGCTCCGTGGGCTTTCCTGTTTGGGGGTGGAGAGAGCAGAAGCTGTGTGCATGCGCAGGCGCGGGTGCGCATTCACAAGCAACCAAAGACAGGCCTCTTTGCTGGCCGCCAGTGGCTTGAGCAGCGGAGGCTTGCAGCATCTCTTTTTCTTCGGCTGCCGGTGGCTCCGCAGTCTCTCCTACTGCCGCCGGCTTGCCACCTCCCCCGGGTATGCTGCTCCATGTAAATGCATGGTATATACACCTGGTCGTGCCGGGCCTGCTTCTTAGATTCAGAACTTCCAACTGTCTCAGTTTTGGAAGGAGGCTTTAAGTTGGCTCTAGTTTTCTAACTCCTCTCTCCTGAAGCACGTTGGTGGTATTTGTAATGCTGAAGTTAAGTAGAAGATGCAGGACCACAAATACCACAATGCATTGGGATATGATTTCAAATCCAGGAATCACCAAAAGTGTCCTCCCAAGTGGGCCACTTGGTTATTTTGTTCTATATGTAGTGTTTGAATGCTTCACCAGCAGAGTTTTTGCTATGGACACAGAATGAGAAAAAGACTCCTGAAAAATCAAATCTTTGCATTCTGCCAAAATGTGTTATGCAAAGTTAATCTACTTTAGCAAGAGAGCTTTAATTTAGCCATTGACTCAAGGCTTTGCTGATATTTTTATCTAGTTCTTTTTAGGATGATCTGCTATAGGAACTATGCAGCCTTGTAATAAGACTCAGATTCCTACCAAAGAGCCCTTTCCAAAAACATAGGAATCCATAGAAACTGTATATAATTGATTTTTATATTACCGGTACTTTAAAACAAAAAAATTGAGCATGTTCTGTACTAAAGAAACATAATCCTCTACTTTAGAAAGTAACATTTTCAACAGTTCTTTCAAATAATTTTAAAAATATCTAGATCTGCAGTTTTTAAACAAACATTAACATATTGAATGTCAAGGGTGAAAAAAGTGGTTCAGAAATCTTTAATATAGGCTGATTTTATATTTCCCACAACCATGCTGGCCTACTTTATAATACTATAACACATATATACTTATATAATTCTCATCTATGGCTAAAGGCGCGAGGATGTTTCTTTATACCCATTTTTCAGTATTTGCTCTTCAAAAGGAGTTGTGGTATTTGCTACTCTTTTGCACACATCTCATTATGTGATCTGAACACATAACACAACATTTGTTGTTGGTGCACTTGACCTATTTGACTCCCACTTAGAAATTCCACAGTTAAAATTAGAATACATGGAATTGCCTCTTTCTTAGACAACTGGGAAGCTTTTTCTTGTAAATTATATTTATACAAAATTTCTTCCAGTGTTATGTTTGTTCAGAAATACCCTTAGAAATGTGACATGCGGTAGAAAACGCAATACACATTCTCTCTTATGAAAATTTGGTAAGAGGAAATAGTTCAGTGTGAATTAATGCGTTGCAAAACTTCAGAAAGTTACAGGAGTCTCATGATTTACTAAAAACTGTGAGCCAGTAAGGGGCAACCACTTTCCAGTACTGTGCAGCTAATATGAATAAAAAAAACCGAAAGGCCATGGGAAAAATTGTATATAAGGTGTCATGAATGGTCAGCAATTTTTGCACATAATAAAATCCTAGCTCATGTTAAATGAACCCATATGGTTAATTTACTAGTTCTTTTTTTCTACTATGGTCCATTCCTAGTTGATGTTTTGCATGTATCACACAGAAAAGCTTGCATCATAAACCACCAGACTGGAGAACTGGTGCTTTACAGTGTCACCAAGAAGTCAGTATCTTATAATATAATCTGGTTGCTTTATTTTTTTAAATATTTTATCTTCAAATTGGAGATATACATAAAAGTAACATAACATATCCGGAATACAAATCATATAAAAAAAAATTACAATAGACAAAGTAGTACATAGTTTCAAAAGCATAATGTATTCTTCCTCCAAGGTGCTGCCTTGGAGGAAGAAGGTCTCATAATGGGAGAGCACCAACCAGGTGTAGCAGGAAAGGATCCTGTAGCAAGGACCTGCTCTCTAGGTGATGCATTGTCCTTTCGCACTGAGGATATCTCCCCAAGGCCTACTGCCCAGGAGGGAAGGGTTAGGTCGGCCGTCATAGTTGGTGATTCGATTATTAGGAATGTAGATAGCTGGGTGGCTGGTGGGCGTGAGGATCGCCTGGTAACATGCCTACCTGGTGCGAAGGTGGCGGACCTCACGCGTCACCTAGATAGGATTTTAGACAGTGCTGGGGAGGAGCCGGCTGTCGTGGTACACGTGGGCACCAACGACATAGGAAAATGTGGGAGGGAGGTTCTGGAAGCCAAATTTAGGCTCTTAGGTAGAAAGATTAAATCCAGAACCTCCAAGGTAGCATTCTCTGAAATGCTCCCTGTTCCATGCGCAGGTCACCAGAGGCAGGCAGAGCTCCGGAGTCTCAATGCGTGGATGAGACGATGGTGCAAGGAAGAGGGATTCAGTTTTGTTAGGAACTGGGGAACCTTTTGGGGAAGGGGGAGTCTCTTCCGAAGGGATGGGCTCCACCTTAACCAGGGTGGAACCAGACTGCTGGCGCTAACCTTTAAAAAGGAGATAGAGCAGCTTTTAAACTAGAACAAAGGGGAAAGCCGACAGTCGCTCAGCAGCGCATGGTTCGGAGAGAGGTATCTTTAAAGGATACTAATGATGTATTAGAATTAGGGCATCCTGACAGTGAGGTTCCAATAATTAGAAAAGTAGTCCAAGTGCCTGTAACTAAAAACTCACCTGAGCTAAAAAATTCTAACTTATCCCTATCAATTAAAAAGCAGAATAAAAATACAAACAAGAAACAAACTTTGAAATGTTTGTATGCTAATGCCAGAAGTCTAAGAAGTAAGATGGGAGAATTAGAATATATAGCAGTAAATGATGACATAGACTTAATTGGCATCTCAGAGACATGGTGGAAAGAGGATAACCAATGGGACAGTGCTATACCGGGGTACAAATTATATCGCAATGACAGAGAGGAGCACTCGGGAGGAGGTGTGGCGCTCTATGTCCAGGATGGCATAGAGTCCAACAGGATAAACATCCTGCATGAGACTAAATACAAAATTGAATCTTTATGGGTAGAAATCCCTTGTGTGTCAGGGAAGACTACAGTGATAGGGGTATACTACCGTCCACCTGGTCAAGATGGTGAGATGGACAGTGAAATGCTAAGAGAAATTAGGGAAGCTAACCAAATTGGTAGTGCAGTAATAATGGGAGACTTCAATTACCTCCCGTTCAGAATTTTTAATGCAAGCACAAATTATGGTGAACCGGTTCCTGGAGCGCGGCTATCCCTATAGAGTGGTTAAAAGAGCCTTCAAAAGGGCATTGTACACTCACAGAGATTGGCTATTTTTACCAGTCGTGCACTCGGAGGATGAGACTAACAATTGTATATTACTTTTCTCAATTGTGGGGGGAGCCATCTCCTCGATGATAAGACGACACTGGGCAGCTCTCGCACTCACTGATCTTTTACACAGTCCGCTGCGCTTTACTTTTAAACGCGGCAAAAATCTGCGTGATCGATTGGTTCATTCATCTTCGCCTGCTGACTCAGTATACAGCCAGGGTACACACGACCCTTGTGGCCACTGCACTATGTGCAGTCACGCGGAAAGAACATCATCCTTTGTACACCCCACTACAGGGCGCCTGTTTCAATTACGGGCAACATCAGATTGCCTTACCAAAGGCGTGGTATATGCTGTGAAATGTCCTTGCCCTCTACTCTATGTGGGTAAAACTACACGTATGTTAAAAACTCGCATGATAGAACATTGTTCTAACATTCGTCTACATAGAGTAGATGAGCCCTTAGTCACCCACTGGACAGAATGTGGCCATTCCATTTCTGAGCTCTGCTTCACGGTTATCGAGGTGGTGGGCCGCCCTTCCCGGGGCGGGGACTACCCCGCGATCCTCGGTCGCAGGGAGCAGAAATGGATCTTTATGCTTAACACGGTGGCCCCCCATGGTCTTAATAAAGAAATTGAGTGGAATCTCTTCTATTAAGGTCTGTTTATGGCCACTGCAGGGACGGATCTGCCGAGATTTGGAGGGTTTTGACAGCTCCCGCGAGAGTTGCCGCGTTCGCGCCTTTTTCTCATGTTTAAATATCCCACATCTGTGAGAGCCTGCGCACTCCGGGTATGACGTCAGAGGTATGTACATGTTTGAATAGGTTCTACTATGTAGCCACTGTTACCATCATTCTGAATTAACTTTGCTTTTACTCTTTAGATTTGAATATACCCTGGGTCCCCCCCGATGCAGCCCAGCGAAACACGGGACCGTGTCGGGGGACCTATTTAAAATCTTCGTATCTGAGTTTATGGAGTTGCCAATAGAAACAATACTATACTGTATTATCTGGAATTACTATTAAAATACACCTAAATTGGTGGTTTAAGACTTTTCCTGCACCAGCGTTTTGTGTCACTTGCGAATGTGCAAGGTTCATGCTTCTTCTTCTTTTAGACTTCAATTACCCCAATATAGACTGGGTAAATGTATCATCGGGTCACACTAGAGAGATAACGTTCCTGGATGGAATAAATGATAGCTTTATGGAGCAATTGGTTCAGGAACCGACGAGAGAGGGAGCAATTTTAGATCTAATTCTCAGTGGAGCAGAGGACTTGGTGAGAGAGGTAATGGTGGTGGGGCCGCTTGGCAATAGTGATCATAATATGATCAAATTTGATTTAATGACTGGAAAAGGAACAGTGTGCAAATCCAAGGCTCTCGTGCTAAACTTTCAAAAGGGAAACTTTGATAAAATGAGAAAAATTGTTAGAAAAAAACTGAAAGGAGCAGCTACAAAAGTAAAAAATGTCCAAGAGGCGTGGTCATTGTTAAAAAATACCATTCTAGAAGCACAGTCCAGATGTATTCCACACATTAAGAAAGGTGGAAAGAAGGCAAAACGATTACCGGCATGGTTAAAAGGGGAGGTGAAAGAAGCTATTTTAGCTAAAAGATCTTCATTCAAAAATTGGAAGAAGGATCCAACAGAAGAAAATAGGATAAAGCATAGACATTGGCAAGTTAAATGTAAGACATTGATAAGACATTCTAAGAGAGAATTTGAAAAGAAGTTGGCTGTAGAGGCAAAAACTCACAATAAAAACTTTTTTAAATATATCCGAAGCAGAAAGCCTGTGAGGAAGTCAGTTGGACCGTTAGATGATCGAGGGGTTAAAGGGGCACTTAGAGAAGATAAGGCCATCGCAGAAAGATTAAATGATTTCTTTGCTTCGGTGTTTACTGAAGAGGATGTTGGGGAGGTACCCGTAATGGAGAAGGTTTTCATGGGTAATGATTCAGATGGACTGAATCAAATCACGGTGAACCTAGAAGATGTGGTAGGCCTGATTGACAAACTGAAGAGTAGTAAATCACCTGGACCGGATGGTATACACCCCAGAGTTCTGAAGGAACTAAAAAATGAAATTTCAGACCTATTAGTAAAAATTTGTAACTGATCATTAAAATCATCCATTGCACCTGAAGACTGGAGGATAGCAAATGTAACCCCAATATTTAAAAAGGTCTCCAGGGGCGATCCGGGAAACTACAGACCGGTTAGGCTGACTTTAGTGCCAGGAAAAATAGTGGAAAGTGTTCTAAACATCAAAATCACAGAACATATAGAAAGACATGGTTTAATGGAACAAAGTCAGCATGGCTTTACCCAAGGCAAGTCTTACCTCACAAATCTTCACTTTTTTGAAGGAGTTAATAAACATGTGGATAAAGGTGAACCGGTAGATATAGTATTCTTGGATTTTCAGAAGGCGTTTGACAAAGTTCCTCATGAGAGGCTTCTAGGAAAAGTAAAAAGTCATGGGATAGGTGGTGATGTCCTTTTGTGGATTGCAAACTGGCTAAAAGATAGGAAACAGAGAGTAGGATTAAATGGGCAATTTTCTCAGTGGAAGGGAGTGGACAGTGGAGTGCCTCAGGGATCTGTATTGGGACCCTTACTTTTCAATATATTTATAAATGAGCTGGAAAGAAATACGACGAGTGAGATAATCAAATTTGCAGATGACACAAAATTGTTCAGAGTAGTTAAATCACAAGCAGATTGTGATAAATTGCAGGAAGACCTTGTGAGACTGGAAAATTGGGCATCCAAATGGCAGATGAAATTTAATGTGGATAAGTGCAAGGTGATGCATATAGGGAAAAATAACCCATGCTATAATTACACAATGTTGGGTTCCATATTAGGTGCTACAACCCAAGAAAGAGATCTAGGTGTCATAGTGGATAACACATTGAAATCGTCGGTGCAGTGTGCTGCGGCAGTCAAAAAAGCAAACAGAATGTTGGGAATTATTAGAAAAGGAATGGTGAATAAAACGGAAAATGTCATAATGCCTCTGTATCGCTCCATGGTGAGACCGCACCTTGAATACTGTGTACAATTCTGGTCACCGCATCTCAAAAAAGATATAATTGCGATGGAGAAGGTACAGAGAAGGGCTACCAAAATGATAAGAGGAATGGAACAACTCCCCTATGAGGAAAGACTAAAGAGGTTAGGACTTTTCAGATTGGAGAAGAGACGACTGAGGGGGGATATGATAGAGGTGTTTAAAATCATGAGAGGTCTAGAACGGGTAGATGTGAATCGGTTATTTACTCTTTCGGATAGTAGAAAGACTAGGGGGCACTCCATGAAGTTAGCATGGGGCACATTTAAAACTAATCGGAGAAAGTTCTTTTTTACTCAACGCACAATTAAACTCTGGAATTTGTTGCCAGAGAATGTGGTTAGTGCAGTTAGTATAGCTGTGTTTAAAAAAGGATTGGATAAGTTCTTGGAGGAGAAGTCCATTACCTGCTATTAAGTTCACTTAGAGAATAGCCACTGCCATTAGCAATGGTTACATGGAATAGACTTAGTTTTTGGGTACTTGCCAGGTTCTTATGGCCTGGATTGGCCACTGTTGGAAACAGGATGCTGGGCTTGATGGACCCTTGGTCTGACCCAGTATGGCATTTTCTTATGTTCTTGTGTTCTTAAAGGAACCAAGAATGAGACGCATTCCTAAACATATACACAGGATATCCATGCACACCACACACATTCACCCCCAGTAATTCTATAATAATAATTCCAGTGAGTAGTAAAACCCAATAATATTAAATGCACTGTAGAATCCTTATGGATAGAAATTCCATGTGTGACAGGTGAGGGTATAGCAGTGGGTGATGCCATATTTCAAAATGGCGCCATCCACTTGGGTGAATGTACTGGAGTTAATTAACTCTGGTGTGACCACAGTGGACGGTTTCAGTTGAAGAAGAAAAGAAGAAAGAAGAGGATGTCCTGGGGTTGAGGTACTTTGTCTGGGTTGAGGCCCTGGCATTGGTAGCCGACCTCCAGGCTGGGCTGTGGAGTCAGGTCTGAGCTTGGGCTATCCAACTGTTTATTCCTTACAAATCCTCCTGGTCCAAAACATTCTCTTTGATTCAGTTATATATTAGTACAATAGAAAAATGGATGGCCCACAACCGCTTGAAACTGAATAAAAAGAAAACAGAACTGTTATATCTAATAGGGATGTGAATCGTGTCCTCGATCGTCTTAACGATCGATTTCGGCTGGGAGGGGGAGGGAATCGTATTGTTGCCGTTTGGGGGGGTAAAATATCGTGAAAAATCGTTAAAAATCTAAAAATCGCAAAACCGGCACACTAAAACCCCCTAAAACCCACCCCCGACCCTTTAAATTAAATCCCCCACCCTCCCGAACCCCCCCCAAATGAGTTAAATAACCTGCGGGTCCAGCGGCGGTCCGGAACGGCAGCAGTCCGGAACGGGCTCCTGCTCCTGAATCTTGTTGTCTTCAGCCGGCGCCATTTTCCAAAATGGCGCCGAAAAATGGCGGCGGCCATAGACGAACACGATTGGACGGCAGGAGGTCCTTCCGGACCCCCGCTGGACTTTTGGCAAGTCTCGTGGGGGTCAGGAGGCCCCCCACAAGCTGGCCAAAAGTTCCTGGAGGTCCAGCGGGGGTCAGGGAGCGATTTCCCGCCGCGAATCGTTTTCGTACGGAAAATGGCGCCGGCAGGAGATCGACTGCAGGAGGTTGTTCAGCGAGGCGCCGGAACCCTCGCTGAACGACCTCCTGCAGTCGATCTCCTGCCGGCGCCATTTTCCGTACGAAAACGATTCGCGGCGGGAAATCGCTCCCTGACCCCGCTGGACCTCCAGGAACTTTTGGCCAGCTTGTGGGGGGCCTCCTGACCCCCACGAGACTTGCCAAAAGTCCAGCGGGGGTCCGGAAGGACCTCCTGCCGTCCAATCGTGTTCGTCTATGGCCGCCGCCATTTTTCGGCGCCATTTTGGAAAATGGCGCCGGCTGAAGACAACAAGATTCAGGAGCAGGAGCCCGTTCCGGACCGCTGCCGGTCCGGACCGCCGCTGGACCCGCAGGTTATTTAACTCATTTGGGGGGGGTTCGGGAGGGTGGGGGATTTAATTTAAAGGGTCGGGGGTGGGTTTTAGGGGGTTTTAATGTGCCGGCTCACGATTCTAACGATTTATAACGATAAATCGTTAGAATCTCTATTGTATTGTGTTCCATAACGGTTTAAGACGATATTAAAATTATCGGACGATAATTTTAATCGTCCTAAAACGATTCACATCCCTAATATCTAAGCTTCATATCAGATTCTGCAAATGCTCCTCCTACGAGTATAAATTTGGGTAATGATGTAATTCATGTCACCAAATTGGTGCGAAACTTAGGAGTCTGGATTGACACTAATCTATTTCTAACTCAACATGTTTCCAGAACTGTAAAAAATTCTTTTTTCAAACTGCATGTTTTAAAACGACTACGTCCTCTTTTATTTTTCCAAGACTATCTGTATTGCAAGCGCTGATTCTGTCCGGCCTAGATTATTGTAACGGCTTATATATAGGGCTTCCCGAAACTGTCATTAAACCTCTTCAATTGGTTTTAAACTCAGCTGCAAGACTCCTTACAGGTACACCTTTAAAACAACACTTACGCCAATTCTATATAAGTTGCACTGGTTACCAATTAAATATCGTTTTCAGTACAAAATTATTATGCTAACACATTCCTTGCTAAATAATATAGATTCCACCTGGCTATGTTCCACGTTGCAAGTCTATAAACCTCAAAGAGAACTCAGGTCAGCAGGAAAAAACCTATTGGAGGTCCCGTCCATAAAAAATGCAGCATTGAATGTGACCAGAAACAGAGCATTTGCAGTCATAGGTCCAACAATGTGGAATGCTCTGCCTGACCTTCTAAGGCAAATACCCAATTGTAAGGAGTTCAAGAAAGCACTGAAAACTTACTTATTTCAGGAAGCTTTTAAGGATATTGAGCCTAGTCAGAGTAAGCAGTTCTAGATGTATTTTATTTCTTGCCTTATAATTAGTAGCTTGAGGTGAGTTGTTTTAGATATAACTTGTAATGCAGATCAGTGATACTGAACATTTTAAATTGGCTTTATTTCTGCTCTTTAAGTTTTTATAAAGTATTTGCCATATTTCTTATCCCATGTCACTTTAATCTTATGTTATTGATAATATTATTTATTGTATTTTTATTCTCACTTTTGTCGAAGTTTTTTATTTTTCTTTTATTGAATTTAATTAATCTCCCTTATAATTTTAACTACACTGTAAACCGCTTTGGTCAGCATTTAATGCTGGAAAAAAGGTATATAAAAACGTCAAATAAATAAAATAAATGGCCTAGGCTGAGGCCCAGGCATTGGGACCCAGCCTCCGATTCTTTGCCTAGGCCAGGGACCCAGGCCCAACACCCCAGCCCAGCCTGGAGGCTGGATACTGATGCCAGGTCCTCTGGACCCAGGCCTGATACTGGGGTTCATCCTGGGTCCCAAAACCTAGGCCACGTCCTAGGCCAGGACCTGGGCCCAGGCCAAACACTGCAGCCCGATCTGGAGGCCCGGGCCTAGGACTCACCAGCAGATCCCCACCGGAATGGGTAAGTGGGGGCCAGGGGGAATCCTGGACCCGGCATTTTTCCAGGTGGGTGGGTGGGAGGGACAGGAGACCTTAGGAGTCTCCATTTTCATTGTTTTGTATATTTTGGGGTGTTTTTTTTAATGTTTGAATTGTTTTTTTTAACACAAATGAAATGAATTAAATATTCCACAGACCGAAATTTGTGGGAAAACAAACCGAAAAGTGAATTTTTTTCCCTGCCGAACCCAATAAATAAATAAATTAATTAATTAAGGCCATACATTGTAATTCTCCATTCTTACTATTCAGACTTCTTGTATTTGCATACAGACATTTTAAAGTATGTTTTTTATTTGCATTTCTGATTAGCAGAAGATATGGGTACTGTGGAGTCATTCATATTTGTGTGCTCTTCATCCTCATCCATATGGGCTACTTCAACTTTAACCATAATCTCTCTACTGTGATATTCTAACTTCCTTGTTTTGCAAGTATCCTTGGAAGATACCACCCTTCGAACCATGTGCGTCTGTGCATATATTGACTTTACCCCATGATCTAGTTTATCTCCTTTTTATATGTTAGCACCAGTAGTCAAGTTTCAGACTGGTTAAGGAGGAGCCCAGGCCATTGGAATAGGCTCCCCCTTCCCCAGAATCTTCCGCAGTTCCTAACAAAGCTAAAATCCTCTTCCCTGTGTCATTTTCATATCCATGCATTGAGACTCTGGAGGTTGGCTTGCCTCTAGAGTTCTGTGCGTGAAACAGGGTTCATTTCTGAAACTGCAACCCTGGAGGTTCTGAATTTCAATTTTGGTCTGTCCTGTATGGCATATCTAAGGGCCATCAAGCCCTGACCAGTCTCTGACAATGGCCACTTCTGGTCATAAGTACCTGGTAGAATCCCAAAGAAAAGGTCCAATCCTTCTTTATTTTAATGAGCAAAACAGGAGAATTTCAGTGGAAAAAAATGTCATATTTTTCTACTGATTTTTCTCCCATTTTTGTTTGTTATAATAAACACAGTGATAAATTCCAGGGAAAAATAAAATAAAAACTTAAAATGAAGGTCCCTAAATATGTTGTAAAAGTAAATAAAAGAAGCTTGTGAACAAACACAAAAAGCAAGCAGAAGGAGGTTATTCTTTGGCCTGGACATTTGGCATTTTTGAAATCTGGCACCTTAGGCAGTTGTGTATGTTGCCTAAGCCTAAATCCTGGCTTGCCAACATTTAGATTATCATACATATGGCACTATGGCACTTGGTGCAAAAGACTAGCTAGCTCAACAGCTAGATTAAACCGATTTGTACCCATAGGCAATGGAGGGAGGTGGTTATCCCTCACTGCGGGGGGAGAGTACAATCCCTCCTGCCCAAATCCTCTTCTCAGGCATCATCCCATCCTCCCTTCCTAACATTTAAGTCATGGCACTTGTTGGGAGAGTGGACCCTGTGGCCGAGGGAGGAGTTGACTCTGCCTGAAGGGAGGCCCCTTCAGGCCCCTCCCGTCGGCAGGCGAGGCCCGACGGGAAGCAGAGGCCAGCTGGAGCTTCGCCAATATGAGCCCGCATTCCCCGCAGGTTGAGCCCTTGGATACCGGGACCAGCTGATCTTAGTTGGGCCTCTGCATGGATGATCCCGCGATGGGTGGCACAGTGGAGAGACAGACTGGGTCAGGGCTGAAAGTAGAGGCAGGCGAAGGTACTCGAAGACCAGATTCAAGTCAGAGATCAGGAGCCAGGAGGCGCTGTTCATAGTCAAGATACAGGCCAGAAGTCAGGGCAGGCGGCGATACTCATAGTTCAGGCTAAAGGTCAGAAGCCAGGAGGTCCATCCAAGAGAGCAAGGCAGGGCAGAGGAAGGGAACATAAAGCAGGAAGCTGGAAACAGGAATGCTGGAAACAGAGCGAAGGGACTTGTTGCCAAGGCAAGCTCTGGAAGTTGGAACTTTAAATTTGAAGAGATGTCGCGCGTTACTAGGAGGATGCGCAGCCCGATGCAGCGGCGGAGACAGTGTTCCAGGAGGGGCCGCATGTGGCATGTCGGAGCAGGGAAGACCACTCGGCAAGGTGGGGTCAGAGGCAGCAGCTGAGGAGCCTGACAATGGCTGAGGAGGGAGAGGACGGTGACGGCTGGGAGCCACGACCAGGGCGCCCGGGGCTGCTGGCCAGGCCGGAGTCAGTGGGTCAGTGTGACCGCCCTCAGGCCCCTATGGTCAGAGATTGTAACAATTTAAAAAATATATATATCCAAGAAGCAACCAGTCAACATTCTTAAAAACTAAAACGCTGCATTCAAAGCTCAGGTCTGTTGCCGATTGAGTTCAGATCTCTCAGGGAGAAATTGTTTTCTTGTCCCATCCTATTTTTTCGCATTTAAATAGCTACTACACATCTCTTGCAGATATCTTTGTAAGAGACACTAAATGATCGCTGACCTTTTAAAGCTGTAAGACGTCAATTAAATTTAATTTATCAGAGTATCTGCGTTAAGGCCTTCTGCTGGCATTTCAGCTCATGTGTTCTCACCAAGAGCTGATGTCAGCCTAGAGCTCCCAGACATTATTTATGTTGCTCATGCTTCAATGAATAGTGCAACTGTTTGATATCTGCAATTGTATATACCTGTTGGCACCAATATTCTAGTCTCTGGTTTCTTTTCCAGTAAATAACAATAGTAAAATGGGGAGCCAGCAACAGCTGCCCCACTAAAGTCCTATACTTACAGGGAATCATCGAACCTTTCCAACACCCCAATAAGTCTGATAGCGGTGTGATATATATCGGATGATCCAGCATATCAGCAATTTCCTCATTACCCCGGTCCAAAACTGTATAACCCCCCCAGGCAGTGCCACCACAAATGTATATAGAAACTATTCTCACCACATCCCCTCCAGCAATCAGGGCTAGCATCAGGAAACATTGCAGAATAGTATTGGGGGTGCGATAAGTTCTATGTAGCAGCGGAATCATCAGTTCAACCTGACACTAGCATATGGAGATGTGGTAAACCTGCACCCAAACAGCTTTCCAATGTCTGACAGTCAAGGAAATGTTGCGCCGGAGGTGGACCTGGGCCGAGGTGGGGTTGACGCTACCCATAGAAGGGATACTATGGGCCCCCATCGTCGGCAGGCGGAGTGGGCTGAAGGACGGAGGCCGGCTGGCGCTTCATCTATACCAGCCCTCATTCCCTGCAGGTTGAGCCTTTGGGTACCGGGGCCGGCTGGACTTAGGTGGGCCTCCGTATGTCGTCGTCGATGGAAGGATCAAGAGGTCAGCCCAGAGGCAGCAGCATTGAAATGAAGAAGTCTGTACTGGACGAGGCGGAGTCCCGGAGACCCAGGCGCTAATAGAACCAAAGTCAGACAGAGGGCGCCCAAGCAAGAACACGCTGAAGCCTGAATAAGCCAAGTCCAGGACGTAGACTGAAGAAATGTCGTGGGACAAGGAAGCAGTGGCAAGACAATGCAGAGGTCCGGGCTTGGAGAGAGTCAACGACATGGTCAGGCAATGCAGAGGTCCGGGCTTGGAGAGAGTCAACGACGTGTCAGGCAATGCAGAGGTCCGGGCCTGGAGAGAGTCAAGAGTGTAAAGCAGAAGTTGTAATCTGAGGAGGCAATTTGAGGGTAGGTTAGGAATCAGGAACACAGGAACAAGGAAACCAGGAACAGGAGTCAGCGAGGAACAGCAACCGGGAACGTAGGAGAATCACCAGGAGGCAACGAGTACACGACCAGCGTGGAGACCTGTTGCAAAGGCAATCCTTAGGAGTAGAGCCCGGCCTTAAGAACCGGAGCTCTGCTGACATCACCATCTGGGGCCGCGACCAAGTTCCCACTGCGGGCCCTTCATAAGACTCGATGCGCACGCGCGCCTAGGGAGGGGCGCGACGCTGGACGGCGGTGTCTCTCCATGGGCCACATGGAGAGGAACAACGCAGAGCACAGGGATCTGCAGCTGAGCCAGAGGCATCGTGGGCAGCCCGAGGACAGAGCTGGTGACCTACCGCCGCCAGGGATGAGGAACCAGGCACTGGATTCGTCTGAGAGAGGTGAGGGGGCCGGGCTGTGGGTCTGCCGCAGCCGGCACGCGTAACAGGAAACATCCAGGTCTATATTCCATTTAGTAATTAATTCCTCAGACACTATTTCACTATATTTGCCCAACAATATACCCCAATAGATCAAGGAAATACCTTTTACAGAAGCATCCGAATCTGACAAGTATCTTTCCATCCCAGTTAATTCACTAACAGGAACTGAGAAATCCATTTTATTAAACAAGGCTTGGCACAACTGTAGGTAATTAGCATGTGTATGTCTAGGGAGATCTAACTCCTCACTAAGAGATTAAAAAGATTGAAAAAGACCATCTTCTCACAGTTGAGCCAAGCAAAATAAACCACACTCTCTCCAACTTCACAGGGCAGGAGAGAAAGTAATCCCAGACAGGCTGGAATTCCCATATATTGGAGCCATATATTGGAGCAAAAACCTTTGCAGTAAGAGTATGTGCCATTATTGGACTGCTTCTTGTAACCCTTCAATGGAAAGGAGATGTGGGAGGGATAAAAGGCAACATATGTAGGTCCGCTACATCTGCCTGGAGCCATTGCAATTGTACCCACTGTGCATCTTTATGCCCAAAACCAAGATTTGAGGCATAACAGCCAGGCAGCCCAGAAGTATATCCTTAAATTGGGGAGTGCCATACCACACTGTTATTTTGGGGAGCCAGAGCTAACTCAACCGTATTCACGCCTGATGATGTTTCCAAACAAATTTAGATATCAAACATGAATAGGGACATTACATGGTATTTGATAAAACAAATGAAACTTGGAAAGAACATTCATTTTTAAGAGATTTATACATCCTGCCTATGAAAACAGCAGCTCTACCCATTTATGCAAATCTTGCTTAACTTTGGTGATTAGACTGTCATAGTTTTTGGAGAATACATTTTTTACATCTCTTGGAACAAAAATCCCCAAATATGTAAATCCCTTGCACACCACCTTAAAATTTGACAGTCAGTAATATGCACTTTTGGCCGTACAGGAAAAAGTTCAGACTTGTTGAAGTTGATCTTATACAATGATAGAGTTCTGTACCGAGCCAGTGCATCCATCAAAACAGGTCCTGATTTCTTAGGGTTAGATAAATAGATTAGGACATCGTCCACATACAGGGAGAATGTATGTACATGTTTTCCAAATTGAAAGCCTGTAATGTTCAGGGTCTGCCTAATCAGGGTCCCTAATGGTTCTATGGCCAGGTCAAACAATAAAGGAGATAGGAGGCATTCCTATCTAGTCCCCTTTACAATTGGAAAAAAGTAAGAAAAGCACCATTAATCAAAATGCGAGCTCTAGGCACAGTGTACATAGCTTTAACCTTTTGTATAAATATATCTGGGAGACCAGCCCTTCTCAAAGCAGCAAATAGGAAGAGCCAGGAAATACATCAAAGCCCTTCTCTGCAACCAATGAGACAACCAGACCAGTCTGACCCATCCTCTTGAAAAGGTTCAAAATATTAAACAGCCACCTAGTGTTGGAGACAGAAACCCGCTCCTTGATAAATCCAGTTTAGTCAGGAAGCACTGGCATAGGGAGCACTGATTCCAAACGAAGCTAAAATTTTTAAGTCAGAATTTAAGAGTGAACTAGGACAATATGCCCCAGAATCTGTAACCTTCTCCTTCTTATGAATCAAAGAATTAGTAGGAAGGGAATGGTTAATAAAATGGAAAATGTCATAATGCCTCTGTATCGCTCCATGGTGAGACCGCACCTTGAATACTGTATACAATTCTGGTCGCCACATCTCAAAAAAGATATAGTTGTGATGGAGAAGGTACAGAGAAGAGCAACCAAAATGATAAAGGGGATGAAACAGCATCCCTATGAGGAAAGGCTGAAGAGGTTAGGGTTGTTCAGTTTGGAGAAGAGATGGCTGAGGGGGGATATGATAGAGGTCTTTAAAATCATGAGAGATCTTGAACGAGTAGGTGTGAATCGGTTATTTACACTTTCGGATAATAGGACTAGGGGGCACTCCTTGAAGTTAGCAAAAAGCACATTTAAGACTAATCGGAGAAAATTCTTTTTCACTCAATGCACAATTAAGCTTTGGAATTTGTTGCCAGAGGATGTGGTTAGTGCAGTTAGTGTAGCTGGGTTTAAAAAAGGTTTGGATAAGTTCTTGGAGAAGTCCATTAACTGTTATTAATCAAGTTGACTTAGGGAATGGCCTCTGCTATTACTGGCATGAGTAGCATGGGATCTTCTTGGTGTTTGGGTACTTGCCAGGTTCTTGGGATCTGGTTTGGCATCTTTTGGAAACATGATGCTGGGCTTGATGGACCCTTGGTCCGACCCAGCATGGCAATTTCTTATGTTCCTATGTTCTTATATAGCATCGCCTACAATACCCAGTGATGCTTCTGCCATCCCCACTTCATTATAAAGGGGCTCCAGAAAAAGACCGAGCTCTAACAAATATTTCTTTTAAAAATCCATAGGATAGCCGTCCAGTCCCACACATTTGCCATTTGATAAAGCCTGAATTTCTAGTATAGAAATAGGTGCATCCAATTTATTCCGGGATATGTCTGGAAGCTGCAGGAGATCCAAAAAGGCATCAATCTTCGCTTGCTCAGCTGGGTCTGGGACAAAATATAACCTAGAAAAATACTAAATAAATAAATGCTCAATTTCTTCCGGAACTACCGTATTTGCCCCGGTTATATCCTTAAGCAACACAATGTGGGAGCAGCAGGCTTTTCACTTGATGACCCTGGATATCAATGTGCCCACATTATCTCAATGTTCATAGTATTTTAAATGAGTGTATTTAATTGCCCTCTCTAAATCATGCACCTCTACAGTGCGGAGCTGCTGATGACTATTCTCAAGTTTCTTATAAGTCTTTTATATTGAGCTTTCAAGCCTTTAATATTCTCCATTAACCTTTTTATCTTTTCTCTACTCTCTTTTTGAAGGAAACTTTAATAACTGATTATTTTACCACATAAACAGGCCTTTAGGGTTTCCCAGTGAAGGACAGATATATAGTCTGTCTCAGGGCTGCATTCATTGAATATTTTGATCTCAGCCTTAGCCATGCCATTGAATTTCAAATTTCCAAGCAAACAGGTATTAAATCACCAGGAAAAGCTTTTAGGTCTGCTAGATTTCGAACACAATGTTATTATCACCACCGACTATGATTTGAAATTGTACAAGGTAATATAACACTCTTTTCAGTGTTCACCAAAAAATTAGGAGAACACACACAGAGTAGTCTAATCTGCTGCATGTTCCATTACAGAGGGAAAAATAGGTATAGTCCCTATCAAGTTGGTGATAGTATTGCCAGATATCTACAAACTTAAAAGTAGTCATTAACTCCATATACTCTGGACTCAGCACTGGCAATCTAGGTGTTAGGAGGGCAGCCCTTGATGGTGTCAGGGAGTAGCCCTCCAGCTATTCCATAAACCCTTTCAAATGACAGGTAGTGATGCAGACCCCTATGTGGTGAGGCAGCAAGAAACATCATCGATGAGCCTGATCACAGGCGGAAGTGCCAGAGAGACCTGGGGAGACTTCACCTATATTAACTGTTGTTCCCTCAGGTTGAGCCATTGGTGCAGCCAGCAGGACTTAGGTGGATCCCAAGACACAATCAGGCACAGGCAGAAGCCAGGAGACAGTCTGGGGTCAAGGCAGGCAGTGAGCAAGCAGAATCCAGTAACCGTTCTGGGGTCAAGGCAGGCAGCAGGCAAGCATAATCCAGAACAGTCAAGATGGGCAAGATGTCAAGATGGGCAACAAGCAGGCAGAATCCAGAATGGTCAAGACAGGCAAGAAGCAGGTAGGAACAACATCCAGAATCAGGTACACTGCAAGCAAGGCAGAAACCAGTAATTGGCCAAGTAACCAGTTGAAAAAGGCAAGGAGGCCAGGTCCAGACAGGCTAAGTAGTCTTGAGCATGTCACATCATCATCAGGGTAACTACCCGACTCTCTCGCCAGAGTGCACAGAATCATGTGCCCAGATGTACGCACACACTCTATGCATCACCTTGTTGGGTCCTAGTAATACATGCATCAGGGCGTGCAATGGCGGCTCCCTATCGCACAATGAATGTCTAAAGCTGAGGAATCTGGGAAGGCAGCTGAATTCTAACAGTACCCCCTTTCCAAAGTCTCCTCCCCAAATTCCTGGCCTGGATTTTGTTGGGTATTGGCAGTGAAATCTTTGGAGCAATAGAAGGGACCTGTAGATTAGAAGTTGGCTCCCATGAATTTTCCTCAGGGCCGTAACCCTTCCAAGCAACAAGATACTGTAGTCTATTGTGGACTCTTCTTGAGTCCAACATCTCTGCAAGTTCATATGTGTATCTTCTTTCACTGGGATCTTCTGCAACCAGGGTGGTGGTCTGGAGAGTCACGAAAGTACTGCAGGTTTCAGCAGATATACATGAAACACATTCAGGCCAATACAATATTGGTGCATGAAATACGGGCGCTCAAGATTGAAGGCCCGCTTTCCTAACGTGCACCCACCACCAAATTGTGCATTGCTAGCACCTCCTCGGCATCGGGTGCCCAGGAGACGTGGCTGTCAGTGAGGGTTAGGAAACAGATGCTCAGTACAAGCATCTGTTTTCTCCTGCTGCTGGCACAATATATACACACAATATACATGGCCTGGACTGTGTATATTGTGTGTGTATATTGGGCGTCCAGAAATTGTTTTTTCAAGACTTTGTTTTTTGTACGATGCTGCTTTCTGTGGTTCCTCCTACTTTGTATTGCGACAATGCTAATAAGAGGAACCACAGAAAGCAGGATTTTTGTTTTTTTGTTTGAGCCCTTGACCACAGCATGCCTTAATGCCAGCTCCTGGGCTGGCGTTAAATTTGCCATGTTACAATGGGTGGATTAGTTGCTCGGGAATTTTTTGAATTGTGTGGTAATAGCTAATAGCCTCATCTACATGGAATTTACATGTGATGAGCGCTTTTAGTTACATGCTGGTTTGCATGTGCATTTTTGACGCGCTGATCCTGGTATTGCATCGGGCGCAAGTCTAGTGCATCCAAAACACATGTCCAACCACTCGTTTAGTGGCACACTGACCTGAGTGCCTGATATTGTATTGGCCTGCTTGTAAATATGTAGCAAAGGTGGTAATTTAAGTTTTTAGGCTACCTGCCTATATATAAGATCACCGGGAAGGGTATGATGAAGCAAGGAGCAAACTTGAGGGATGGCATGCGAAGCCTCAAGTTGCGAGTGCTCAGCCAGACTAAGTCTCTAGGTTGAAACTGATGACTTTTATTCATTTGCATTTTGGATTGGATTGTGGCCTGTTTCAGGAGCTGTTGGGCAACCGAAGTCTAGTAATTCTTGCCCCTTGATCTTGGCAGCTGGGCGTTTCATTGTGGTGGTCAGTGGTACCGCAATCTAGGGGGGGGTGTCCATATACTAGGAAGAAGGGGGATAAGCTAGTAGATTTATTAATGTGGTTATTATGGCAGACCTCCGCCCAGGGAAGGAAGGAGGACCAGTTATCCTGTTTTTGTTGATGTAGGACTGTATAAAGTCTTTGAGAGATGGATTAGTCCGTTCAGTTTGTCCATTTGTCTATGGGTGATATGCAGAAGAAAAGGTCAATGTGATCCTAAATTTGCTGCACAGGGCTTGCCAATAACAAGCAGTGAACTGCACCAAAAATCAGACAGGATATGGATAGGTAGGCCATGTAACTGAAAGACATGCTGAATAAACCAACAAGCTAGTTCAGGAGCAGATGGCATTGCTGGAAGGGGAATGAAGTGAGCTATTTTTGAAAACCGGTGCACAATCACCCAGTAGGTACTTTTCCATTCGAAGGTGGGAGATCGGTGATGAAATACATGGCAAGGTGGGTCCACGGTCCCTTGGGAGTAGGCAATGCTTGTAGTAGATCCTAGGGCTGGGTTCTGGGCATCGTATTCACAGCATAGATTGGACAAGATTCAACATAGTGCTTAAGATCTTGTTGCAATTGAGGCCACCAATAATAGTGGGAGAGTATTTCAAAAGTCCTGGTGAGGCCGGGATGTCCGGCTATCTGAGAATCATAGACCCATTTCATTACCCATTCCCTGAGGCATCATGGTACCACCATTTTCCCTGGGAGTACGGTCAAGGCGGTGGCCAGGCAGATCTTTGCAGGATCAATAATAGATCTCAAGGGTTTTGGAAGATTGTCGTCTTGGAAAGAATAGGATAGGGCATTAGCATGTAGATTCTTTCCCGCTGGGCGGTACCATAACTCAAAATCAAATCAGTTAAAAAATAGAAACCAGCAGGCTGTGCAAGCAATGAACTGCTGGACGAACCAAATATTCAAGATTTTTGTGGTCAGTGTAGATCTTTACTGGGAATCAGGCACCCTCCAACAAATGGTGCCATTCTTCGAGAGCCAATTTAATTACTAAATTCCTGGTCACTGATGGTGTAATTCCTCTCCATTGTGGAGAACTTTCTTGAGAAAAAGGCACAGGTAACAAGAACACCATGAGGGTCATGTTGAAGCAGAACAGCTCCTACCCCAAGCGTGGAGGTAGGATATGAAAGACATGGATCGTGGGTAAATTCCTGTTTCAGACGGTCAAAGGCTTGAATAGCTTCTTCACTCCAAACTGGGGATCCGCTCCCTTCCAAGTAAGGGCAGTGAGAGGTGTTGCAAGGAAAGAGTAGTCTTGAACAAACTGCTGGTAGTAGTTCAAAAACCCTAAGAAGCGCTGCAGAGCCTTAAGCCCCACCGAGCGGGGCCAGTGAAGAATGATAGTTAACTTTTCTGGATCCATACAGAAGCCTGTAGAGAACATAAGAATATAAGAACATAATCTACCCCAGAAAGGAAAGTTTCTTTTGCTCAAATGAGCAATTTTATAGTTTAGCATAGAGCTGATGCTGTCTAAGGCATTGTAGCACTTGCCTAATGTGAGCGCAATGCTGTTCCAAGGTCTTCGAGTAGATGAGGATTTCATATAAACAATGACATGTGAGTGAGCAGATCTTGAAAAATGTCATTTACCATCATCTGAAAGACTGCAGGTGCATTACATAGGCCAAATGGCATGACCAAATATTCGTAATTACCATCTTGGGTGTTGAAGGTGGTCTTCCATTCATCGCCTTCTCTGATGCGAATCAAATTGTACACTCTTGGCAGGTCTAATTTAGTAAAGATTTGGGACTCTCTCAGCCTATCGAACAATTCAGAGATGAGTGGTAAGAAGTACCAGTTCTTTTTAGGCCTCTATAGTCAGTACATGGTCAAAGAGACATGTCCTTTTTTCTCACAAAGAAGAATCCGGTGTCAGCAGGGGATGATGATGGTCAGATAAAACCCTTAGCCAGATTATCCTGAATGTACTACGACATGGACATGGTCTCTGGTTCGGATAGTGGTTATACTCTCATCCAGGGGGGCATTTTCCCCAGCTGAAGTTCAATCGGACAATTGTAAATTCTATGAGGGAGTAGCACATCTGCATTTTTAGGCAGAAAACATCTGAAAATTCCATATATTGTAGCAGTAACCTGGGCATCAAAAGGAATGCACAGTCCAGGCAAAAGGCAGATCACCGGACAGGGTTAAACACTGCTAGTAGCAGGTAGGACCCCAGCTCGTCAACTGCAGGGAGACCCAGTCAATGAGAGGTTGATGAATAACTAACCAGAGAAGATCAAGTATTATCTCATTTATCGACCTGGGAAGCACATAGAACTGAATGTTCTTTTGGTGGAGGAGGCCCTTTTACATATGGAGTGAAATCGTGGTGCAAATTATTTTTACAGGCAAAGGCTCCCCAGAAACTGATGACACCGAGAGGGTGCTAACCAGGGGTTCAATGGGAATCCGGTAATGCTGAATGACCAATTCGTTGATGAAGCTCTTGGCTGCTCTGATATTCAAGAATGCTTGAAGTCGGATTTCAGGTTTCCCTAGGATGATGCTCACCAGAAATAGGAGTTGGAGAGAGATACCTTGTCAACCTAGGATGGTCTCTCCTACCATCCCAATGCCCAGGAGTTTTCGTGCAAGGCATTGGCCAGCGTAGTGTCTTGAACTGGCACAATAAAGACAGAGGTTGAAGCACCTTCTGCATAGGCATTCCTCCGATATCAATCAATCAAAGCAGATCCCAGGTTTCTCCTGGGTTTTGGCTCACAGAAGAGCCCTGGGAGGAATCACTGGCTGCTGGAACTGGGGGGCTAGATGGATGGGTCATCAGACTTGGCTCCGTTCTCTAGCTCTTTACCGCAGGTGAAGGTAAGGTGAATAGTTAGCCTAATGAATTTTTCCAGAGGATAAATCCATAAATTGCTATTATGGTAATTAATAAGCAATAGTAGCTTGTGAGCTATCTAATGTTTGGGTACTTGCCAGGTATTATCAAGTATACTGGATACTGGGCTTGATGGACCCTTGGTCTGACCCAGTATGGCATTTCTTATGTTCAGGCAAATCCGATCAGGCCAACTCATCCTTCAAGGGTTCAGACAGGCCCTGACAAAAGATGGCTAACAAACTATCATCCTGGCACTGTAGTTCCAAGGCCAAAGTCTGGAATTGGACCACGTATTCGTTGACAGTCCGAGAACCCTGATGAATCTGTAACAGCTCAGATGCTGCCAATGTCACTCATCTGGGCTCATCAAATATGAGCAGGAAGTCACAAAGGAAGCAATTGAGGTCCTCCAAGATTGGATTTTCATGCTCCCATAATGGGGAAGCGCAGGTCAGAGCTGGTCCTCCCAGTAGAGACAGAATAAATATGACCTTAGTTCTGTTTGTCAGAAACAGAGCCACCTGCAGAGTGAAGTGCATTTAGCACTGATTAATAAAGCCCCGACACTCACGGAGGTCGTTACTATATTTAAGTGGCGGAGGGAGCTGTGGCAGTGGAATGGCTATGGGAGTTGCAGCCATACTTGATGCCACTTTGAAAGTTGCTGGTTGTTTGGAGAGTGCATCCATTCATACTGTGAGCCTGTTCAGGACACCTGTCGCCTGATCCAAAACATTTTGTTATTATTGTACTCATTGTGCCATACCGAGAATGGCAGAGAGAGCGGCAAGTTCCATTGGGTCAATGGCCTTGGCAAACTGTTGGAGAGCAACTCTTGCTGGTGGCAGGGGAGTAGCCCTCCAGCCACTCCTAAGCCCTTTTGGACTACAGGCAGTGATGTGGACCCCTGTGTGGTGAGGAAGTAAGAAGCACCACTGATGAGCTTGACCACAGGCGAAAGTGCCAAAGAAGGCCCTGGGGAGGCTTCACCTATTCTAATCATCATTCCATCAGGTTGAGCCCTTGGTGTGGATGGCCAGCAGGACTTATGCAGATCCCAAGACATAATCAGGCACAGGCAGAAGCCAGGAGGCAAACCAGGGTCGAGGCAGGCAGCACACAAGTAGAATCCAGTAACCAGTTTGGGGTTGAAGCAGGCAGCGGGCAAGCAGAATCCAGTAACCAGTTTGGGATCAAAGCAGGCAGCAGGCAAGCAGAATCCAGTAACCAGTCTGGAGTTGAGGCAGGCAACGGGCAAACAGAATCCAGTAGCCGGTCCGAGTTGAGGCAGGCAGCAAGCAAGCAGAATCCAGTAACTGGTCTGGGATCAAGGCAGGCAGTAGACATGCAGAATTCAGAATGGTCCAAGGCTGAAACAGGCAGCAAGCTGGCAGAATCCAGAATAGTCTGAAGTCAAGACAGACAGCAAGCAGGTAGGAAGAGCATCCAGAGCCAGGCACACACAGGCCGATACAGTAAAGTTCGCGGGAGAGCGGGCGAGCGCCCACTCTCTCGGCGCGCGCACAGACCACTCTCCTGTGCGTGCGTTTCACTAAAACAAATTATTCAAATTAGGGCCCACGGTAAAAAGAGGCGCTAGGGACACTAGCGCGTCCCTAGTGCCTCTTTTTTTGACAGGAGCGTCGGCTGTCAGTGAGTTTGACAGCCGACGCTCAATTTTGCCGGCGTCGGTTCTCAAACCCGCTGAAAGCCACGGGTTTGGAAACCGGACGCCAGCAAAATTGAGCGTCCGGTTTTCAACCCGCAAGCTGCGGGCCGATTTAAATTTTTTTTTAAATTATTTTTAATTCATTTTTAATTTTTGAAACCTCCGACTTAGTATCGCCATGATATTAAGTCGGAGGGTGTACAGAAAAGCAGTTTTTACTGCTTTTCCATACACTTTCCCGCTGCATGCAGAAATTAACGCTTACCTTTCGGTAGGTGCTAATTTCTGAAAGTAAAATGTGCAGCTTGGCTGCACATTTTACTTTCTGTATCGCGCGGGAATAACTAATAGGGCCATCAACATGCATTTGCATGTTGCGGGCGCTATTAGTTTCAGGGGGGTTGGACGCGCGTTTTCAACGTGCTATTACCCCTTTGTGAATAAGGGGTAAAGTTAGCACGTCCAAATGCGGGTTAACAGTGCGCTCCGCCAAAGCGCACTGTACTGTATTGGCCTGACAGTAAGCAAGACAGGAATCAGTAACAGGCCAAGGAACCCATTGCAAAAGCAAGGAGTTCAGCTCCAGACAGGCTAAGTAGTGCTGAGCAGATGACATCATCATCAGAGCGACTACCCAACTCTATTGCCAGAGTGTGCAGAATCATGCGAAGAGATGCACACGCACGCCCTATGCATCTCTTTGCTGGGTCCTAGTAATACTTATGTCAGAGTGTGCAATGGCGGCTCTCTGCTGTGCAGTGAGTGTCCAAAGCCAAGGAGTCTGAGAAGGCAGCTGCACTAGGTGCAGTTGACCTATCAATTAGTGGATCCCGACATACATTCTAATCACCCCAAAGCAGAGTTTTTCAAATCCAAAGTGAAGGATAACACTCAGTAAAGATTTGTAAAATCCAGTCTGGTCCTGATTAGGACTGTTCACATTTACCAATATGACATTTTCAGAATATAAGGAGCAATCTAGAAGGAAATACCGCCCCTCTACATCCTTCAGAGACCTACGCATAATCAATGGCAGATCTTTACAAACTAGCACATAAACACCTCTGCAGTATACATTGCCAATCCATCCACCCTTAAGCCTTTCATGCTCCACATTAGTCAGGTGTGTCTCTTGCAAGAGTAAGATTTGAATCTTATTCCTGCATCAAATTGTAATATTTATTTGCATTTTATTGGTGAGGATATCCCTTGAGCACTTAAGGACATGCAATGAACCAGGTTATGCAAATACATCATAAATATATTTGTTTAACCATACACAGCCTACCATCTTACCATATACCTTCAAGTATATCAATTTATGTATTTAGGTATGTGCACATACCTGAAAAGTCTATAGATAGAGGCAGAAATAAAACAAAACTTTAAAAATTCTTTACATTTGTGAAAGATACAGTACCAGAGTACCACAGTATACCATTTTTACCCTCCCAGCTATCTCTATGACCCAACTCAACCCTATAACCACCCCAATCCCCTTGCTATTTTGAACACCTTGAATCTGTTTCAAGCAAAACCCCCCACCACCTACAAATAAACTAAACCTCAGTTCCCTATACCCACAACCCCCATCAACCCCACAAAAACTTTTTCACCCAAATGCAATGAAGAACCATTAACTGCATTAATTGGCAGTTCCCTTCCCTCTCCCATGGGAACTCAATTGGGATAAGGAGCTGGTTTTCTTAAAGTCCCCCAGTTAGCTCTCAACAACTGACCCAAAAGTATCATCCCCAATAGAATCCAGGAGAAAAACCTTGGCATATAAGCTATAAACCCCAGCAGCTCCTTTTACACATAGCACTTCATGTTCTCCTAATCGAACAAGGATTTACCCTCCATTGTGGGGTGGGGGGGGGGGGAAGAGGGGGGTTGGAACACGCCACCCTTGTTTCAATATTTAATATATTTTCCGCTGGAATATGGAAACTGACATTTCATCTGAGAATTTGGTGGTGCACCGAATCATAGGATGGCATGTATCTTTTACCCTGACAGCAATGCCAGAATATACAATTAAATAATCGTGCAAACCTGTTGCATACAGCTCAATTCTGACAGATTTATTTTTCATAAAATGTGTGCTGTGAAGCATTTGGGCAACTGCTATTTCTGGTCTTTTCATGCAGCGATCTTAGAGTTGATCTGGTGCTGCTTATTGCTTTGCAGCAGTAAAGTGGCGTTTATAGTGACTTACAATTCTGGGAACATTTCCAGCATGTGAAGCTAAACAGCTATGCAAGTCTGTCACCTGCTGGCTTAAGTGAACATAATTCTTATTTCATTTCTGTTGAAGGTAGACTTTCTAATAAGGATAAAGAAGCAGAATACATTGGGAGCAATTGTAGATGTTTGAACTCAAAGCAGTGCTCATTTGGATTATATATTTTATGCATCTGAGTTTAATAGCTGTAATCTGAGATCGAAACCAGACCCAAGGCCTGAGCACTATTGCAGTATCTTAGACATGTGAAGGTCAATATTCAAAAGCCATTTAGACGACTAATCTAGTAGTTTCCCATCTAAATGGCATACCAGGCTATATTCAGCCCTTATCCAGCTAAATAAGAGGCGTTTTGAGGGAATTCTGGGGAGGGGGCTAGCCGGCTAACCTAGACGAATATTGAGTATATCCAGGTAGGTTAGCCAAATAACTTTAACCGGAGCTGCGCTTGACCTCACTGGAAGCGGGTAACTGCTGATCCCATTCCTTGTGGGGATATTTGGCCTTCGGGAAGGGGGCAAGAGTCCAGGAGGGGATGGGAATTGGCAGGATTTGAATTCAGATGATGAGGAGGGGGAAGGGCCTGGTCTCTTAGGCTCTATAGAAAGGGTTTGTCGGGGGGGGGGGGTGACAGCTGCCAAGGAAATGATTGGGGGGGGGGAGTATGCAAAGCCCATTAAAGATTAGATGGAGAAAATAAGAAATCAGGCCATAGGCCCTGTTAACTCTGGTTTTCTTTTTCCCAGCAAAAGCATTACTTACCCGGATATCTTTTGACGATATCTGCCTAAGTAGCAAGTTATCTGGCCACTTGAGACCGGATAAAAAAGACCTAAACAGCTATATTCAAACATAGCCATTTAGGTTTTTAGGTTATCCAGCGACATGTAGTTACGTCCCGCAAGTATATTTAGTGGGACGTATCTCCTGCTGAATATACAGGAAAAGTTAAACCGAGCCAGATAACTTGTCCTCCAGCTGTCCTACTGAATATGGACCTCATGGTGAATGTATGCTGATCATCTGTTCCCTTGAAATGTGTCCCAGAAAGCAGGGAAGGAACTTCAGCTGAGATATTTTATACACTTTCTGAATCGAAGGTGTCCTTGGAGATCTAAGGTGAAAATATCTACTTTATTAGCTCTGAACACACATTACTGGGGAAGCTCCTTTTCTAAGAAATGCTTTAATTATAACACAAATAGAGGAAAAAGCAGTAGCTTTGTGCTTCTTCAGATATTTTTCGTATTTGGATATCTTGTGAAGAGTATTATCCAAGAGATTTCTTTGGATTCCTGAGGCTCTACTATCTTTCTTCTACCAGTCTATATCTACCATTTTGCTTAAAAAATCAGAATAAGGTGACTTCTGCTGATTTGAAAGACAAGTATACTGCAGGTCTCTGAAAATTAAAAAAATGAGCAAAATTCAGCTAAAAGTGCAAACCCTGGGGAAGTTGAATCCCTATGTCTGGAAGAAGAGCCCAAGTTGAATGATCCCTTTACAAGGGATGTTCTAGAAGCTTTAATCCTGAGTTTCAACTACTGCATATAGAACTATCTGGATCCATTGTAACTCTACACAAAGATGTAAAGGAACTTAAAAAAAATTGAAAGCATTAAAAACATGTAGGAGAACAGATAGATCATTCAGACCATTCTCATATTGTAACAGTTTTGCCTGCTATGCAACATCAATGTGCCCTGTTCCTGTCTGCTAAGACATCTCTCCAACAGCAAAGGCTGCCAGTGAACTCTGTTCCTGCCTACCTGAGACATCTCCTCACTGGCCACCTGACTCAGCCTGTGGTGCAGCCTCCTCTCCACCAGAGTCCCTCAGCAAGCTTCACCTCCAGCTTTGCAAAGCTCTGCTTCACTGTTCGCACCACACCCAAGCTCCAGCCCCATTTATCCCTGCCTTGGCAGAATCTAGATGCCTCTTCAAGGAGTCACCACTGGCTCATCTTACCTTGCTCTGTGGCCGTATATCTCCTTGGATGCTCTGTGGCCTACCTAGGCCTTACCTTGCCTTATGGCCTCCGGGCCTGCTCTTACCTTAGACCTTTCTCTGTGGCCTGCTCAGACCTCTTCTCACCTAATAGCCTCCAGTCCTTAAGCTTAGCAGCCTATGGGCCTTCTGTATTTCTGCTTTCGAGGCTCAATGTTTTTTGTTCTGTAGTCCTTGTCTGGTCCTATCCTGGTCTGTTTTGTCTAGCCCTTTCCTTGTATGCTCTGCCCAATCCAGTTTCTAGTATCAATTCTTTACCTTGCTATTGCTTTGCCTTGCCCAGTGTGTATCCAGTCCCAGTTCTTGCTCAGTGTCCTGTCTAAGCCTGTGTCTGTATCTAGTTCCAGTCCTTGCTCAATGTCCTGCCACGCTTGTGTCTGTATTCTCAACCTTGCTTAGTATTCTAGTCTTGTTCAGCCTGTACCAGTATCCAGTCCTCAGCTTCCTACCTATTCCATACCCTGACCTCTGCTTCCAATCTGTCTCTGCCCACAACATTCAGCCTAACCTTGGTTCCAGCTTGTGCCTGCCCTGCCTTGTCCAGTTTATCCAGCCTGTCCTGCCTTGTCCAGCCTCAACCAGCTAAGCCATACCAGGCCCCAGAACCCAAGGGCTCAACTGAAGGGCAGGGGCTGGCTAGGCAGCCTTCAGCCGTGACCAGCTATGGTGTTCTGCTGCTGAAGCCAAGCTCTTCTGTGCCCCAGAACCCAAGAGCTCAACCTGTAGGGGAATGAGCTGGCTAGGCAGACCAGCCCTGCAGTCCTTTACCACACCTGTGGGCGTGTATCCTAACCTCAGCCAGGCATTCCATGACAGATTGAAGAGGCCAAAGAACCTCCACAGGAGTGAAGGTAGGGCTCCTTGCCAAGCTACAGAATCTCTCACAGAGTTTCATTATTTTTCTATGGACATTCCCATTGGTGTCTCTGCCCCTATATCCCAAGGCACTCCAGACCCTGCAACCTGCTTTGTCTATATTGCCTGCCAGATCCTGAACCCATCACACTATTTAGAGTGCATTGTATGTCATTTTCCAACTTTTAATTAGTGAGGGCAAAAGTAGCGCCGGCGCCATTTTGAATATTGGCAATACGGCCCACGTGCAGGAGGTCTCTCCCGGACCCCTGCTGGAATTTTGGCAAGTCTTGTGGGGGTCAGGAGGCCCCCCAAGCTGGCCAGAAGTCCCTGGGGGTCCAGCGGGGGTCCGGGAGCGATCTCCTGCACTCGTGACGTAGGGTGACAGGAACCAAATTGGCGCCGGCGCTACCTTTGCCCTGTCATATGGTAAGGGCAAAGGGCCACCGGCGCCATTTCTTTTAACGCAGCCGTGGCCCGAGAGCGGGAGATCGCGCCGGGACCCCCCCACTGGACCCCAGGTAATTTAAAACATTTTGGGGGGCTTCGGGAGAGTGGGGGATTTATTTTAAAGGGTCGGGGTGGGTTTTTGGGTGCCGGTTTTCCCGCCCTCCCCCCTCCCCCGATTTACGATTTTTTGACGATAAATCGGGGGAATTGTTATTGTATCGCGGCTCTAACGATTTTTGACTATTTAAAATATATCTGTATAAACAACTGCTTCATGGAGCAATTGGTTCAGGAACCAACAATAGAGGGAGCTATTTTAGATTTAATTCTTAGTGGAACGCAGGATTTGGTGATAGAGTTAACTGTGGTGGGGCCACTTGGCAACAGTTTTCACAGTGGAAAAAGGTAAATAGTGAAGTGCCTCAGGGAACCTATACTTGGACCAATGCTTTTTAATATATTTATAAATGATCTGGAAAGGGGTAGAACGAGTGAGGTGATCAGATTTGCAGATGATACAAAATTATGCAGAGTAGTTAAATCTCAAGCAGATTGTGATGAATTGCAGAAGGACCTTGCAAGTCTGAAATATTGGGCTTCCTAATGGCAGATGAAATGTAACATGGACAAGTGCAAAGTGATGCAAATAGAGAAAAATAACCCTTCCTGTAGTTACACAATATTATGTTCTATCTTACAAGTTTCCACCCAGGAAAGAGATCTAGGCATCATAGTGGATAATACATTGAAATAATCGGCCCAGTGTGCTGTGGTGATCAAAAAAGCAAACAGAATGTTAGGAATTATTAAAAAGGGAATGGAAAATAAAACAGAGGATGTCATAAGGCCCCTGTATCCCCTCCATGGTGAGACCGTACCTTGAATACCATGTGCAGATCTGGTCACCGCATCTCAAAAAGGATATAGCTGCACCGGAGAAAGTGCAGAGAAGGTCGACCAAAATGATAAGGGTTATGGAATGGCTCCCCTATGAGGAAAGGTTAAAGAGGTTAGGGCTATTCAATTTGGAGAAGAGACTATTGCACAACTAAGCTCTGGAATTCGTTGCCAGAGGATGTGGTTAAGGCAGCTAGTGTAGCTGGGTTTTGGTAAGTTCCTGGAAGAAAAGTCCATAAACTGCTATTAATCAATAGGGATAGCCACTGCTTGTTGCCGGCATTAGTAGCATGGGATCTATTTAATGTTTGAGTACTTTCCAGGTACTTGTGACTTGGATTGGCCCTTTGGATACAGGTTACTGGGCTTGATGCACCCTTGGTCTGACCCAGTATGGCATACTGGGTCAGTGTAGCTGGGTTCAAAAAAGGTTTGGATAAGTTCTTGAAGGAGAAGTCCATTAATGGCTATTAATCAATTTTACTTAGGGAATAGCCACTGCTATTAATTGCATCAGTAGCATGGGATCTTCTTAGTGTTTGGGTAATTGCCAGGTTCTTGTGGCCTGGTTTTGGCCTCTGTTGGAAACAGGATGCTGGCTTGATGGACCCTTGGTCTGACCCAGCATGGTATGCTCTTATATCTTATGTTCTTATGTTATGACATATGACACCAACATCCACAATTCTTAACCTACTAACTCTAGGCTTTTTGGCCTTGGTTTTCTCTATTCTTTTCTTTTTTTGTAGAACTGAAAAGTTTTTGAGGGGCTATCAAGACAGCAAAAAAAAAAAAATAAAATTTGCTAACCACAATTTTAAGACAAAATAACATGCCAAGAAAAATTTCAAGAGTCTGGGAACACATCAGTGTGGTAGTGCAGACAAAGACTGAGAAGCTCACGAAGTAGCATGCATGCATGGGAATTCCCGCACATGCTCAGTAAGACATTTACTGAACTCTGAGAGCTGTTCTGTGTCTGCGCCATCAGATGATGTCACCCATGTGTTATGATTGATTCATACCTGCTTGTTGACAGAGAACAGTAATAGAACAGTTTGATTTTAATCTCTGGCTTTTTTTCTCCCCTTTTACATATCTTGACATTTCCCCTAAAATTAGTCCCTTTCAGTTTTAATACAAGCAAACAACCCTAGCTTCAACAATCTTAAACAAACCAGAGAAATAAGATGTAACTGATTTTTCAACTATACTGTAGAAAAACAGTCCACATTTTAAAAACGTATCTCATCTGAATCTATTATTACTGGAAGAGCCCTGAAAGAAGAGAAATATCAGGTCAGTGTCTTAAACTATCAGAAAGGCTACCAAGGGCCTGGCCCACTTATGCCTATGGTAGAAGTTATAGATGGATGGGCAGACTGGATGAGCCATACTGTCTTCTTCTGCCATCATATTTCTTTCTAAGGGCCTGATTCATCAAGGTATTTTCCC
The DNA here is from genome assembly GCF_901001135.1 of Rhinatrema bivittatum. Classification (NCBI taxonomy): domain Eukaryota; kingdom Metazoa; phylum Chordata; class Amphibia; order Gymnophiona; family Rhinatrematidae; genus Rhinatrema; species Rhinatrema bivittatum. The sequence continues at coordinate 231,785,726 of NC_042617.1, read as the reverse complement.
ATAGACAAAAAATGGAAGAAAAGCCTTAGTGAATCAAGCAGTAGGTGAGGCAATAACTGAGGTGAGAGTTGGTTCTTATGTTACTAACACCAGGATCTGATAATATTTACCCCAGAGTTCTGAAAAAAAATCAAATATGAAACTGTAGACCTGCTACTGATAATCTATAACCTATCATTATAATCTGTCACTGTATCTAAGCCAATGGAAAGTAGAGTTGCTTACCTAAAACAGAAGTTCTCCAAGGACAGCAGGATGTTAGTCCTTACATGAGTGACATTATCAGATGGAGCCCCGGTCTGCAACTTTGATCCGAAAGATTCTAGAATTTTAAAACATACTCTACTGAGCATGTGCAGCTGTAATTATCATCCTGCCCCCTAGGCAGAGTCCATCAGTCCATGATATAGCTCAAACAAGAAGAAACCAACTCCAAGAGGAGGCGGGTGGGTTTCGTGAGGACTAACATCCTGCTGTCCTCGGAGAACACCTATAGGTAAGCAACTCTGCTTTCTCCAAGGACAAGCAGGATGGTAGTCCTCACACGTGGGTGATTCCTAAGCTATAGGATGTCCAAGCAGTACAAAGTGGGAAACCACACAATGCTGAAAGCATTACCTCTGTCCCTTTTGCCTGTGATGCAGCCAACCCACAAAAGGGGTCTAGGCAGGAAAAGAGTGGGGTCTACAAAAAGAAAACCATAGAACAGACTGAGACACAAAACCCTGATGCATAGCAGAGGTGCCTAAGGCAGGGGAATGATGTGAGTGCCAGTGAGAAACATACTCCGCAACACAGAAAACATTACAAGCAGGGTTTTGGATCAGTAAACCCTGACAACAACAGTAGGTCTAGAACCTCCCTTGTAAGGAAAAATGTCTAGAGATGTAAACAAAAGAAGGACTCTTGGACGAAGACCGCATAGTTTTCTCGGTTTCAATTATAAGACAACTGAAAACCCAACTACGGCCTGGGAGCTCCCCAGAAATAAACTGTGGTCCACTGGCAACTGAAGGATAGAATGCATCTGCAGACATGTGCCTATGTTTGGCTGATAGGCACAATGAGCAGAAAAACCCAAGCAATGTTTGGAAGAATAAGCAGCAACAACAGCTGGGTCTGTGACAGACCTTACATGCCAAAGTACCAGACATAGCTGACCATGCAGAACAGCATCAAGTGTTTCAGGGGATGAAATGGAATTCCTGAATGGATCACTAGCCCAAACCCTGAACAGGAAGATGTTAGGCTTGAAGCTCACCCACACTGCACCCTGTCAAGATAGGGCTATCCATCCTGTCTACAGGATAGTTCAGGTGAGCAGGAAGGCACTTTGGACAACCTAGTGAAGTGAGAAAAGCTAAAGGCAGTACTGGCCAGAACTTGGTGAAAATACAGGGAAAAAGTAGTATATCTTTCCCTGCAAGCAAACACTAAGATATACCATGAGTTACCTAGCTTTTCTTTCTCTCCCCTCTACTTTCCAGCTGGAAGTCCGAAGGAGGAAAGAACACAAGAAGGACTGCAGGGCTAAGAACAAATCACTAGATTGTATTTCTCAACCCCAAGCAAATAACTCATTGCCAATTCCAGTAGGGAGTTACCCACCCAGATAAAGCCCTCATCCTGCTTGGAACAGCTGAAATTGAGGGCGAATTCCCCAGGGAAGAAATCCAGAAACATTCCACCAAGGGACAAGAAGTCGGGGTGCCACATGTGCAAACTCCTGGCAAACAGGATTTCTTCACCAGCCTGGAAACCCTAAGGGTACTAGGGCAGGGTCAGTGTGATCTTGGAATAGACTGCCCACAAACCTGGCTTAGGTATTAATACCTCCACCATGATTACATATTAGGGATGTGAATCGTTTTTGAATGATTAAAATTATCGTCAGATAATTTTAAAATCGTCCAAAATCGTTGGAGTGCACGATACAATACAAATGCCCCCAATTTATCGTCAGGGGCATTTGTATTGTATCGTTAAATAGGGCACGGGAATTATGTGGGGGAGGGCGGGAAAACCAGCACACCAAAACAACCCTAAAACCCACCCCGACCCTTTAAAACAAATCCCCCACCCTCCCGAATCCCCCAAAATGTTTTAAATTACCTGGGGTCCAGTGGGGGGTCCCGGCGCGATCTCCCGTTCTCTGGCCACGGCTGCGTTAAGAGAAATGGCGCCGATGGCCCTTTGCTCTTATCATGTGACAGGGCAAAGGTAGCGCCAGTGTCATTTTGAATATTGGCAATACGGCCCGCGTGCAGGAGGTCGCTCCCGGACCCCCGCTGGCCAAAAGTCCCTGGGGGTCCAGCGGGGGTCCGGGAGCGATCTCCTGCACGCGTGACGTCGGGAGCCAGGAACCAAAATGGCGCCGGCGCTACCTTTGCCCTGTCACATGATAAGGGCAAAGGGCCACCGGCGCCATTTCTCTTAAAGCAGCCATGGCCAGAGAGCGGGAGATCGTGCCGGGACACCCCCCCCCCACTGGACCCCAGGTAATTTTAAACATTTTGGGGGGGTTCGGGAGGGTGGGGGATTTGTTTTAAAGGGTCGGGTGGGTTTTAGGGTTGTTTTGGTGTGCCGGTTTTCCCGCCCTCCCCGATTTACAATTTTTAACGATTTTAAAAAAAACAACAAAACACGACGATCAGATTTCCCTCCCCCCCCCAGCCAAAATCGATCGTTAAGACGATCGATCACACGATTCACACCCCTATTACATATACTTCCCCAAGGAAACACATGGTCCAGTAAATGGAACAACTGTTGCATGAACCAGGACTCCCCTGTCCGCAGATAGGGTTATCCCTAAAATGGGGACATAGAGCGTGCAAGCCACTGCAACCAAAGAGTAACACCCATGTTGCGGGGTCCCTTGTCCCCAACTCCCTCAGCCTGGATATGGCGATAGATTGAAAGGCATACTTGCCAATTAGATGGACTAGAACCCTCCTCATTGAGGTAGGGTCCCGCAGGTGAGAATGACTGGCAATAGTGGTCCTCTACCAAATATGCCCATTGAGCTCAGTAGGTATGAAAGGTGACTCCTGGATGGGAGAAACCCCTAATTTTCACTGGGAAGCTACCCGAAGAGGAGATTCCTAATACGATGGGAAGACTAAATCCGGAATCCCTCACTCGCGAATTAGACCTGCTGTGCTTTAAAACGACCTAAGTAGAGCGTTGCTGCCTGATCTGCTCTTGGATCCCACTAGGAACCATGAACAACTGTCAGTCAGAAGCAGTGACATCCCTTCTCCGGGAAACGGAGAATGAGGGACACCCCTTGGAGGGGCAGATATATTTTATTTATTTATTTATTTCAATGCCGGAATTCTAATAGATAATCACAACGGTTCACAGAATTTACATGCATTAGGGATGTGAATCGTGTCCTCGATCGTCTTAACGATCGATTTCGGCTGGGAGGGGGAGGGAATCGTATTGTTGCCGTTTGGGGGGGTAAAATATCGTGAAAAATCGTGAAAAATCGTGAAAAAATCGAAAAAAACGTAAAATCGCAAAACCGGCACATTAAAACCCCCTAAAACCCACCCCCGACCCTTTAAATTAAATCCCCCACCCTCCCGAACCCCCCCCCCAAATGACTTAAATAACCTGCGGGTCCAGCGGCGGTCCGGAACGGCAGCGGTCCGGAACGGGCTCCTGCTACTGAATCTTGTTGTCTTCAGCCGGCGCCATTTTCCAAAATGGCGCCGAAAAATGGCGGCGGCCATAGACGAACACGATTGGACGGCAGGAGGTCCTTCCGGACCCCCGCTGGACTTTTGGCAAGTCTTGTGGGGGTCAGGAGGCCCCCCCCAAGCTGGCCAAAAGTTCCTGGAGGTCCAGCGGGGGTCAGGGAGCGATTTCCCGCCGCGAATCGTTTTCGTACGGAAAATGGCGCCGGCAGGAGATCGACTGCAGGAGGTCGTTCAGCGAGGCGCCGGAACCCTCGCTGAACGACCTCCTGCAGTCGATCTCCTGCCGGCGCCATTTTCCGTACGAAAACGATTCGCGGCGGGAAATCGCTCCCTGACCCCCGCTGGACCTCCAGGAACTTTTGGCCAGCTTGGGGGGGGCCTCCTGACCCCCACAAGACTTGCCAAAAGTCCAGCGGGGGGCCGGAAGGACCTCCTGCCGTCCAATCGTGTTCATCTATGGCCGCCGCCATTTTTCGGCGCCATTTTGGAAAATGGCGCCGGCTGAAGACAACAAGATTCAGTAGCAGGAGCCCGTTCCGGACCGCTGCCGTTCCGGACCGCTGCTGGACCCGCAGGTTATTTAAGTCATTGGGGGGGGGGGTTCGGGAGGGTGGGAGATTTAATTTAAAGGGTCGGGGGTGGGTTTTAGGGGGTTTTAGTGTGCCGGCTCACGATTCTAACGATTTATAACGATAAATCGTTAGAATCTCTATTGTATTGTGTTCCATAACGGTTTAAGACGATATTAAAATTATCGGACGATAATTTTAATCGTCCTAAAACGATTCACATCCCTAACATGCATAAATTAAAATAAAAAATAAAAATAGATACATAAACTCAAGGACAATTATTATAATTCAGCCTTTACTCATACTGTATTCTATATCGGGCTGTTCTCATCATTTTGTTTGATCATTTTGAAAGCCATTTTAAATTGCCAAGTTTTTTGATCTTTTCGTATTCTTCACTCTTCAGATAGCGAGTTCCACAACCCAGGCCCAGCAATCGAAAGTACTCTGTCTCGTACATATGCTAGATGAGTACTTCAGATGAATGGAATACTCAGCAGGCCTTTGTTAGCTGATCTTAAATTTCTTTGGGGAGTATGGAAATTTAGAGCTGCTCCCAGCCAGTCTGTATCTTTATTATTTTTGCTTGTGTGAATGATGCTTAGATTCTTATATTGAATTTGATGTTTTATTGGCAGCCAATGTAACAATATCAAGATCAGGGTAATATGATCGTAATTCTTTCACTGGTCAGTACTCTTGCTGCTGCAATCTGCAGCAGCTGCAAAGATCTTAAGCTAGATGCAGGAAACCCCAACAGCAAGGCGATACAATAGTAAAAATTGGAAAATACCATGGTCTGTAGCATTGTATGAAAATATGGATAACCAGGCATCCAGAGGGGGATCCATAAGGGTCATCCTGGAAACCCAGTTGTATCTCCCCTTCATGAACGGACAGGAAAGCAATGGGATTTGGGGCCTCATGATCCTGAGAACCCTTTTAACTCTCCTGGTGAGAGATGAGTTACAGTCACTGATCGCTGAGGTTCAGAAGCAAACAATCTGCCACTTGCAGTCACCTCAGATAGGGTAGGCTACCCTGGTAATCAACGGAGGGATCCTAGCTAAAACAGTCCAATGACCACCACTGCTGAACCCCAGTCTTGGCCTACAAGGAGATACATCAATTCAAAAGAATTGAGGCTCCAGTTCGGTGATAAACCTGCAAGAGACGGAGCCCCAGGCTCTTCCCCACAAAGAGGATTTATAATATGGGAGGGGTCGAAAGACATAGTCCTCTTCTGAGGAAGGGGAAGATTCCCAACACTACCCTCCTGTTATCAACTCCCATAGGAGTTTGAACAGGGATGCAGTCTTAGGTCAGTCCTGTGGCTGTGGTGCACAACATGTTGTGCTCGCCACGAGGAAAACACACATATCCCCGTATACCGTAGTAGAGGGCAACTACTGTAGAAGAATAGTGCCCTCCACTGTAAAAGCACACTGACTAGTACTCATACAGTGGTATCCCATCCTACGGATGGCAGCACATCTACGAACCCACTCACCATGCTTGTGGGTAGAATCCCACAAGCACAGCAAGAACTGAACACCACCTATTAGAGTCAGTGGCAGTGCGCTGCCAAGAAGCAATCACAGAGTTTGTGATGGTGCCTTCCTCAACAGTTACAGAACAGACGAAGAGAGTGATTTCTTGACATGACGATGGCAGAACCCTTGCATGGCTGTGTACTGCACAGACAGGGAGAATGCCGCCTGCCAGCACAGAGGCGCTTGGTGTAGATGCCCTGCCGTACCCGACCATGCATGCTGCGCTACTCTGTCACATTAACTACCAATGGATTGGATAGGAACAGTGTGACAACAGCTCCCCAGTACCACTGTGACTCTGATTATGGTATGGTGGTGGTTGGCGTTCTATGGCATCACCCCCATGGTAGCCCAGTACCCCCAGGTTGGACACAGCCCTTGAAATTGTATTCGGAATGGCTCACTGCCCTTTCCTCTCAAGGAAAGGCAGCAGTGAAGTCCACAGCAGCCAAAGGTGCCCCTGGTGCTCTGGGGTTGGGTCCTGTGGCATCTGCTGCGTCCACTAGTGCCACCGTGGTGACGGGCCCGTAGGGTCCAAAGTGCTCTCAGACTCACCAATGATGGATCGCATCAATGACACTAAATGATGCTGCACCCAGAGATTCGATGGCGCTTGACCATGTCTTGATCAGTTTGATCGTATATAGTGCCCTCCCCGGAACCACAGGCACCCATGGACATCAACAGCCCAGCAGCACCGAAAGAGACCCCGGTGCCCGAAGGCATTGACTGACCAATGGTACTGAGGATGCCAGGGGCACCTCATCGGTGCCCAAAAGAACCAATGACTGCCAGCGCTATTGATGGTTCCCCTTGGCTCACCTGTATGTCTGAGGACGTCAATGCTGTGCTATAGGTGACTGGACCAAGGCGACGAAGTACTGCAAAAGGCCTGATGTACCTGGGAGCGAAGCGAGAAGAGGGCAGCTTCAAATGGATGAATCAGGTGCTAAGTCACACCTTGTCTCCAGGATTCAGCTGAGGAGCCTCACGATGATGAGCATCGTAGAATTTCTTGGCCTTTTGACCGGCTTGCTGCAGTATTTGCTTCGTATGCTCCCAGAGCTGTTGCAGCTCTTGTGCAGATACCTGTGCCGCTGGAGACGACACCGACAATGGTAAAGGTAGAGGTGGCAGAGGTTGTCGTCCGTAGATGATTTGAAAAGGTGATGAACCAGTTGAGGCAGACTAGTGAGAGTTTAAGGCAAACTCGGCCCACGGAAGAAGATCGGACCAATCTCTCTGCCTAGTGTTCACATATGCCCGGAGGAACTGCTTTAAGGTCCGATTCATTCTCTCTGTCTGACCATTAGCCTGTGGATGGTAGGTGGATGTGAGGTCCAGAGATATATTGAATTTCTTGTAAAGCGATCTCCAAAATTTTGCCATAAATTGTACTCCGCGATCCGATAGAATGTGTCTTGGGAGTCTGTGAAGGCGAAAAATATGACGGATGAATAACTTTGCTAATTCTAGTGCAGAGGGAAGACCGGATAATGCCACAAAGTGAGCCATCTTCGAAAAGCGGTCTACTGTAACCCAGATAGTGTTGTTGCCACTGGATGGAGGTAAATCCACGATGAAGTCCATGGCTATGTGCATCCATGGTTCACTTGGAGCGGGAAGCAGTTGAAGGAGTCCCCAGGGGCGGCCAGATGGTGGCTTTTGATGGACACAAGTAGGACATGACTCTACGTAGGTTGGACATCTTTTCTCATAGAAGGCCACCAATAGTATTTTTGTAGCGAGGAGAGCGTCCTAGCCTGTCCAGGGTGGCCTGCAAGTAGAGAGTCGTGTGCCCATCTAAGGATCTTCCTTCTAAGCGGTCGGGGAACCACAGTCTACCCGGATGTCGGCATGTGTGTGGTGGCGAGGAGAACCCTCACTGGGTCAATGATGTGGCGTGGCGTGTCTGGAACATCTTCTGTGGTGAATGAGCGAGAAAGAGCATCAGCTCAGATGTTCTTGTTCGCTGGCCGGTATCTCAAGATGAAATTGAATTGGTTAAAGAATTGAGTAGGGATGTGAATCGTTTTTTGACGATTTAAAATATCGTCCGATATATTTTAAATCGTCAAAAATCGTTAGAGCCGCGATACAATAACAATTCCCCCCGATTTATCGTCAAAAAATCGTAAATCGGGGGAAGGGGGAGGGGAAGGGGGAGGGCGGGAAAACCGGCACACTAAAACAACCCTAAAACCCACCCCGACCCTTTAAAATAAATCCCCCACCCTCCCGAACCCCCCCAAAATGCCTTAAATTACCTGGGGTCCAGAGGAAGGGTCCCGGTGTGATCTTTTACTCTCGGACCTCCGTGCGTTGTAGAAATGGCGCCGGCGCTACCTTTGACCTGTCATATGACAGGTCAAAGGTAGCGCCGGCGCCATTTTTTTTTTTTTGTCCCCCGACGTCAGGAGCATAGGAGATCACTCCCGGACCCCCGCTGGACCCCCAGGGACTTTTGGCCAGCTTGGGGGGGCCTCCTGACCCCCACAAGACTTGCCAAAAGTCCAGCGGGGGTCCGGGAGCGATCTCCTACCGCGATCATTTTTCCGTACAGAAAAACGATTCGACTGCAGGAGGTCGTTCCGGACCCCCGCTGGACCCCCAGGGACTTTTGTCCAGCTTGGGGGGGCCTCCTGACCCCCACAAGACTAGCCAAAAGTCCAGCGGGGGTCCGGAACGACCTCCTGCAGTCGAATCGTGTTGCCGTACGGCCGGCGCCATTTTGCGCAAAATGGCGCCGGCCGTACGGCAACACGATTCGACTGCAGGAGGTCGTTCCGGACCCCCGCTGGACTTTTGGCTAGTCTTGTGGGGGTCAGGAGGCCCCCCCAAGCTGGACAAAAGTCCCTGGGGGTCCAGCGGGGGTCCGGAACGACCTCCTGCAGTCGAATCGTTTTTCCGTATGGAAAAATGATCGCGGTAGGAGATCGCTCCCGGACCCCCGCTGGACTTTTGGCAAGTCTTGTGGGGGTCAGGAGGCCCCCCAAGCTGGCCAAAAGTCCCTGGGAGTCCAGCGGGGGTCCGGGAGCGATCTCCTACGCTCCTGACGTCGGGGGACAAAAAAACAAAATGGCGCCGGCGCTACCTTTGACCTGTCATATGACAGGTCAAAGGTAGCGCCGGTGCCATTTCTACAACGCATGGAGGTCCGAGAGTAAAAGATCACACCGGGACCCTTCCTCTGGACCCCAGGTAATTTAAGGCATTTTGGGGGGGTTCGGGAGGGTGGGGGATTTATTTTAAAGGGTCGGGGTGGGTTATAGGGTTGTTTTAGTGTGCCGGTTTTCCCACCCTCCCCACTGGACCCCAGGTAATTTAAGGCATTTTGGGGGGGTTCGGGAAGGTGGGGGATTTATTTTAAAGGCTCGGGGTGGGTTTTAGGGATGTTTTAGTGTGCCGGTTTTCGATTTACACGATTTACACGATTTACACGATATTTAAAAAACCCAAACTGCGACGATCGATTCCCTCCCCCTCCCAGCCGAAATCGATCGTTAAGACAATCGATCACACGATTCACATCTCTAGAATAGAGACCACCGGGCTTGTCTGTGATTCAGGTATTGAGCATGGTGCAGGTACTCGAGGTTTTTGTGATCGTGTAGACCGAGATTTGATGCTGTGCTCCTTCAAGCCAGGGGCCCCACTCCTCGAAGGCCAACTTAACCGCTAACAGTTCTTTATCTCCTATCCCGTAGTTGTGCTCTGCGGGAGAGAATCTCCGGGAGAAAAAGGAGCATGGATGTAATGTGTTATTGGTGGAGTGTTGGCTGAGGACAGCATCATCCCCAACATCTGATGCGTCTACTTCGATGATGAAAGGTCATTGGGGATATGTGTGGCATAGGCACCTTTTCAGACGGTTTCAGAGGACCACTGTGACGTGTTAGCTCCCTTCCAAGTATTAGCTGTGAGAGGCGCGGTTAGCGTAGAGTAGTTCTTGATGAATGATCTGTAGTAATTGGTGAACCCCAGAAATCTTTGAAGGGCCTTGAGGCCTGTGGGTTGGGGCCAATCTCGAATGCTGTTAGTCTTTTTTGGATTCATCCTAGAAACCACGTAGCCCAAGAAGGGAACTGACTCCTGGTGGAAGGAACACTTCTCCAGTTTAGCATATAACTGGTTGTCTCTTAGGCGTTGTAAGACATTTGTGACGTCTAAGTGGTGGCTCTGAAGGTTTTGAGAGAAAACCAAAATGTCGTCCAGATATACCACTACGCAGGTGTACAGCATGTCTCTGAAGATTTCATTCATCTTGTTTTGAAAAACTGCCGGGGCGTTGCAGAGGCCAAACGGCATGACTAAATTCTCAAAGTGGCCATTGGGGGTGTTAAAAGCTGCTTTCCATTCATCGCCCCAGCATATCCTCACTAAATTGTAGGCTCCTCTAAGGTCCAATTTAGTAAAAATCTTGGCCCCTTGGAGCCTGTCAAAAAGTTCTGATATTAAAGGCAATGGTTAACGATCCTTCTGAGTGATTTCGTTGAGGCCTCGATAGTCTATCCATGGCTGGAGAGAGCCATATTTTTTTCCTACGAAGAAGAATCCACCCCCAGCAGTAGACTTAGAAGATTGGATAAAGCTTTCGCCAGGTTTTCTTTAATATACTCGGACATGGCATTGGTCTCGTTCAGAGAAAGTGGGTAGCCCCTTCCTCTGGGAGGCTTGATGTTGGGTATGGAGTTTATGGCGCAGTCGAAGGATCGATGCGGCGGCAGGGTGTCAGCAGCTTTCTTGGAAAAGACATCTTCAAAAGAAGACTACTGCGGTGGAAGGCCCGGAAGGGAGGTAGTAGTAGTGAGACAGGGTATGGGAGAAGCTATCTTCAAACACTTCACATGGCAAGAATCACCCCAGCAAGACAACTGTAATGTACCCCAATCAAATTGGGGTGTGTGCTCTTGTAACCAAGGCAGTCCAAGCACCACAGGTTGTATGGCTTTGTCTAGAACCAAGAATGAGATGGTCTCTGTGTGCATTGACCCAGTGCGAAGTTGGATTGGGACCATGGATCGGGTGACTTCGCCCAGTAATGGCTCGCCATGGATAGATGACAGAAGCAGAGGCGTAGGTGTCTGGACGGTAGGGATTCGTAGGTGTTCCATGAGTTGTCTCATTATAAAGTTACCGCCGGCCCCAGAATCTATAAGTGCCAATGTGTGAAACTCCAAGGAATCCGAGATTATAGAGATGGGCAATGTTAGTGGAGGAGATGATGCAGCTAGACCTAGGAGGAGTCCTCTAGCATATCCAAGGTCAGAGAGTTTCCCAGACAGATAGGGCAGGAGGGGACAGTATGACCTGGTTGGCCACAATACAGGCAGAGTCCTGATTTTTGTCTACGACGTTTCTCTTTAGTAGATAGATGACTATGCCCCAATTGGATTGGTTCTTCCTCCTTGACACTGGAAGTAGGAGCTGTCTGGATGGCAGATGTTGAGCGGATGCAGGAAGCACTTGACAAAACTTTCTTGGATCCTTTAACTTCGTGAGATCGCTCACGTAGCCGACGATCAATGAGACCGGCGAGGTCGATAAGGGAGTCCAAAGTTGCAGGGAATTCTTGTGCAGCTAATTCATCCTTGATGCATGAACTTAACCCCTCAAGGAATATAGCACGTAGACAGTCTGGGTCCCAGCGTAATTCAGAGGAAAGCATCTTGAACTCAATGACAAACTCGGTCAGTGACTGGTTACCTTGTTGGTATAATGATGAACTACGAAAACTCAAACAATTACTTCGGCAAAAAGAAAGAAAATGGCGCAAAGCCCCTTCACCAGCCTCACTCTCTGATTACAAACGATCACTCCATCTTTACAAAAGTACCACGTTGAAAATCAAAAGAGACTACTATGCCCGAAAGGTTCATCATCTCAGCTTTGACTCAAAAGCTCTATTCGCCTTCGTTTCCAGCCTCACTAAACCTATCACTCCAGATATACCACCCGAACAAGCCCAGACTAAAGCAGACGAATTGGCTCTTCATTTTAACAAAAAAATATCGGATCTCCTTAATCAGCTGATTCCAAACACTACGTCTCCAGATAACACATATCTTCCCCAAAATAAAGACATCCAGCTTAATGCCTTTGAACCCATCACAATCACAGAGATACAAAATGTATTAAAAAGAATGAAACCGTCATCACACCCATTTGATCAAATCCCTACCAAAATGCTTCTTCTTATCCCGGACACAATAGCAAAAACCCTAGCAGATATTATAAACTGCTCCTTATCACATGGCATCTACCCAGATGACCTAAAAACTGCCTCAATCAAGCCACTGCTAAAAAAACCAAATCTAAATGCATGTGATCCCAACAACTTCCGCCCTATTTCCAACCTACCATTTATAGCTAAAATCATGGAAAAACTGGTAAACACCCAACTATCCAACTACCTAGAGGACCACAGTATTCTGTCCCCAAACCAATATGGTTTTCACAAAGCCGCAAGCACCGAAACGCTACTAATTTCACTCATGGACTACCTACTCTCTGGTATTGATAAAGGCCAAGCATATTTTCTAATCCTCCTTGACTTCTCGGCGGCCTTTGACACCGTCAACCACGCCCTTCTTCTAAAACAGCTGGCAAACATTGGTTTAACAGGTGCCACACTAAACTGGTTCAAAACATTTCTAGAAAACAGAGGATACAGAGTCAAAATTCATAATAAAGAATCCCAATACCACCCTTCTAATAGAGGATCATCACTTTCACCCACCCTTTTCAATGTCTACCTGCTACCACTCTGCCAACTACTAACAAAATTAAGCCTGAAACATTTCCTTTTTGCAGACGACGTACAGATCGTAATCCCTATAAAAGAATCAATCTCAAAAACAATGGAATACTGGGACAGTTGCCTATTAGAAATTAAACTTCTCCTCAACAGTCTAAACCTTGTACTCAATGCTTCGAAAACAGAATTCCTGCTCATATCACCGGAAAACAATAACACACTTCCTAAACCACCCACACTCCTTCAAACAACCCACGTAAGAGACTTAGGAGCCATCCTAGACAATCGTCTCAACCTCAAAACATTCATTAACCAAACCACCAAAGATTGCTTCTACAAATTACATATCCTGAAAAGAATAAAACCGCTGTTTCACACTCAGGACTTCAGAACAATCTTGCAAGCAATAATCTTTTCCAAACTAGATTATTGCAACTCATTACTATTAGGCCTCCCAGCTTCTTACACCAAACCTTTACAAATGGTTCAGAACTCTGCAGCCAGAGTCCTTACAAATTCCAGGAAAATTGACCACATTTCACCTATTCTCAAAAACCTTCATTGGCTTCCGATCCACTATAGAATCATGTACAAAACCATTAACATCATATACAAAACTATCAACCAACACACGCAACTTGACCTACAAATACCACTTAAAAAATTCACCTCCGCCAGGCCTATCAGGGAACACTACAAAGAGTCACTCCAAATTCCAAAGGCCAAAACCTACCAACATAAATCCTTGAGTCTCAGAGCCTTCTCATCAGCAGGTCCAGCTCTCTGGAACTCGATCCCACCTGATTTGAGACAAGAGCCATGCTCTTTAACATTTAGGAAAAGACTAAAAACTTGGCTTTTCAAAAAAGCATTTCCAAGCCTTGAATAAAACCTCCTCTCACTAGCACTAACTCGTATGCAATAATGGAATGTAAACACGAATCAACCAACCTCAAACCCTCTCTCACTAATTCCTCCTGAATATTTATCATACTATTACCATTCACAACTGTCATATTTATTCATTTGATTACCTATGTACCGTTTCATAGTCTTATTTTTTCACTTGCTATTCTAATGTATCAATAGGCTGAAATGTAAATATTGTGCTGTTCAATTTCTCCCCTTCCATCCCAAGTTTATTTTCCTTGTTTTTTGTAACTTTCCCTCTCCCTTTTTCTGATTCACTGTATTTAAAGTTCAAGGTTCTTATTGAAAATATTGTTTTTTACGTTACGTTATGCTTTACACTCCTTGTTATTTGTAAACCGGGTTGATGTGATGCCTATCATGAAACTCGGTATAACAAAAACAATAAATAAATAAATAAATAAAATACAGGAGTGTGGATCCAGTGATGGTCTTGCAACCAGGGTAATCAAATACTGAGCTAAATAGAGCAAGAAAGCCCAGCAGGTCATTGAGTATCGGATCCATCCAATCCCAAAGGGGTGATGCCCAGGCCAAAGCCTTCCCATCCAGGAGAGACAGAATATATGTTGTTTTGGCAGTTACATCTGGAAAACATGCAGGTCATAAGGCGAAGTGCAACTTACATAGATTCAGAAAACTCCTACAGGAGGAGGGGGCACCTGTGAAACGTGGAGATGCCGACAGGGGCACTGAAGGCCGGAACGAAGGCACCTGTGGAGCAGGAATAGGCTTGGTACACTGAGGCAGCATCCAGCTGACTACTTAGCTGATTAATGGCGTTAGCCAAAGTCTCTAGTACCTTTTGCTGTTCTGTAATACTTTGGGCCAGGCCAGGGATGGCCTGTATCGCCGAGACTTGTGCCGGGTCCATGACTTGGCAATCTGTTAGGGTTTTGTATGTTTGTGGGCCCCTAGGCCGACGGGAGCGATGGTACCACCCACAGGGAGGAGCCCTGTGAGTCTCACCGTTGGGAGGTGAGGTCTCAGCAAGCTTCAGACACAGCTGTGGGATATTAGGGAGAGAGAGAGAAGGACTGCCCGAGAAGCGGGCAGTGCAGAGGCAGCATAAAGTTCGTGAGATGGGGTAAACCCAGAGGGAATACCTCCTAGTAGTAATCCGGTAATGGTTCGCCGAGTGGGGTGCACTGATAAGGTCTTCTTGTAGAGGTGGCTTGGTAGTGGCCTGCAGTGCAGGGTACACCAGCAGGGTTCCTTACATAGATCAGGAATGGTAGTGGCTCGCAGCACGGGGTACGCGAGAGTATTCCCACAGATGATGGTAGAGGAGGTCTACAGGATGAGGTGCTCATAGGAGGTCCTATGAAGGTGAACGTGGTAGTGGCCCGCAGCGAGGGGTACCCTGGAGATAGGAAGTAGTCCAAGGATTCAGAGTACTCACAGCAAGGTGTGCTCCAGCAGTAGTCCTGGGATGCAGGATAGAGCGATAGCCCAAGGCAGAAGGCCCTCCGAGGAGCGGATAGCCAGAGACAAGAAAGGGCCCCCATGGAGCGGGTACCTGGAGGGTGTCTCACCAGAGTAATAGCTGGAACGGAAGTCCGTAGCGTGAGGTGCGGAATCAGCAATGAGGGAACTCATTGCAAGTCGTCAGTGGTCAGGTTCGGTCGACTTAAGTATCTGGGAATGGAGACGTCATCAGCGGGGGACGCCCCTTGAGATTCCCGCCAAGCAGTGCTTAACCTGATCTGTGCACGCACGCGCCTATGTGATCCCGGAGTCAAGATGGCGGTCGGCAGCGCCCACGCCGTCCCGGAAACACTAGGTGGGTCAGTGGTAGCTGGCGGAGGCTGCCACTTTCCCCAATGGAGTCACAGAAGAGAAGAGAGAGGTGAGCAGAAGTGGTTGCAGCCATCTGCAACCGACGGGCATAACAGTACCCCCCTTCTTAGGGCCCCTCTCAAAAAAGGTACAGAGAAGGGTGACCAAAATGATAAAAGGGATGGAACAATTGCCCTATGAGAAAAGGCTACAGAGGTTAGGACTCTTCAGATTTAAAAGAAATGGCTGAGGGGGTCATATGATAGAGGTCTATAAAATGAACAGAATGGAATGGGTGAACGTAAATCGGTTGTGTACTTTTTCAAAAAGTACAAAGACTAGGGGGACATGCTATGAAGTTACTAGTAGTACATTTAAAATATATAGGAGTAATTTTTTTTTTTACTCAACACATAATTAAGCTCTGGAATTCATTGCCAGAGGATGTGGGGAAAACTGTTAGTGAAGCTGGATTTAAAAAGATTTGGACAAGTTCCTGGAGGAAAAGTCCATAAACCATTATTAAGATGGACTTGGGAAAATCCACTGCTTATCCCTGGGATAAACAGCATGGAATATATTTACCTTTTGGGATCCTACCAGGGCTGGGATGGCCACTGTTGGAAACAGGATACTGGGTTTGATGGACCTTTAGTCTGACCCAGAATGGCAAATCTTATGTTCTTATATTTTACCTTATCTTCCAGGAAAAACTTTAAGGCTTGGCTATTCAGCCAGGCCATTCCCTAATTTCACTTTAAAAACTGTGGCAATTATGACAAAGACAGTGACACTCCCTTCTATCATTTTATTGGAACTTGATCATGATACTGTATCATCAACTGCTGCCTGACCTCTTCTTAATGACTAATTCCTCTGCACTAGGTACCTGCTTTTCTCACAGTCCTCACATATGGGTGACATCATCAGGATGGAGCCCAATCACGGAACACTTTTGTCAAAGTTTCTAGAACTTTGACTGGCACTACTGGGCATGCCCAGCATGCCAACAACCCTGCATCTAGCAGGAGTCCCCCTTCAGTCTCTTTTTTTCCACGCAGCATTAGCCACACGGGTTCTGGAGCTCTCTTGGTATTCCTGACAGGAATTTTCCTCATGAAATTTCTCTTCGAAGTTTAAAAACTTTTACCCCATCCAGGGTCCCACTATCGATTCCATACCCGTGGACATGTAGTAAGGCTTTACCTCCCATTGCAGTCGATTCCCGTCGGGTTTTCCTTCCGAGGCCTACCGGCCATTGACCACAATGCGGCTAAATTTTTGTCGAAGCCATGGCTTCGGGTTTTCGTCGATGCCCCAATTGTCCCCGGACAATGTCCATCACAGACCCGCATAGGGTTTGTGTTTTGTGTTTAGGGGTGGATCACGACGTTCTTACATGTACCAAATGTGCCCAAATGATGCCGAAGGGCCTTAAGGCTCGCTCAGAAAAGATGGAGTTTCTTTTCCAGGCGAAACCACCAACTCCGTCGAAGGCCTCGACATCGTCTGAGCTGGCACCGTCCACCTCTCGTCAACAGTTGGACACCGGTGCTTCCCGTCTGACCACGGCTACTCCGAAGTCGTCCATCTCATCTTCCTTGGCGCCGGAAAAGGACCCGGCTGAGCATCGGGAGAAATGCCGGCATCGCCATCGTAAGGCTCTGTCCACTGATCTAGGCAAGCCCTCAGCATCGCTGAGGGCTTGCCTAGCCCTGGCTTCCGCTAGGAATTGGACCGGATGGTCCAAGAGGCCATTGTTAAAGCGCTTCAAGGTCTTCAGCCTCCATCGACTCTGGCACCGATTCCGGCTCCAGTCACTGACCCGATACCCACGGTACTCGCATCGTTGCTGGATAGTTGATCGGTGCCCTTCCACCAGTGGGACCGAAGACACCGGTATGTCCTATTTCTTCGACTCCGATTCCTCTATCATTGGAGGATGAAGATGCACCGATGCCGGATCTGATCCCAGGGCAGTCTGGAGTCCTGCCACCGAGCCAACAACCGAGATCACCGGATCCATTGGTGCCGATTCCATCGTCAATGCTGCATCATCCTCAGTCGGTGCCACCATCGATGCCTTTGATGCCCCCTCTGGTGCCATCGATGCCCCGACCTGATCCCACAGGAATAGCACCTTTTCTACCATCTGAAGATCCCATAGTAGCTGGGGACCAGCCTTACCAGCCTTGGACAGATGATTCTTCTCAGGATTCAGCTGATATCCCTTCAGAACCATCTCCTCCTGAGGAGAGAAGATATTCTCCTCCAGAGGACCTGTCCTTTATAAATTTTATTAAGGAAATGTCTGAGGCTTTCCCTTTCCAACTTCAGACAGAAGAGGACTCCAGGCACAAAATGCTGGAGGTGCTTCAATTTGTAGACGCACCCAAGGAAATCATATCCATACCTGTTCATGAAGTCCTTCTTGACCTGCTCAAGCGTAACTGGGAGCATCCAGGTTCTGTAAATTGAAAAACAGATGCTACCTACCTGGTACAGACAGCCCCTAGATTCCAGAAAACACAGCTTTCCCATCAATCTGTGGTGGTAGAGTCGGCCCAGAAGAAGGCACGTTGTTCTAAGCCTCATTCCTCAATATCTCCAGGGAAGGAGCAAAGGTTCCTGGATACTTCTGGCCGTCGTGTCTTTCATGGATCAATGCTTATTTCCCACATTGTTTCATATCAATTATATATGACACAGTACAACAGGAACCTTTTCAAAAAGATTTTTCAAAAAGATTTTTCGGACTCCTTGCCTGAACAATTTCAAGACCAACTCAACTGTTTGGTCCAGAAAGGCCTAGATGCTGGCATGCATGAGGTCCTTGCTGCGTATGCTATATTTGATATAGCCTCTAGTGTGTCTGCAGTGGGGATTAGTGCTCAGAGGTGGGCCTGGCTGAAGTCCTCCGATTTGAGACCAGAAGTACAGGAACAGTTGGCTGACCTCCCCTGTGCTGGGGATAATCTCTTCGGGGACAAGATCCAAGAAACTGTAGCACAGCTTAAGGACCACCACGAAACACTATGTCAGCTCTCTTCGGTGCCTTCAGATTTTTTCTTCCACCTCTAAGAGACCATTCAGAAGAGAATCTAAGCAGCTGTCCTACAAGCCGCGTAGATATTATCCTCCTGCGACTTGTGGCCGCCCATCCAGGCCTTACCAGAAGGGTCAGTCCCATCAATCAAGGCTTCAAAAGATCCAGCCAGTTCCTCAACCTGGCCCAGCTTCGGGATTTTTACTCCTTGTGGAGAGCATATGCCAACCTCTCTACCTTCCATACCCATAGGCGGTTGATTGTGCCACTTCACCAATGCCTGGCACACGATCACTACAGATCAATGGGTACTCCCTAGTGATTCAAGGTTACCATCTCAACTTCCTGTCTGTACCGGCGGACTCCCCACCTCGGCAGACGTGGGGATTATCCAACCACTCCTCTCTTCTGGAGAAGGAAGTATTGACCCTCCTCAAATCACGGGCAATAGAACCAGTGCCCCCCTCCCAACAGGGACAAGGGTTGTATTCCCGATATTTCCTGATTCCAAAAAAGTCAGGCGGCGTTTGTCCAATCTTGGACCTACGTGCCTTAAACTAATCTCTCCAAAAGGAAAAATTCAGGATGGTAACCTTGGGCTCTCTTTTACCTCTTCTACAAAGAGAAGATTGGCTTTGCTCTCTAGACCTTCAAGACGCGTATACGCACATATCGGTAACTTTGTCTCATCGCAAGTTCCTTCAGTTCTTGGTCGGCTCCCGACACTTCCAGTATCGTGTACTGCCATTCGGCCTAGTGTTGGCGCCTCGAGTCTTCACCAAGTGCCTGGCAGTAGTCACAGCCTACCTCAGGGGACAGAGGGTTCATGTCTACCTGTTGCGACCGTCGCTGCCCGACATCTCCACTCCGCCCACCTTACCTCTTTGGCGACTCCCTCTTTGCTTGTTGGATGTTTGGCTGCTGCGGCATCATCTTGCCGACTCCCTCCGGCGTCCCCGGACCGGCTAGACGCTGCACTCCGCCATGTTTCCCAGAAGCCTAAGGGCGAGCGGTCGGCGTGACCCCGACTCAAGTACCAGCAGTAGCGCGAACCTCAGAGGCGTTCCCCTGAGATGACATCATCATCACTGGATATTTAAAGGTCTCTGAACTCGCTAACTAATCGAGTTAGCAAAGGACTTCATATCTAGCTTCCTCTAGGTATCCCTGCGGATGGGATTCGCTCTCCGCATACCTTGCTACTCTGCCTCCTTGGCCCACGTTCTCACACCTGCTTCTGAATGCCACTTCTGCCAGGAAGTCATTGCTGCCTACCACACCAGTGAGTTACTCTCTCAGAGTTTTCCCTGGAATGAGGTACTCACTCCTCGAGGGCCTAATCCATTCCAGCTCCTGGGCTGCTTCAAGAGACTATTGTGTGAGTGTTACCATCAAGGTTGTATTCCTGAACTCTGCATATCCTGCCTACTCACTATACTTAGTTTCTCTACAGCTCTGCCACCCTGGGATCACTGTTCCAGTATCTGAGGGACTATAGCCCAGCCAGGCGCTTCCAGCTCACTACTGCCACCTCTGGTGGTTCAATATACTGTTTAATAAAAGAACTAGTGTGTGTCTGTCTCCAAACTCTGAGCCTGACCGGTGGTCTCTCTTGGGATCTTCTCCCGGGGGCGGGGTCATCTGCCACCGGCCCAAGGATCCACCCACAACTATCCCAAACAATAACACTACCCTTATCTTGATGATTGGTTGATAAGGGCTCCATCCCAAAAGGACGTACTAACCTCCATGCATCTAACCATCCAAGTGCTACTGTCACTCAGGTTTCTCGTCAACTATCCCAAGTCCAACCTGATTCCATCTCAGATCCTCTCCTTCATAGGAGCAGACAGGCAAAGGCTTTTCTCCTGCAGGATCGAGCTTACACTCTCACTGCCCTGGCGCGACAACTCCAGGCTCGGAGCTACACAACAGCTCGTCATTTCCTCACTTTTCTCAGTCACATGGCATCTTCAGTGCATGTTACTCCGACGGCCCGTCTAGCCATGAGAGTAACACAGTGGATCCTGAAGTCCCAGTGGGCTCAGGCTTACCACCCAATGTCCAGCATTGTCCAAGTCATCAGACAGCTCCGCCTCTCGCTGGCCTTCCCTTTGAAGCCCCAGAACCTCAAATTACATTGATGATGGATGCTTCCAACCTTGGTTGGGGTGCACATGTCGACGACCTGCAGACTCAGGGAACCTGGTCTGCAGAGGAATCCAAACATCAGATATATTTCCTGGAGCTTCGGACAATCAGATATGCCCTGAAGGTTTATCAGGATTACCTATCCAACAAAGCAATCCTGATCCAAACTGACAACCAAGTGGCAATGTGGTACATCAACAAACAAAGGAGAACAGGCTCTTACCTACTGTGTCAGGAAGCAGCACAGATATGGGCATGGGCTCTTTCCCACTCTATGTACCTCAGAGCAACCTATCTGACAGGCATGGACAATGTTCTTACGAACAAGTTGAGTCGGACCTTTCATCCACACGCATGGTCTCTCAACCCCATGGTAGTGGACACAATCTTTCAATGCTGGGGTTATCCACACATAGACCTCTTTGCGTCATTCCACAATCGCAAAGTCGAGAACTTCTGCTCCCTCCATCACAGCCGCGTCACTGCCGAGAGATTCTTTCACCCTATTGTGGTCCAGTGGTCTCCTCTACACATACCCTCCACTTCCACTCATTCCCAAAACTCTCGTGATGTTACAGAAGGACAAGGGCTCAATGATTCTCATAGCCCCTCTCTGGCCGTGCCAAGTCTGGTTTCCAATCCTTCAAGACCTCTCAGTCTATCAGCACATTCGTCTGAGAGCAGACCCGCTGCTGATAACACAGAACGACGGGCAGCTACACCACCCCAATCTCCCGGCCCTGTCATTGACGGCCTGGATGCTGAAAGGTTGATTCTCCGACCCCTTAACCTTTCAGAGTCGGTATCCCTCGTCCTGGTAGCTTCACAAAAGCCTTCTACTAGAAAGTCATTGTTCCAAATGGAAGCGGTTTACCATGTGATGCGCTTCCATGGCCATAGACCCCCTGTTCCACTACGAAGTTCCTAGACTGCCTCTGGGATCTGTCAGAGTCTGGTCTACAGACTTCCTCCATAAGGGTACATGTCAGTGCGGTTGCCGCTTTCCATAAAGGTGTAGGAGATGTCTCTATTTCGACTCAACCCTTGGTAGCGTTCTTCATGAGAGGCTTTCTCCACCTACATCCTCCACTGTGTCCCTCGGCCCCCACTTGGGACCTTAACGTCGTTTTAGGACAACTCATGAAACCTCCATTTGAGCCTCTCCACTCAGGCGACCTTCGTTATCTCACATGGAAGGTTCTATTTCTCCTCACCATAACATCAGCTCGCAGAGTTAGTGAGTTACAGGCTAGTCACCTACCCGCCTTACAGAAATTTCTACATGACAGAGTAGTGCTTCGCATTCACCCTAAATTTTTGCCGAAAGTAGTATTGGAGTTTCATCTCAATCAATCTATTATATTACCTACTTTCTTTCCCAGGCCTCACTCACATCCAGGAGAGCAGGCGCTGCATTCTTTGGACTGCAAACATGCCCTAGCCTTTTATTTAGAGCACATGTCAGCCCACAGGAAGTCCACTCAACTATTTGTTTCTTTTGATAAAAACAAATTACGTAATCCGGTGGGCAAACAGACCCTCTCCTCCTGGCTGGTGGACAGTATTTCCTTTTGCTACCAGCAAGCAGGCCTTCTGTTACAAGAACGCGTAAAAGCTCATTCTGTACGGCTATGGCAACATCAGTGGTGCACCTCCGTTCGGTGCTGCTTACTGACATCTGTAAGGCTGCTACATGGAGTTCTCTCCATACCTTCGCAGCCCTTTATTACCTAGACAAGGCTGGCAGGCAAGATTCCATTTTTGGCCAGTCTGTTCTACACAACCTATTCTCAGCTTAAATTCCCAACATCCTTCCAGCGACCCATTGGGGGTTTTCAGGATGCCCTCCTACCCAAATCCATCCCTGTAATTGTGCCTGTTGCATGCCTTTGGGTGCGTTTGGTACATTGCTTGGGCATCCTCAGCTTGCTATTCACCCATATGTGAGGACTACTATCCTGCTTGTCCTGTGAGAAAGCAGAGTTGCTTACCTGTAACAGGTGTTCTCACAGGACAGCAGGATCTTAGTCCTCACGAAACCCGCCCGCCACCCCGCGGAGTTGGGTTCGCTTACGATTTATTGTTTTATTTTTCACACATACTTTTTACTATACACGAGACTGAAGGGGGACCCCCTGTTGGATGCAGGGTTGTTGGCATGCCGGGCATGTCCAGTAGTGCCAGTCAAAGTTCTAGAAACTTTGACAAAAGTGTTCCGTGATTGGGCTGTATCCTGATGATGTCACCCATATGTGAGGACTAACATCCTGCTGTCCTGTGAGAACACCTGTTACAGGTAAGCAACTCTGCTTTCCCAATGGACCTGTGTGCTTACCTGTAACAGGTGTTCTCACAGGACAGCAGGATGTTAGTCCTCACATATGGGTGACATCATCAGGATGGAGCCCAATCACAGAACACTTTTGTTACCCTAGCTATCCAATCCATCTGGCAGAGCTGTATTGCTAACATATTCTCTGCTAAACCCTGGATGACCACTATAGCCCTCCTCAAATCTTTAATCATATCTTATATGCTCCTTCAAATGTTTATAAATAAATACTGTGCAAGATTTCAGAACTACTCACAGCAAACAGTAATGCTCACATTGTATTTACTATGCATTCTACCATTAAAAGTCATTAGCTTTTAATCTTTCAGCAGCTCCTTTCCAAACCTCTGGGAGAAACCATTTTAGTTAGAGACACAAACTGCCTTGCCTTTACTGAGTCCAACTGCTGTGTGCTCTCAGTGATCCAGCAGAACTTAAAAATGGATGATTTGCCAGCAAATCTTTCCATTGCTAAAGGGTAATTTTACTCATGCAAAACTTCATAATGTACAACGGATAAGGGTTTGTGGTTTGTTTGTTTTTTAAATGGCATGAAAGCTTTTGTCTCATCCAGTTGTAGGTACTGACAAACTTTTCCTGTGTTCCTATTTCAGGAGATAATGATGGCAAAATATGAAAAGTCAAAGATTGAATGATGGCTGTGAAATAGGTGTGGAACAATGAAGTCTGCTTAATGCTGTGAGAATATACTATCCAACGATGATTCGTTCAAAGGAGTATGCAGGGGTTATCTTTTTTGTGTTGGGTTTTTTTGGGGGTCAATCGGGGTTTTCTGGAGCTGAAGGAGGCACTCTTTTTAATTTGAAGACAACTTTGGAACAAAACTCACCAAAATCAATAATCTCTATAGGATAAGCCATTTGCTTCACTTCCTAAAGAAATGTTAGTTCGCTTTAATGTTTTGGATATGCACATCAGAAACTTTTCGCTCATGGTCTCTCTCTTTTCCTGACCACTTTCAAGGTACTCAGATTCCTAAACTATTTCAGATAGGCATCCAAAGGCCAGGGCTCCATCAGTTGGATCACGCCCCTACTCTTAACAAACTGAACCTTGCTTTATTTATTTATTTATTTTGTTTTAAGATATAAAAACTAATCTTGTATACTTGTGCTAAATTGTTGCTTTAAAACATGACAATCAATTGCTTTTGAAAAATGGAAGTGCTTTTTTCTTCCTGACTAGAAATAAATAAAAAACATAAATACAGATTCTGGTTATAAAACTGCAGGTGTATCATTGTGAAAGGTATGTAGACTGATGTAAAAATAAGGTATTAATTTTCTGTAATAGAATAATTAATTTCTTTTCTGGTCTGGCTCCTTGGCAGTTGATGGAGGATGTGGAGAACATTTTTCAGGCTGGTATAAGGGTTAATTGGAAAGGATTTGTCATTAATCTCTTCCTAAGAGATTGATTGACCTCACATTGTTAATTTTCCAAAAGCCTGAATCCATAATCTGCTTGGACTTTTCCTGTGAATAAAGCATCATTGTGTAATTGTACATCATCTAGGCAGTTAACTTTGACCTTGCAGTGTTATGACAGCAAATTCTCTGGACATGGATTCAACCATAACTAGCACATTTGTGTTAGGGAGGAGAAGGTTAAGGGCAATGTAAATATGTTAAAGGTGAATTTTCAAAAGTTGCACATGTAAAAATCAGCATATACACATATAAATCGCATAAATGCTATTTTTAAATCTCAAAATACACACGCAAGTAAGGGTCCGCAAATAAATTTGTGCATGTAAAAAAGGAGTAGGACAGGGACGTTCTGGGTCACAGCCAACATTTATGCAAGCAAGTTGCTGTTTTATAAGCAATTTATGCATGTAGATTTGGCAGCTTATAAGCATCTATTTATACCTGCTCCATATCTGGAGTAAGTTTAGTAAATGTCTTAAAAGTGAAATACTGACTGGTTTGGGGGACTTGGTGAAATGGGGGGAGTTGAGACTGAAGAACCAGAAGGATCTCAATGACCTGCAGAAGAACTGGGTGAAGTTGTAGACTAATTGGTAAAACTGGTAATTTCATTGCGTGCCCATATTAGAAAATTGCATGATTTACATGCGTAAAACCCGATTTATGGAGGTTAAATGTATGTAAATTATGCAGGTAAAATATCCACATGTATATTTTTAAAGTTAACTCACGCAAACACAGTGTGAACACTATAAGAGAGGGAAATAGTATCATAACTATTCACCACACCCATATATTAAACTAGACTGGAGACAATATCATAGGCAAAATGCTCACAATCAATTCTCGATCTGCTGTCTCTCGCCCTCAATGGGCCGCAGGCAGTAGTCAGCCTGTGAGCTTTAAACAATTTTTAATCATTTATTGTCTCCTGTCTACCCAACCCTCACTCTAAAGAACATTTGAATCAAATAATCTAATAAGCCATGAATGTGCAAGTTTTGTCCAAAACAGTTCATATATCACTCAAAAACTGTAACTTGTTACCGGTTAGTAACCAACTGATAATCAACAAATATTAAGCCACATAAATGGTCATTCAAATATCAAAGAGGTATACTTCCATTGTCCACCCCGACATGGTCCATGTTTCGACTCACATGGAGTCTTTTTCAAGGGGAATGGAGATCACTATGTCACCGGTACGTTATTTTAGTTCAGTTCCTGTAAGACAATATGAAAACTGTGTGTAAAAATTACTAAAACCAAATTGTGAACACCTCACATACACACACTCGCAGAGTACTCACAGAAGACATTCGAATAATAAACTCCATAAGAGCTTAAAGGCTCACGAGTTAATACAAACTTCGTGCTTAAACACCGTCGAAGTGGAAAAATGACAACTAATTCAATATATCATCAATATACAAAAAATAGACGACTCACCGGACCGCCGGAATCATTAAGTTCAGCTACACAATATGGCGAAAAACGCCTTTGTTCAACCGAGGGAACTCGGCTGTTTTAAATAGACCGCCGGAGGATGTAAAACCGGAAAGCCCAAAAACGCCTAGTTTCCGGTGGAATAATTATTCAACCAAAAACTACTAGTACCAGCGTGCCCTGCCGCAATCAATTAGACATGTTGTTACCCAACATTCACCCTTTGAGTTTCAAAAAACAGACCAATCGATTTCTTTGAACAATCGATTTTCTTTGAACAAAGAAATCGATTGGTCTGTTTTTTGAAACTCAAAGGGTGAATGTTGGGTAACAACATGTCTAATTGATTGCGGCAGGGCACGCTGGTACTAGTAGTTTTTGGTTGAATAATTATTCCACCGGAAACTAGGCGTTTTTGGGCTTTCCGGTTTTACATCCTCCGGCGGTCTATTTAAAACAGCCGAGTTCCCTCGGTTGAACAAAGGCGTTTTTCGCCATATTGTGTAGCTGAACTTAATGATTCCGGCGGTCCGGTGAGTCGTCTATTTTTTGTATATTGATGATATATTGAATTAGTTGTCATTTTTCCACTTGGACGGTGTTTAAGCACGAAGTTTGTATTAACTCGTGAGCCTTTAAGCTCTTATGGAGTTTATTATTCGAATGTCTTCTGTGAGTACTCTGCGAGTGTGTGTATGTGAGGTGTTCACAATTTGGTTTTAGTAATTTTTACACACAGTTTTCATATTGTCTTACAGGAACTGAACTAAAATAACGTACCGGTGACATAGTGATCTCCATTCCCCTTGAAAAAGACTCCATGTGAGTCGAAACATGGACCATGTCGGGGTGGACAATGGAAGTATACCTCTTTGATATTTGAATGACCATTTATGTGGCTTAATATTTGTTGATTATCAGTTGGTTACTAACCGGTAACAAGTTACAGTTTTTGAGTGATATATGAACTGTTTTGGACAAAACTTGCACATTCATGGCTTATTAGATTATTTGATTCAAATGTTCTTTAGAGTGAGGGTTGGGTAGACAGGAGACAATAAATGATTAAAAATTGTTTAAAGCTCACAGGCTGACTACTGCCTGCGGCCCATTGAGGGCGAGAGACAGCAGATCGAGAATTGATTGTGAGCATTTTGCCTATGATATTGTCTCCAGTCTAGTTTAATATATGGGTGTAGTGAATAGTTATGATACTATTTCCCTCTCTTATAGTGTTCACACTGTGTTTGCGTGAGTTAACTACTGAGAGGTGTTGCTTCTGCTGAGTGATTGTATATTTTTAAAGTTAGACATAAAAGTACACGAGTATAGCAGTTGCACGCTACTTATGCAGCTAAGTCTTGGAAGCCCACATGTCTGGATAAGATTCGACCTTTCCAGCCAAGTAGTCGGAAAGCTGCTACTTAGCCAGATAAGTTTTAAAATACTACTTATCTGGCCAAGGCAGATAGCCAGATAAGTCTAAAAAGTGCTGCTTATTCGGCGGTTTGACTTAAAAGCACTACTTATCTAGTTAAGTCTTAACTGGATAAGTAGCATTTTAAAATCGAAACTTAAGTGCGGTAATAATGGGAGATTTCAATTACCCCAAAATTGACTAGGTAAATATATCATCGGGACATGCCAGAGAGATAAAGTTCCTGGATGGAATAAATGATAGTTTTAATGAGCAATTGGTTCAGGAACAGACGAGAGAGGGAGCAATTTTAGATCTAATTCTCAGTGGAGCATAGGATTTGGTGAAACTGTGGTGGGGCCGCTTGGCAATAGTGATCATAATATGATCAAATTTGAATTAAGGACTGGAAGAGGGACAGTAAGCAAATCCACGGCTCTCGTGCTAAACTTTCAAAAGGGAAACTTTGATAAAATGAGAAAAATTGTTAGAAAAAAACTGAAAGGAGCAGCTACAAAAGTAAAAGTGTGCAAGAGGCGTGGTCATTGTTAAATACCATCCTAGAAGCACAGTCCAGATGTATTCCACATATTAAGAAAGGTGGAAGGAAGGCAAAATGATTACCGGCATAGTTAAAAGGTGATGTGAAAGAAGCTATTTTAGCCAAAAGATCTTCATTCAAAAATTGGAAGAAGGATCCAACAGAAGACCACACCTTGTGTGCAGTTCCGGTCACCGCATCTCAAAAAAGATATAATTGCACTGGAGAAAGTACAGAAAAGGGCATCCACAATGATAAAAGGGATGGAATGATTCCCCTATGAGGAACTGCTAAAGAGATTAGGCCTATTCAGCTTGGAGAAGAGATGGCTGATGGGGATATGATAGAGGTCTATAAAATCATGAGAGGATTAGAACTGGTAAATATGAATTGGTTATTTATTTTTTCAGACAACATAAGGCCTTGGGCGCACTCTATGAAGCCAGCAAGTAACACAATTAAAACAAATCAGAGACAATTCTTTTTTACTCTGTTATGAACTCCCTGCCCGCGGATCCCCCCACAAGCAGGCTCACTCACCCTTGCTGCTTTCTTCACCCGACGCGGCTGGTGCCGCCGAAATCGGGCCTCCCAGTGCGGCTGGAGCCGTGGATTGAAGTTCCTTCTGCGGCCCGGAGGCCGCCCTGCTTTGCCCTCTTCACCGCGGCTGGAGCCACAGACTTTCCTGGCCATCTTCGCGGCATAGAGCCGCCACCGTCAGCATCTCCTTTGCGGCGCTAGGCCGCAAGCCCCGGTCTCATCCAGCGGCTGGAGCCGCCCCCGGGGCTTCCTGCAGCGGCTGGAGCCGCTACCGTCATCGGGCCTGCTCCTCAGGCCCAGCCCTGCGTCTCTATGCACAGACGCTGTGCAGGCTGCTGTCCACGGTCCTGCACAGCCCTGCTTCCTGCTCCTTAGGTGCTGGCGGGTGCCTCTCTTCACGATTTAAAGGGCCAGCCACAGGAAGTGTGGCTGACCCCACCTAGGGAGTAGACTTCCTGCCCAGCCCTATAAAAGGGCTGCTCCGTCATTCAGTCTTCGCCTTGCATCGGAGTTGCTTCATTCTGGAGGCTCCTGCCTGCCAGAGCTCCGTCAGCTCTTGTCTTCTCCATGGAGTTCTTGTTGCTTCGTCTCGTCATGCCAAGTCATGTTCATGCCTGAGGTCTACGTCCAGGTGTCCTGGTGTCTCGTATTGGTCTTCTGTTTCCTGATGTTCCAGGTTTCTTGATGTCCTGCTCCTGTGTCTTTGTCTTCAGTGCTCTTGAGTCTTCTGGTATCTGTTAGACTGGGGGTCCCTTGGATGATGTGTGCCCGAGCATGGACTAGCCTACAGGTGGACTGGTATCCTGTGCTCTTGAGCCGTCATGTCCTGCCAGCTGTTGGTGGATCTTTGGACGACATCGGCTCCATCGTTGGAGTTCTGCTTCGACTGGATCCTTCACTGCGCTTGTCTCGCTCCCAGCGTGGTCCGTGACCAGCCTCCTCAGGCTGTGTAGGGCGCGCAGTGGGACATGGTGGTCCGCGACTCAGTCCTGCGGGTGGGCTGAGTAGGGCGCCCTGAGAGACAGTGCCAATGTCCTTCCGCCCAGCTTCTCGTCTCGTCTGGACTTCGTCAAGTTCCTCGTCTTGTCATGGATGCCGTTGCATCATTCTTGGTATCAT
Organism: Rhinatrema bivittatum; assembly: GCF_901001135.1. NCBI lineage: Eukaryota > Metazoa > Chordata > Amphibia > Gymnophiona > Rhinatrematidae > Rhinatrema > Rhinatrema bivittatum. Next base: position 231,756,385 of record NC_042617.1, on the reverse strand, counting down.
GTCTTGTTCCTGATGTCGTCGCATCAACCCTGGTCTGGGATGCCGTCGCATTGACCACTGGTCCGTGATGTCTTCGCATCAGCTGTGGTGTCAAGTCTTTGTCTGCGATGCCGTTGCATTGAGCTTGTTGTCATGTCTTCGTCTGCGATGCTGTTGCATCGATCCTGCTGTCATGTCTTCGTGTCAAGGCCTGTCTGCCCTCGACCTCAGGCCAGGCCTGCTGCTCTATGCTGTTCCATGCAACTCAGAATGGTCGGAATGGTCAGAGGACCATTCACATTCCAACATCATCCTGTTGTTGGCCTTGGGAGCTTGCCAGCCTGGCAGAGGGTAGACCGTCAGCCTTGGTGGAACACACCATTAACCCTCGGTTTGGTCCTGGACTCTTCTGGGGTTGGGCTGAGGCCCAAGGGCACACTAAAACCCCGGCGGGGATCGCTCAGTAGCGTCCCCGTGGCTAACAGAATGCAAGGCCTTTAGAGGCCGCCCTTTACAACATACTCAACGCATAATTAAACTGTGGAATTCATTGCTGGAGGATGTCGTTAGGGCAGTTAATGTAGCTGGGTTTAAAAAAGATTTGGATAAGTACCTGGAAGAGAAGGCCATGAAATTCTATTAATCACGTTGACTTAGGGAATAGCCATTGCTATTACTGGCATTAATAGAATGGGAGCTATTTAATATTTGGGTACTTGCCAGGTATTTGTAACCTGGATTGGCCACTGTTGAAAATAGGATGCTGGGCTTGATGGACCCTGGGTCTGACCCAGTATGGCAACTTCTTATGTTCTTATCAGTCACAGCACCAATCCCTGGGGCACTCCACTTAACACAGTTCTCTCTTCAGAGTAGGTTTCATTTACCATTATATGCTGTCTCCTGTCAGTCAAACAGTTTCTAATCTATTCTAGCACCCTGGCACCTACTCTCAAGCTTCTCATTTTGTTCACAAGTCTCCTGTGTGAGACCATATCCAAAACTTTGCAGTAATTCAAGTAAATCAAATTGTGCTCACTTTCTTGATCCAATCCTTTAATCACCCAATCAAAAAAATCTATCAGATATGTCTGACAGAACTTTCCCTTGGTGAATCCATCCTGACTCGGGTCCAGCAACCCACCAGAATATAGATAATTCAGTATATTTTCCTTTCACAGAGTTTTTTTTACATGTTTCCTTCCACCAAGGTAAGGCTAACCAGCCTATAAAATTTGCAGCCCCTAGTCACCCAATCAAAAAAATCTATCAGATATGTCTGACAGAACTTTCCCTTGGTGAATCCATGCTGACTTGGGTCCAGCAACCCACCAGAATGTAGATAATTCAGTATCTGCTCGACTCTTGTGAAGCGAGATCACAACCACTCTTTTCCAATCTTGTGGCACCACTCTCATTTCCTGAGATTAATTGAACAGGTCTTTCAGTGGATCCGCCAGCACTTAGTATTCTGCGATATACTTCATCCGGCCCCATGGTATTCTTCACCAGGTATTTTTCCCTGTGTTCCTTTTTTGGGATCATTTATACTTCTTGAAAACAGTTCTTTTTGCCTTTATTTTTTCAGCTACATCCTTTGAGAACCGGATAGGTTTATTTTTCCTCTTATGTTTGTTTGCTTTTCTAACATTTATTTATTTATTTATTTATTTATTTAAAAGTTTCTTATATACCACAAAATGGTACAGTAGTCTGTCCGTCTAAGCGGTTTACAGTAAAAATTTCATAGTTAAAAGACAAACCAATCAGTCATAAAATACATCACATTTATAATAAATTTAGTCTGGAAACAATCTGGGCCAGATTTTCAAAGGGATACGCGCGTAAGATACGTGCGTACCCCCCGAAATCCTAACCCAAAAACCCCCCCCTGCGTGCACCAAGCCTATCTTGCATAGGCTTCCGACGCATGCAAAGCCCCGGGATACAAGTAAGTCCCGGGGCTTTCCGGGGGGGGGGGGCGTGTCGCGACTGGCGCGTCATCAGAGGCTTGTCAGAGACGTAATGCGGCCGGTGCGTCATCCGGGGCGGGGCCGCAGGCGTGGTTCCGGCTCGGGGGCATTCCGGGGGCGTGGCCGTGGCCTTTGGACCAGCCCCCGGACCGGAACATGGTGCGCTGGCAGCCGGCCCGGTGCGTGCAAGTTATGCCTGCCTCGAGCAGGCGTAACTTTCGCGACAAAGGTAGGGGGGTGTAGATAGGGCCAGGGGGGTGGGGGGAGGCCGAAGGAAAGTTCCCTCCGAGGCCGTTCCAATTTCGGAGCGGCCTCGGAGGGAACGGAGGCAGGCTGTGCGGCTCGGCGCGCACAGGCTGCCGATTTTGGGCAGCCTTGCGCGAGCTGACCCTGGATTTTAATGGATACACACAGCTACGTGCGTATCTATTGAAATCCCGCGAACAAAAGTACGTGTGTGCGCAACTTTATAAAATCTACCCCTTTCTGTTATGAGTAGGAGGTAATAGATTTGTTGCCTTTGTAATAGCACCTTTTTATTTGGCCCACTATTGTTCCTCCTCCACCTCCTCGATATTCTCCCAGTCTTCTCGTTCATCCTCCAGGTACATCCCCATTTTAACAAAGTCTATTTTTGAAATTCAAAACTCAGGTCTTTATGTAACTTCTCTGTATCCTATTTGCAATATCAAAACATACTTTTTGATTATTACTGGTGCTCCGGGGCACCTACCAGGTCAACAGAGATATTATACCCATTAGTGAGCACTAAGTCAAGTATCACACACTCCTTCATGAGTTCCATTACCATTTGTTTGAGCAGAGCTTCTTGAAGTGTATCCATTATCTCTCTCCTTCTTTTTGATTCTGCAGAAGGGATGCTCCAATCCACATCTGGTAGATTAAATTCTCCAGCAAACAACACTTGTCCTTTCTTTTCCACCTTTTGGATATCTTTCACTAGATATCTGTCCAGTTCTTCTTTCGAGTTGGAGGCCTGTGGGCCACACCAGTAAAATGGAAATGCCATCTTCTTTTTTTTAGGATGGTCCATAATGCTTCTTTCTACCCTAGGTTCCTTGAAATTCAGTTGCTTGGATATTATATTTTGACATAAAGAGTTATTCTTCCTCCATTTCTGTCCTCTCTGTCCTTCTTTAACAAGTTATAGCCCGGGATAGTTGTATCCCAATCATGAGAATCAGTGAACTATGTCTCTGTAACAGCAACGTCTAAATCCTCCTCCACCATTAATACCTGGTTTGCATTTCTACTAGCTGAAGATCCTGGTCAACATTTAACAGTTGTATCTCCATCAAAATAAGTTCCAAACTGGTCCGTCTGATGATCTAGTCTCCCAGCAGAAGAAGCTTTATTTTATGACATTTGATCATATTAAAGGGTTTTTTGGAGGATTGGGTGACTACTTCCCTTTTAAATATCACTACATATTCTATTGCTAGGGCTTCTTCATTTTCAATGCAGAAAATGCATTATGTAAAAATAACAGCAGAGAGAGTGGGTGTCTTGTCATCACAGGACTTATTCTGCCAGAACCCACTGTAATCCATTTATTCTTGGATTCTTTGGGAGTGAAGGCAGATATATAGGATGCTGCAAAGTTGGGGAAATTAGGTGTCTTAGAATCACTGGTCTTGTCTGCCAGAGCCCACTGTAAACCTGGGTTGCTGTATCCTCTGTGAGAGGTAGGAGAGATATTCTGGATGCTTCAAGGAAGGAAAGGTTATTTGAAACCTGGACAATTCCTCTTTCAGATGAGTCAGCTCCTTTTCAATTGCATACATCTGAAGGCAAATTGTACAATTCCTAATTCTCCAAATGATAGTCCTTGAGACAGAAGCACCACAATTGTTACACTGAATAAAAGACATTTTGCCAATAGTGACTAATATACAGGTTGTCAGATTGGGACTTAGGTCTTATATTAATCATGTAACCTAAGTCCTTGGAAGAACTATTCAGCAAAAAAACACCCTAGGAATAGGCCAAGGTAACTGGAAGTGATGTAATTGAAAATAATTTAGAAGTCCAGTGAAGAGTATATAAGAAAAGTAGTCTCAGAGGTGGGTGAATAGAGGGATAGAGAAGAAGGAAATACAGTTAATATTAGTAGCAGAAAAAACATATGTGCACTAATTCAATATATCATGCCACTCATTAATAAAGAAAGCCCCAGGTATTTACATTTAAGAGACACAAAAATGTCATTCCTACCTAAACTCTCTAACCTAATTTCTCTCAGTTATTTTGCTTTACATTTCCTATAGTTTGCCAATCCCCAACAGACAAAAGGCCCAGCAAGTTATACTTAAGAGCCACAAAAATATAGTTTCTACCCAAACTCTTTAACTTAATTTCTCTCAGTTATTTTATTTTAACCCAACCCCAACAAAAAAGCACACAGATGCAAAAATACAAAGAGGAAATATAGAACATTACTAGCTTGACTGCATACTATTCTGTGCTTGTGATTTTCTTTCACTTACCATACCCACTCAAATATGTAGATATTCATGGTCCTTTATTATTTGTTTAATAAATATATGTGTCTTTAAATAAAGAGATATTTAAAAAAAAAATACATAAGAACATAAGAAATTACCATACTGGGTCAGAACAAGGGTCCATCAAACCCAGCATCCTGTTTCTAACAGTGGCCAATCCAGGCTTCAAGTACCTGGCAAGTATCAAAACACTAAGTAGATCCCATGCTACTGATGCCAGTAATAGCAGTTAATGGACTTCTCTTCCAAGAACTTATCTAAACCGTTTTTAAACCCAGCTACACTAACTAAACTAATCACATCCTCCAGCAACAAATTCTAGACCTTAATTGTGCATTGAGTAAAAAATAATTTTCTCCGATTAGTTTTAAATGTGTTACTTGCTAACTTCATGGAGTACCCCCTAGTCCTTCTGTTATCTGAAAGAGTAAATAACCGATTCACATTTACCCATTCTAGACCTCTCATGATTTAAAGACCTCTATCATATCACCCCTCGGCCGTCTCTTCTCCAAGCTGAACAGCCCTAACCTCTTTAGCCTTTCCTCATAGGGGAGCTGTTCCATCCCCTTTATCATTTTGGTCGCCCTTCTCTGTACCTTCTCCACTGCAACTATATCTTTTTTGAGATGCATTGACCAGTTGTACACAATTCTCAAGGTGCAGTCTCACCATGGAGTGATACAGAGGCATTCTGACATTTTCCATTTTATTCATCATTCCCTTCCAAATAATTCCTAACATTCTGTTTGCTTTGTTGACTGCAGCAGCACACTGAGCTGACGATTTCAATGTATTATCTACTATGATGCCTAGATCTTTCTCCTGGGTGATAGCTCCTAATATGGAACCTAACATTGTGTAACTGTTACCGTCAGAAAATAGGCCCCAGACAACTGTTCCGAAAAGAAAGACTTTTATTGCATGCAAGACACAGCTGAGAACAATGGCTCAGAAACTGCGGGCCCCTCCCTTTCAGGAGCTGGCTTTTATACATTCTACATTTCTTATCTTTTACACATGCGTTCTCCGCCTTGCTGAGCAAGCATATCTCGGCTGAAGGGGCTACTGACCTCCTCCCTATACACCCTGGAACTTTCATGAAACTTCTCCCATGTTCTGCAGGAGAGGCTGCTGGGACTTGCAGTTCTGGAAAGGAATTCACGAGTCTATAGTAATACTGTCCTGCACATAATACATTCATTGTTCTAATCTAGGTTACAGCAGTGATAGCTTATCAGAGAATAAGAACAGCGAAGCAAAAAAGGAAATTGTGTAATGTGCTGACAGAGAGTTTCTCAATGTCCTAACTACAGCTATATTGCAGACTGTAAGTAAACCCGTCATGAAGCAGGGAATTCTGGTACATGAAGTCCTGTTTGGCAGGAGTTTCAGGTTGTCCTCTGTCAGGTTGAAGCCTTCAGTCCCCTACATTCCCCCCTTTGATACTTATCATTCTCTATGAAAAGTATCACACCATCACAACGCAGCTGTGGAGCTGAAAGAAACAGAAACAAGAAAAATTAGCAAATTGAGTTCTCAGGGGGCCCTAATTTCCCAAACAGTCCGATGGTTTCTTCACGGGTTTGAGACAGATGGGCCCTATTGGCTCCACCCCCCTTTGTAGCCCGAACTTGTCATGTATGGGAAGATGGCCCAGGATAAAACATGAGGATGGTTAAACAGGTTCTATAGGCTCAGAGGAATACATGTACAGTGACAGGAGCTGCATGGCTGTTTTGCGTTCAGCAATGTCCTCCATCATCCGACGAAGGCGATTTGAGCAAGAAAGGAATAATACAGGGTCCTAAAAGACAAAACAGAATTAAACTGGCTAGGATAACAAACAAGCTCTTAAATCCACCAATCATGGAAAACCAACCACGGAATCCATTGGCCCATCCCAAGCACTATTCCACTGCTGGACAGGGACGTGTGCCATCTTGACGATGCGATCAGTGATGTCTTGGATAACCTTGCTTTGGCCATCTACCTGTAAACAACAATTGGAGAAGTTAAATGTTCCGCAAACCCTCCTTCCTGGGCCAGAGGGTAATCTAAAACCAGTCTATTCTGGTACACTGCAGTCATAATCTTGGTATTTTGTATTGCCCAGAGTTTAAGAGCGAAAGCAGTGTAGTTGGTGATGAGCTCCAAGACTGCTTGAAGCCTGATGATTCGATTCCTTGACAATAGGGTTTGATTTCCTGGTGTGTGCTTTGCAATGCATTACAGCCACCTTGCGAGGTAGCCAAACTGCGTCTAGTAATTCATGTACTTCAGGTGCATTGTTCAATTGTTTTCCTTCTGCAGTTAAAAATCCTCGTTCTTTATATAATGCTCCATGCACTTGAATTGTAAGGAAGGCATATTTAGAGTCTGTATAGATATTTACAGTTTTTCCTTCTGCCAACTGCAGAGCTCGAGTAAGGGCAATTAGTTCAGCTTTTTGTGCAGACGTTCCTGGGGGAAGAGGTTGAGCCTCAATGATTTCATCTTCGGATACTACAGCATATCCAGCAGAACGTATCTCATGAATGATTTGGCTGCTCCCATCAGTGAATAAAGTCCAAGCTCCTTGCCAGGGTTGATCCCTCAGGTCTGGCCTACTGGAATGTATTGTAGTCATGACTTCTTTACAGTCATGGGCAACTGGTTCAGGTGCCGGCATAAGAGTAGCCGGATTCAAGTTTTTGCTGTCTTGTATTTGAATTTCAGGTGTTTCACACAGTAAGGCTTAATACTTGACGAGACATGAATTAGTCATCCATTTTGGTTCATGAGTTTCTATTAGTCCTTGAATAGTATGAGGAGTTGTTACTTGTAAAGTCTGTCCAAATGTTAATTTAACAGCTTCAGGTATCAGTAAACATGCAGCAGCAATGCTTCGAAGGCAACCAGGCCATCCTTTAACAACATTGTCCATTCCTTTTGACAAATATGCAACAGGTCGTTCCCACGATCCAAAGGTTTGAGTCAATACCCCAATGGCCATGCCTTTTTTCTCATCTATAAACAGATGAAATGGTTTTGCTATATCAGGTAACCCTAGAGCAGGGGTGAGATCAAGGCTTCTTTTAGTTGATGTAAATTCGTTAATTCTTGTTTTTCCATTGAAAGGGCTGAGATTCTGTTTCTTTGCCTCGTAGTTTATCATATAATGGTTGAGTAATAATTGCATAGTTAGCAATCCAAAGTCTACAATATCCTGCAGCTCCCAAAAATGCACGGAGTTCATTCTTACAGGTGGGTACAGGTTGATGTCTTATAGAACTAGTACGAGAGATTCCAAGTCGACGAGTGCCTTCTCTGAGACAAAAACCCAAATATTCTACTTCTATTTCACAAATTTGCGCTTTCTTTTTACTCGCACGATACCCTTTCGAGTACAAAGTTTTCAACAAGTATAGGGTTGATACCGCACATTCATGGTATGCTTCCCTAAATATCAAGAGATCATCCACATATTGTACAACTGGCATATTGTACACATGGTCCTTGGCCAGTTGCTCCGAGAACAGAGTGGGTGAATTTTTAAATCCTTGGGGTAGGCGAGTTAAGTATACTGCTGCTTTTCTCCAGTTTGCGCATTTTTCAAGTGAAGGCAAAAATTTTCTGATATTCCTCTGCTATTGGAACAGAGAAGAAAGCATCTTTGAGATCAATAACACTGTACCATTTGGAACTAGAAGAAACTTGAGCCAGGATTGAATACGGATTTCGCACAAGGGCTACCAAATCTGCCACTTGAGTATTCACTTTTCTTAAATCTTGTACAGGTCGATAGTCGTTAGTACCAGGTTTCTTTACTGGTAACAAAGGCGTGTTCCACTCAGGTCTGGTTGCTTCCAGGACTCCCTGCTTCAGGTGTTTCTGACTCAGATCCGATTACTGCATCTGGCGGCATATGGCACGGGGTATTGGGTTTGGTTAACTATTTGGGCGCCTTGCTTTAGTTCGATCCAGACCGGGGGCGTTCACGACTAATCCTCCAGGACAAATCCCGTCTCTGTCGATGATGGGGATGTCTTCTGGGTATTGACTGGTTGAGGAAGTAATCTCCATTCCTCCCTGAGGGGGCAGATGAGTATCACTGGATGGTCCCCGAAGGAGGCTTTAACTTCCCTTGTTGGTTGAAATCTCAGTGTGGCCTGTAGTTTACACAACAGGTCCCGTCCGATAAGGGATACCATGGTCCCGCCTACTTGTATAGTTCATTCTTTCTGCAGAGGGGCAGTGAGTACCTGACCTGAGGCACCCACTATAGAAACAGTCTCTTTCGTCGGGGGGGCCGAGATCGTTGGCCTCTGAGTCCAACAGGCCCCTGATTTTGTTGTGTTCCCTCATGGATTTCCACCAGAGGGTCAGTGGGGATTCTTCCCTCCCGGTCTCTTCAGGCTGTATGCTCCTTGTCGCCTCCCCCGCCATCTGCCAGTGGGGGTTGTCCGATCTCCTTCCTCCTCGGCCCCTTTGTGTCGGTGCAGGTCCATTTTTGTCGTTAGTATTCACTGCAGGGCTCCCGTATTTCTTTTGCCATTCTTCACAGTCTCTCTTCCAATGGCCTTCATTTTTGCAGTACGCACACTGATTCTTAAGGTCCTCCTATTAAGACTTTTGTAGAATTAACGTAGTATAGTATTCCTTCACCAGCTGGTATGGTACGAGTTGTTGGACTTTTTGGAAGACCTGTTGTAATTGTTCCCCCTCCTCTTCGCGGTCTGCCATTGTCTTGGCTTCTTCCCGTCCGAGTGTCCTCGAGAGCGGCGGCTAACAGTCACTTTCTCCTTCATATGTCTACTTGCTTCTCTCTTTTCTCTTCCACTTCTCTATTTCCACATACCTGGTCTGCTATAGCTTTTAACTGGCTGAGGCTCATGCCTTCAAAGCCTTCGGTCTTCTGCAGCTTCTTTCGGATGTCGGGTCTCTATTATTAAGTTCCTGGTTGCAGGGACGGGCCCTTTTCTTCTCTTCCTGATCCCTGTTCCCATACATCTCAAAATACGATGAAAAGATCACAGTCCATCTGGAAATTGAATAGGTGACCTGCACCTGGAGGCAAATCAGTTCTGACGAGGCTGAGAAGCTGCAAAACATTGCTTCCTACATACTTGTAAGTTTGGGCATTGGGTTAATTCAATAAAGTCAACCTGGATCTGCAGGCAAGGATCCAGGGGGGCACTTTAGGTGTGCAGGAGTGATGATCAAACCCTTGGAAGCCTTGTACCAATTACATTGCAAACACTAAGAACATATGGTAATAGCCAGAGCCCAGCCCCCACCAGTGGTAAAAGAACATAATTGCAGTATATATATGTATATGTGTGTGGGGGGGGGGGCACTACTTTATCATTTGGGCCGAATCATATTTGATCTTGTTCCTAATCTTGCATAGTGGCCCCTCCTCTTGCCCACAACTTCCAATAATCCTTATCTTGCGCCTGCCACTGAATCAAAATTTTTAATATTAAGTCTTTGTTTTCTCTGTGTTTTTACAACGGCATCCTATAATTCCCACAGTCAGAATTGCATGCTTTGTCTTATCTTGCCTGTTGCGATCCCGGGTCGGCTCCGGGATCACTGCCTACCCGGTCACGGCCCCGGCGTCTTCTCGCGTTCCCCAGGCCTCCGGGGACCTCCCCCGCAGCAGCCCCGACGTCGGGCGGCTTCACCCGGGCCTGCAGGGCCCTCTTCCGCTCCGTTTCTGCCCCGTCGGAGCAGCCGGCGTCCTTCGGCGGCTGGCCCCGCCCCCTAGACGCGTGCGCGCGTCTCAGGTTCCAATTTAAAGGGGCCAGCGCGGGAAAACACTGAAGACTGCCTCCAGGTGACGTCAGACGCTGCTGGGCTACTTAAGCCCTGCAGCTGCTCCTCTCCAGTGCCTTGCAACGAGGTTCCCAGGTTTTCCTGTATCCAGTTGCTGCGTTCCTGCTCCTTTGTTTCCTGCTTGGCTCCTGACCCCGGATTGGCTTGCGTTGATTCTTGGCTTCTGACCCCGGACTGGCTTACGGTAATTCTCTGGCTTCTGACCCCGGACCGGCTTACGTTGATACTCTGGCTTCTGACCCCGGACCGGCTTACGTTGATTCTCTGGCTCCTGACCTTGGACTGGCTTACGGTGATCCATTGGTTCCTGACTCTGGACTGGCGAGCGACAACTCTTCGGCACTCAACCTAGGACTTCTTCTGACCAGGCCCCCGCGGGCCCTCCTAAGTCCCAGCGGCCGGGTTCCTACGGGCTCCTCCTGGGGGGACTCCGGCTTCCAGGGTGAATCTCCTAAGTCCCAGCGGCCGAACTCCTACGAGCTCCTCTCGGGGGAGGATCGGCTTCCAGGGCGAAGATCTTCTCACCACAGTGCCACCGCCACCATCTCCTGCTTCCTCGCCAAAGCCCTTGGTCGCATAGGGCTCCCAGGGTTCCACCTTCGGCCAGCCACCAGCCTGTCCTTGCCGCCTCCCGGCCGGGGCCACTGCTGCAACCATCCTCAGCAATCCATCCTCTGGCTCCGACCGGCCCAAGGGTCCACGAATCCAACAGATTGCAAGGCCATGGACCCGGCGGACCTTGCCGGTCTAAAGGCTATTCCGGGCATTGCCCAGAAACTGCAGCAACAGCAATCCTGCCTCGATACATTGATGTATGCCGTTCAACGCCTGGCGGATCGCGTAGATGGGACCTCCGCAGCTCGCCCCGCAGCATCCACGTCTCAGCTCAACCCGGGTTCCCCTGTCCCGGTACAGATGCCAGCGCCCCCTAGGTACTTGGGGGATCCGAAGGCGTGCCGGGGATTCCTCAATCACTGCTACATCCGTTTTGACCTCCTGCCTGCGCAGTTAACCACGGACCGGTCTAAGACGACCTACATTATTTCCCTCCTGGATGGGAAACCCTTGGCTTGGGCTTCCTCCCTTTGGGAGCGCCAAGACTCCCGCTTAAATAACCTCGTGCAATTCGTCAAAGCCTTCCGGTGGATCTGTGACGAACCGTCCCGGGCCTCCACAGCTGCCTCAGAACTTCTCCAGCTGAGACAAGGTAATCGCCCCCTAGAAGAATTTGCGATGGAGTTCCAGACCCTGGCCACCGAGCTGGCCTGGGGGGAGGACAGCTTACATGGGATTTTCCTGGAGGGTCTGTCTCCTCGGCTCCAGGATGAACTCGCGGCCCGGGATCTTCCGGACGACCTACAGGAACTCATAGAACTGGCTGGACGCGTGGACCGGCGCATCCAGCGCCATTTTCGAGAGCGAAGGTCTGCCCAGGGGCTGTCCGCTCGTCGAACCACACCACCTCGGGTTCAAGCGTCACCGTCTGCGGCAGCTGCCTCTCCGCCTGAAGAACCCATGCAGTTGGGCCGGGGCCCTCTCTCGGCCGAAGAACGGAGGCGTCGACGCTCGCAGGGGTTATGTCTGTACTGCGGTGGTAAGGGTTACTTTCTGGCTTGCTGCACTGAGCGTCCGGGAAACGCCCGAACCTAGAATCTAGAGGGGAGTTGATTCTAGGCAGTACCTCTCCGAACTCCCCATGTACTGTGCCAGCGAGACTATGTCTTCCGAGTGGAGGTTTCGATACCCTGGCGCTGATCGACTCTGGGTCCGGGGGGAATTTTATCCTCCGAGACCTGGTGCAACAACTGCAACTTAAAGTAGTGCCACAAGAACCACCTTTGTGGGTATCATCCATACAAGGGGTCCCCCTCCCAGGGACCATAACCACTCGTACACAACTAGTCCAGCTTCAGGTCGGACTTCTTCACAAAGAAGAGATCTCTTTCCTCATCCTGGAGAGGTCCATTCATCCACTTGTTTTAGGACTACCCTGGCTAAGGAAGCATTCTCCAGGAATCGACTGGTCCTCACTCCAGATCACATCGTGGGGGCCAGGCTGCGCCCGTCATTGTCTTCCTGCTCGCCCGCTACAGATGCTCCCGCTCCTGGCTACTCCTCTGGCGGTGCCACCACAGTACCAAGCCTTCCAGGATGTTTTTTCTAAAGAGAAGGCAGAGTTACTCCCTGAGCATCGTCCTTTCGATTGTGCAATCGACTTGCTGCCAGATACCACGCCCCCTCATGGGAGAGTGTACCCTCTGTCTTTACCTGAGACCAAGGCTATGTCTGCCTACATTAAAGAGAACTTGGACCGAGGCTTCATTAGACCATCTAACTCCCCGGCGGGGGCCGGCTTCTTCTTTGTGGCCAAAAAGGATGGGTCTCTTCGGCCCTGTATTGATTACCGGGGCCTGAACCAGATTACCCGACGAGATCGCTATTCACTGCCGCTGATTCCGGAGCTCCTGGACCGCTTACAGGGGGCTCGCATCTTCACCAAGCTGGACCTTAGAGGGGCGTACAACCTCGTACGGATTCGACCGGGCGACGAGTGGAAGACCGCCTTTAATACCAGGGACAGTCATTACGAGTACCTCGTCATGCCTTTCGGTCTCTGCAACGCCCCAGTGGTGTTCCAAAACCTGATGAATGAGGTCCTCCGCGATTTCCTGTACACCTCGGTCATCGTCTATCTCGACGACGTGTTAATTTATTCCCGGGACCTTGAGGAACATCGCCAACACGTGCGTCAGGTCTTGCTAAAGCTGAGAGAGAACCGCCTATATGCCAAACTGGAGAAATGAAAGTTCGAGGAGGAGTCTTTGCCCTTTCTGGGTTACATCGTCTCCTCTACCGGCTTCCACATGGACCCTGATAAAGTCGCTGCGATCCGGAACTGGCCACAACCTGTGGGTGTTAAGGCGCTCCAGCGGTTCCTAGGATTCGCCAACTTTTACCGCCATTTTATCCCACATTACTCCTCCTTGGTGGCGCCATTGACGGCCCTCACCCGCAAGGGCGCCGATGCACGGGTCTGGTCTCCCACTGCTGTACAGGCCTTTCAGGATCTTAAGGAAGCTTTCCTCCAGGACACCTGCCTCCGACATCCGGACCCCTTACGCCCGTTCACTGTGGAGGTGGACGCCTCCAATGTAGCCGTGGGGGCCGTCCTCTCCCAGACCTCCAAGGACGGTAAGACTCGGCCATGCTCTTACTTCTCCCGCAAGTTTTCGCCTGCTGAGAAAAACTACGGCATCGGAGACAAGGAGCTACTGGCCATTAAGTTGGCCTTTGAAGCATGGCTGGAGGGGGCCCAACATCCTATAGTGGTTTACACTGACCACAAGAACTTAGAGTACTTGTCCCATGCACAGAGGCTCAATCCCCGGCAGGCACGCTGGTCCCTCTTTTTTAGTCGGTTCGACTTCACCCTTCGGTATCGACCGGTGGCCAAGAATACTAGGGCGGACGCCCTCTCACGCACTACGGAGCTGGAGGACATCTCCGAACCTCCTCAATACATTTTGGATCCGGCTAAAGTCCAACTGGCAGCCACCGAACTAGCACCAGTGGGGAGGACGGTGGTCCCGGTACGTGCACGAAGGAGGGTCCTAGCATGGGCACACGACTCCCTGACGGCTGGTCATCCCGAGATCGCCCGTACTCTTCAGTTACTGTCGGAGTTCTACTGGTGGCCACGGGTGAAGGAGGATGTTCGCTTATATGTACAATCCTGTCCCACGTGTGCACGGCAGAAGCCTCCGCCTGGTCGTCCCTGGGGACTCCTCCAGCCACTTCCTGTCCCCATGGAACCGTGGACTCACATCTCCATGGACTTCATTGTTGAGTTGCCCCCGTCTCAAGGGAAGACGGTGGTTTGGGTAACTGTCGACCGCTTCTCGAAGATGGCTCATTTCGTGCCGCTTGCCAAGTTACCTACGGCTCCTGAATTAGCTGAACTGTTCATCCAGCATATCTTCCGACTGCATGGCTTGCCTCAACATATTGCCTCGGACCGAGGTCCCCAGTTCTCGGCACGATACTGGCGGGCACTCTGCAGGAAATTCGGGGTTCAGCTGGATTTGACCACCGCATTTCACCCCCAGGGCAACGGTCAAGTTGAATGCACTAACCGGAAGTTAAAGGTGTTCCTCCGAGCCTTTGTAGGGGAGCAGCAGGACAATTGGGTCACTCTCCTTCCTTGGGCTGAATTCTCCTACAATCGCCATCGACACTCCGCCACGCTACAGTCTCCCTTCCAGTTAGTTTATGGGAAGGTTCCCAAACCTCCTCTTCCGCTCCCGGTATCTACATCCTCGCCGGCAGCGCAACTGACGGCCAGTCAGATTCATCGGCTTTGGCACTCCACACAGGAAAAGCTCCACCGCACCGCAGCCCAGTTCAAAGCTTACGCGGATAAGTCTCGGCGACCCGCTCCAGTATTGCTGCCCGGATCGAAGGTATGGCTCAGTACTAAAAACATCCAGCTCCGGATTCCTTCCATGAGGCTTGCACCTCGCTACATTGGACCCTTCCAAGTAGCCGAACTGGTGGGCGCGGTTTCCTACCGCCTTCGTCTTCCATCTACCCTTCGCATACATGACGTCTTCCATGTCTCTCTCCTCAAGCCGGTGGTTCTCTCCCGCTTTCAACCTCTGCCTCCGGAGCCCACTGCCTTCGCTTCTGACCCTGGGGCCACATATACGGTTAAGGAGGTGTTGGATGTTCGGGTCCGCCGTCGTCGCTAGGAGTACCTCCTTTCTTGGGAGGGATATGGTCCTGAGGAGAATTCATGGGAGCCCTCTTCACACATCCTGGACAAGGACCTTCTTCGCCAGTTTCATTCTCGGCACCCGGATAAGCCTCGGCCCCCCGGAAGGGGGCGTAGGAGGAGGGGTACTGTTGCGATCCCGGGTCGGCTCCGGGATCACTGCCTACCCGGTCGCGGCCCCGGCGTCTTCTCGCGTTCCCCAGGCCTCCGGGGACCTCCCCCGCAGCAGCCCCAACGTCGGGCGGCTTCACCCGGGCCTGCAGGGCCCTCTTCCGCACCGTTTCTGCCCCGTCGGAGCAGCCGGCGTCCTTCGGCGGCTGGCCCCGCCCCCTAGACGCACGCGCGCATCTCAGGCTCCAATTTAAAGGGGCCAGCGCGGGAAAACACTGAAGACTGCCTCCAGGAACGTCAGACGCTGCTGGGCTACTTAAGCCCTGCAGCTGCTCCTCTCCAGTGCCTTGCAACGAGGTTCCCAGGTTTTCCTGTATCCAGTTGCTGCGTTCCTGCTCCTTTGTTTCCTGCTTGGCTCCTGACCCCGGATTGGCTTGCGTTGATTCTTGGCTTCTGACCCCGGACTGGCTTACGGTAATTCTCTGGCTTCTGACCCCGGACCGGCTTACGTTGATTCTCTGGCTCCTGACCTTGGACTGGCTTACGGTGATCCATTGGTTCCTGACTCTGGACTGGCGAGCGACGACTCTTCGGCACTCAACCTAGGACTTCTTCTGACCAGGCCCCCGCGGGCCCTCCTAAGTCCCAGCGGCCGGGTTCCTACGGGCTCCTCCTGGGGGGACTCCGGCTTCCAGGGTGAATCTCCTAAGTCCTAGCGGCCGAACTCCTACGAGCTCCTCTCGGGGGAGGATCGGCTTCCAGGGCGAAGATCTTCTCACCACAGTGCCACCACCACCATCTCCTGCTTCCTCGCCAAAGCCCTTGGTCGCATAGGGCTCCCAGGGTTCCACCTTCGGCCAGCCACCAGCCTGTCCTTGCCGCCTCCCGGCCGGGGCCACTGCTGCAACCATCCTCAGCAATCCATCCTCTGGCTCCGACCGGCCCAAGGGTCCACGAATCCAACATTGCCAGTTCCTTAAAACAGGGAGTAGCCCTGCATATTTAACAAAGCTTTAACAAAGGTCCCATTCTTAATCATTTCTCCTCTCATTTTCCCAGAGACAGCTTCAAAATAAACTGCGTCAGCAAAGAGAGTTCATACTTTATCATGCATTCCAATGTAACTTTTAAATAACAGATAATATATAGGAAACAAGTAAAAACAATAATTAACATTAGAGAATATTCTTATTGTACAGGTGCCCTGCCATAGATGAAAAAAACAATAAATAATTGACTAACCTGTGGATGTATCGAGTGAAGGATAAGCATAGGGAGGGCACTGGGATAGAAGATATTAGAAAACTGAAAACTTCTGATTAACAACGCCAGCATTGAAACGCACAGCCATATTGAATGCACTAACATCTGACACGCAATGAAATGCACTACGCACTACGTACTGACATATTGTCACGCAGTGAAATGCACTACCATTTTATAATTACATTTTTGTACTGTAATAATGAATTTGCTGCTATAAAATGTCCATCATATTATGTCTGTCAAATGACATATGCAATGGTCTGATTGTAAACTACAGATCATCTTGTGAGTAATCAAGGAAATGCAAAATGCAATATCTTACTTATAATTGACACATTTGAAGTTTACCTTTTAATACAATGAATGCAGGAAACACATCTCTACTTTAATAACAAACTAAAATATCTAAACTCTCTGGATTAAGTTATGAAGGATCTTGTGCAACCTCTGTAAACCAAAAATCTCTTCCTATTAGGGTTGAAAACAATTAAAAACAATTTAAAAAATCCCTGGTACATGTGCTTGCAATTCACAGATAGCAGCTACATACATCACAATCCTTAATTAATAATTTGAAAACCCAAACGTACCAGAGAAATGTTTTAGGGGTTAAACTGCCCCGCTGAGAAGCAGCCTCTGCCCAGTCAAACTAGTTAACTCTTCAGCTCCCAATGCTCTTTGTGCATAACAATTGTAATGCATTATACTACAGCAGAAAAAAACAGATTGCAAGCTACATGTTCAGCCTCGCAGGCTAACTGCCACTGTTCAGTACACATTTATTAGAATAACAAAAAGAGGGACCAGCTAGTGTCAATTATAATCACTCAAAATTAGCTAGCTGTGAACATACCATAAATCAATTCTGGTGAAATACTGTTAATAACCAACTTTATTAGAAACACTATTGTTTAAATATTTTTCTTGTTTTTCATATTTTTATTTTAAAAAAGAGATAGACCTCAGCACTGGTAAAACAGGTTAGTTAACCAAGTTTTTTTGAAAACCAGTAAACTCAATCATAGGTCTTTAATTTTATCTCTTTTTTTGTTTTTTATAGTTAAAACATGTTTTCTGATTCTTGGAAAAAATAATCTTTCATTCCTCATATAGTGCGTTATGAATACTGCCACAAAACAATACTTGAATGATGATTAAAGTTCATTTGTTATTTGTAGTGGCAAATCGTTGCAGCTTCAAAAGTTTTTTAACTGCTGACTTGCACTCAATTCCGAAAATTTATTCCAGAATTAATTTATTAGTTTGAAGCCCATATCAATGATTTTTTTTTTTTTTAATCACAACATAGACGAGACTGATTATTTGAATCTTTGTCTTGAAAAATCAATTGTTGCACAAGTTTTTTCACAACATAGATGAGACTGGTTCTTTAAATCTCTGTCTTGAAAAATAGACTGTAGCACTTATCTTTAAGACTCGCGGCCACTTTCGTTCATGCCTGAAACGAGTCTGTGCTGAAAGTCCCCACCAACGTTAACGTTTCGCAGTAACGCTTCCTCAGGGCGAGTTCTATGGATCAAGCACGTCAGAAACGTGGAGTTTGATTGGTCACTATTCAAAACTTGGAAGTACTATAAAATAAGCAGAGCCATGTTAATCGGCAGTAAGAAGCCCGTAGGCGTTCATCACAGCTTGTTCAGTAAGTAAAATGATAAATGAAAAGATGGCTTAAAACATGTATTGTCGAACTTATGACTTAACAACTTTTGATCCATAGAACTCGCCCTGAGGAAGCGTTACTGCGAAACGTTAACGTTGGCGGGGACTTTCAGCACAGACTCGTTTCAGGCATGAAAGAAAGCGGCCGCGAGTCTTAAAGATAAGTGCTACAGTCTATTTTTCAAGACAGAGATTTAAAGAACCAGTCTCGTCTATGTTGTGAAAAAACTTGTGCAACAATTGATTTTTCAAGACAAAGATTCAAATAATCAGTCTCGTCTATGTTGTGATTAAAAAAAAAAAAAATCATTGATATGGGCTTCAAACTAATAAATTAATTCTGGAATAAATTTTCGGAATTGAGTGCAAGTCAGCAGTTAAAAAACTTTTGAAGCTGCAACGATTTGCCACTACAAATAACAAATGAACTTTAATCATCATTCAAGTATTGTTTTGTGGCAGTATTCATAACGCACTATATGAGGAATGAAAGATTATTTTTTCCAAGAATCAGAAAACATGTTTTAACTATAAAAAACAAAAAAAGAGATAAAATTAAAGACCTATGATTGAGTTTACTGGTTTTCAAAAAAACTTGGTTAACTAACCTGTTTTACCAGTGCTGAGGTCTATCTCTTTTTTAAAATAAAAATATGAAAAACAAGAAAAATATTTAAACAATAGTGTTTCTAATAAAGTTGGTTATTAACAGTATTTCACCAGAATTGATTTATGGTATGTTCACAGCTAGCTAATTTTGAGTCAGTACACATTTATTAACACATATACAGATAAATAATTCACAATCACTTTTAATAAGTTTTCCTTAAGTAAAAATAGTCTGCATCACCAGAGTAGATCAAAAGAAATAATGCATTTGATCACCAAAAGAATCTCTAACCGATCTACCACAGGAGAAATTTTTTTTTTTTTTTTTTCTAAAGGTACCTTCAGCTGAAAATGCAGTGATTCTTTGTCTGATTACAGACAGACACTCTCTTTCACACAACAAGAAACCAATACTTCCCAAGCCGCTGTGGGGTTTCAGAACCTAGTTCTTACTTGGCCACTGTGATCAAAGCCCCCTCGATCCTCTGTAATAATGGATCGGTCTTAAAATATTTTTTTTTTCCCAAAATACTTGCCTGCAAAGTTCCAGATTCCGATCGTCAAGAAAGCCTTCTTTCTGGATCAACCAATCCCAAAGGTCTCAGAGGATCTCCGTGGAATGACCCCCTCAGAAACCTGATCACTGAACTCAGCGGTGGCCACTCACCAGGCAAGTCTGGGGATCACTCTGCCACAAAATCTCCCGGACCGATTGGGGGGCCAATGTGGCATCCCCAGGGCCCCGGTCCCATCTGGGGTGCCAAATGCTACCGTCAGAAAAGAGGCCCCAGACAACTGGTCCGAAAAGAAAGACTTTTATTGCATGCAAGACACAGCTGAGAACAATGGCTCAGAAATCTGCGTGCCCCTCCCCTTCAGGAGCTGGCTTTTATACATTCCACATTTCTTATCATTTACACATGCGTTCTACGCATTGCTGAGCAAGCATATCCCGGCTGAGGGGCTACTGACCCCCTCCCTAGACACCCTGGAACTTTCGTGAAACTTCTCCAATGTTCTGCAGGAGAGGCTGCCGGGACTTGCAGTTCTGGAAAGGAATTCACGAGTCTGTAGTAATACTGTCCTGCACATAATACATTCATTGTTCTAATCTAGCAGACTTGACAGGCAGTGAAAGCTTATCAGAGAATAAGAACAGCGAAGCCAAAAATGAAAACATGCTGACAGAGAGTTTCTCAATGTCCTAACTACAGCTGTATTGCAGACTGTAAGTAAACCCGTCATGAAGCAGGGAATTCTGGTACATGAAGTCCTGTTTGGCAGGAGTTTCAGATTGTCCTCTGTCAGGGTGAAGCCTTCAGCCCACTACACTATGGACCGGTGAGCCTGAATTCAGTGCCGGGAAAAATTGTGGAAACTGTTATAAAGAATAAAATCACAAAATAATGGGATGTGCAGAAGAAAAAAATTCATTTCAGTTCATTTATTCGTTTCATTGGGACCCCAATTTCATTAGTTTCAAAGCAAAAAAAAATTATTAGTTTATTAGTTTGATTCATTTTTCGTTTGCCATTAAAGTCAATGGAGGTGTATTGCAGCCTATTTTTGGCTGCAGAATTGGGGTTTTCTTATCAATTTGGACGAAACTTCTGGGACGCAATCATCAGAAGGGCAAAAGAGCTCCAAGGTACTGTGGCAAAGTTGCACCAAAGTGGCATGAATAGCCTAAGGCATTGTAAAAGGGCAAAGGGGTACCAGGAGAGGGAAGAGTGCTTTATCAGAGGTGCAAAGCAGCAGCGAGAGTGTCAAAAACACCCCACAGCTTCAAAAGAGCGCACCAATAACAGTTGCATGAACCCTTGAAGGCAGCATGAGAGGCAAAGTGGCACGACAAGTGGCATCAACATCCTACAGCACAATGAAGGGGGAACATAGCAAGCAAAAAAGGTGTCAGAAAAAACCCCAAGGCGCCGATAAAACACCGAGGAACCATGATAGTGGTAAGAACACCACAAGGAGCAGAGTCGTCTGACATTTGGTGTATGGTAGCAAGGCAGAGTGGCAGAAAGTTGATATGGGCAAGACAGGCAGGCACAATGGAGGTAGAGTCAGGTCCCTCTGGTGTTGATAGGGGCAAGACAGTCAGGCACAATGCAGGTAGTCAGGTCCCTCTGGAGTTGATAGGGGCAAGACAGACAGGCACAGTGTTTACTTTTAATCTGTTGTGTGACATCCAGATTTTTATTGAGGTTAAATATAAATGTAGTAATGAAAAAGTTTGCTTCCATGAGTTAGTGTAGGGAACTATGAACTGGATGTCATCTGTGTAGATTTTAAATGATAGATTTAGACTGGTGTTGATAGGGGTAAAACAGGCAGGCATAGTGGAGGTAAACCGATGTGATATGTAAAATCGAACACCGGTATATAAAAGTAAGTAAATAAATAAATAAATAATAATAATAGAGTCAGGTCCCTCTGGTGTTGAGAGGGGCAAGACAGGCAGGCACAGTGGAAGTAGACATGCCCCTCTGGTGTTGATAAGGGCAAGATAGGCAGGCACAGTGGAGGTAGAGTCAGGTCCCTCTTGTGTTGATAGGGGCAAGGCAGGCAGGCACAGTGGAAGTAGACAGGCCCCTGTGGTGTTGATAGGGGCAAGACAGGCACAGTGGAGGAGGAGAAGTCAAGTCTCTCTGGTATTCATAGGGGCAAGACAGGCAGGCACAGTGGAGGTAGTCAGATCCCTCTGGTGTTGATAGGGGCAAGACAGGCAGGCACTGTGGAAGTAGACAGGCCCCTCTGGAGTTGATAGGGGCAAGACAGTCAGGTGCACTGGAGGTAGAGTCAGGTCCCTCTGGTGTTGATAGGGGAAAGACAGGCAGGCACAGTGGAGGTAGAGTCAGGTTCCCTCTGCTGTTGATAGGGGCAAGACGGGCAGGCATTGTGGAGATAGATAGGTCACTCTGGTGATCATAGGGGCAAGACAGGCAGGCACAGTGGAGGTAGAGTCAGGTCCCTCTGGTGTTGATAGGGGCAAGACAGGCAGGCACAGTGGAGGTAGTCAGGTCCCTCTGGTGTTGATTGGGGCAAGACAGGCAGGCACAGTGGAGGTAGAGTCAGGTCCCTCTCGTGTTGATAGGGGCAAGACAGGCACGCATAGTGGAGGTAGAGTCAGGTCCCTCTGCTGTTGATAGGGGCAAGACAGGCAGGCATTGTGGAGGTAGAGTCAGGTCCCTCTAGTGCTGGTAGGGGCAAGACAGGCAGGCACAGTAGAGATAGGTCCATCTGGTGTTGATAAGGGCAAGACAGGCAGGCATAGTGGAATTAGACAGATCCCTCTGGTGTTGCTAGGGGCAAGATTGGCAGGCGTAGTGGAATTAGACAGGTCCCTCTGGTATTGATAGGGGCAAGACAGGCAGGCACAGTGGAAGTAGACAGGCCTTTCTGGTGTTGATCGGGGCAAGACAGGCAGGCACAAAGGAGGTAGAGTCAGGTTCCTCTGGTGTTGATAGGGGCAAGGCAGGCAGGCACAGTGGAATTAGGCAGGCCCCTCTGGCAATTAAAAAATAATGACCAACAGCCTGTCTGTGGTTCAGGTGCTGCGCTTGATGCAAATATTCAAGGTTTTTGTGATCAGTGTAAACCGTGATTTGGTGTTGAGCACCTTCGAGCCAGGGACGCCATTCCTCAAGGCCAGTTTATTCGCTAGTAGCTCCTTGTCTCCTATCCCATAGTTTGTTCGGCTGGAAAGAAAATGCTGTGAGAAGAAGGAACAGGGATATAAGGTATGGCTTTCAGCATGTTGGCTAAGGACTGCACCAACCCCGACATCCAAAGCATCAACCTTGACAGTGAACGGTCGTCAGGGTTCTAGGTGATGTAGAAGAAGCTCTTGAAGGAACTCTTTCTTAAGTTGTTAAAAGGCACTCTTCTGATGACCACTGCAAAGGGTTAGCTCCTTTTCGCATCATGGCTGTAAGAGGAATGGTCAAGGTGGAATAGTGAAGAATGAATGATCTGTAGTAGTTGGTGAATCCGAGGAATCTCCTCAGAGCCTTAAGTCCAGTTGGTTGGGGCCAATCACGAATATTCTTGGTCTTTTGTGGGTCCATCTGAAAACCCCAACTGGAAACTACATAGCCTAAAAAAGAAATGGATTCTTGATGAAAAGAGCATTTCTCTAATTTGGCATATAAGTGGTGGTCTCTCAATCTCTGGAGAACCTTAATGACATCCAATTGATGGTTCTGGAGGTTCTGGGAAAAAAACAGTATGTCATCAAGATAAACTACTATGCAGGTGTAAAGTAGGTCCCTGAAGATTTCATTCATCATGTTTTGAAACACGGCCGGGGTATTGCAAAGGCCAAAGGGCATAACTAAATATTCAAAATGGCCATCGCGGGTATTAAATGCTGTCTTCCACTCATCGCCCTGGCGAATTTGGACCAAATTGTATGCCCCTCTGAGGTCCAATTTTGTAAATATTTTGGCGCTTTGGAGTCTATCAATAAGTTTGGAGATCAATGGCAATGAGTAGCAGTCCTTTATAGTGATCTCGTTCAGACAATGGTAGTCTATACATGAGCGAAGGGAACCATCCTTCTTACTCACAAAAAAGAACCCGGCCCCTGCAGGAGACTTAGATGGGCGAATGAACCCCTTCGCTAAGTTCTCTTGGATGTAGGAAGACATAACTTTGGTCTCTGAGTGAGACAGTGGGTACACCCTTCCTCTGGGAGGCTCGGTATCAGGTAGTAAATTGATGGCACAGTCGAAGGATTGGTGAGGTGGTAGTGTGTCTGCCACTTTCTTGGAGAATACATCTTGATAAGCGGAATACTGCGGCGGTGGTAGTGGTCATGCATGGCATAGGAGTCACAACCTCGAGACATCTCCCATGACAAGATTCTCCCCATTGGGATAGTTGCAGTGTGCTCCAGTCAAATTGAGGTGTTATGCAACTGTAGCCAAGGTAATCCAAGTACCACCTGGTGTATTGCTTTATCTAGGACTAAAAACGAGATGGTCTCCGTGTGGAGGGATCCCATGCAGAGACGGATAGGTTGAGTGGAAAACAAGACCTCACCAGGTAATGGCTCACCATGGTTAGTGGTGTGGGTGTCCGAATAGTGGGGATTCATAGGTGCTCCACAAGCTGTCTGAGTATAAAGTTCCCACCGACACTGGAATCCACTAAAGCCAATGTGTGGAATTCGAGAGCGTCTGAAGTAATAGAGACCGGAAGGGTCAGTGGAGGAGATGGAGATGTTAGACCTAGGAGGAGTTCTCCGGCAGATCCTAGGTCTGCGAGTTTTCCGGACAGATAGGATAGGTGGGTACAGCGTGACCAGGTTGGCCACAGTACATGCAGAGGCCTAGTCTTCTCCAGTGACGCCTTTCTTTAGCTGAAATATGACTGCGGCCCAGCTGTACCCATTCCTCTTCCTTTATGCAGGGTGCTGGCGTAATCTGGGTAACTGGCGGTGGAGAGAGCGTACAACCCCCGATAGTATCTTCTTGGGACTCTTAAGCTCCTGTGACCGTTCACGGAGACGACGATCAATTCATCCGGCTAGGTCAATGAGAGAGTCCAGATGATCGGGAAGTTCACGTGCTGCCAATTCATCTTTGATGCGAAAGTTAAGGCCTTCCAGGAAGCCAGGTCCCAATGAAGTTCTGAGGACAGGGTTTTAAATTCAATAACATAATCGGTCAAAGATTTATTACCTTGTTGAAGATGCAGAAGTGCAGATCCGGCAACAGTCTTGGGAACTGGATCGTCAAATACTGAACAAAAGAGAGCAAGGAAGCCAGTCAAATCTTTCAAAAGTGGATCATTACGTTCCCAAAGAGGTAATGCCCAGGCCAGGGCTTTCCCATCTAAAAGAGACAGTATATACATAGGTTTGGACATTATGTCTGGGAAGTAGGTAGGTTGTAGAGAAAAGTGCATACAGCACTGATTCAGAAAGCCTCTACATAACCTGTAAAACGTGTAGGTGCAGACAAAGGTATGGAGTGCCGTATAGGCAACGTCTGTGAAGTGGCAGAGAGTTTGTCAGGTGTCGAGGCAGAGTCCAGCGGAGAACTCAACTGGTTAAAAGTGTTGGCCAAAGTCTCTAGTGTCCTCTGTTGCTTGAAGAATCACTAGACCAGGCCGGGGATGGCCTGGAGGGCTGAGACCTGAGCCGGGTACATGGAGTTAGCAATCTGTTATGTTTTGGTATGGAAGTGAACCCTGGGCTGAGGTGAGAGGTGCCACCGCCCACAGGGAGGAGCCCTGTGGGCCTCACCGTCGGTAGGCATGGTCTTAGTAGCTAGGACACAGCTGTGCTGTAGTATAGACTTTATTATGGGAGAAAGCGAGAGCATAACCCGAGGAGCAGGGAATGCGGTAAAGGTGCAGTTTTTGGGCAGAACATGTGGAGCGGGTAATGCAGTCAAAGTACAGTTCTTGAGCTGTGGGTTATACCCAGGGTGATACCTCAGATGAGATGATCCGGTAGTGGCCCACAGCGCGGGGTACACTAGACAGTCTTCCCAATAGCGTAGCAAGTACCTCAGGTATGCAAATCCGGTAGTGGCCCACAGCGCGGGGTACGCCGAAGATGACTGGATGAGGCAGATGGTGTTGAGGTAGTCTGAGGTCCAGGAGCTCAGAAGTACTTGGGGATGTATCAGCAATCTCCTGCAGCGCAGGACAGATGTAGTGAATCCTGCTGGTGAGAATGCGGTAGTGGCCTGAGGCACGGGGTACACTGCAGGGAATCCCAGCAAGGCTTGGCAGAGAAGAAGCTAGGTGGTACTCACAAGGCTTGGTTCCAGGAGAACAAGGCAGGAAGGCCCTCCGAGGAGCAGGTAGCCTAGGAACGAGGAAGAGCACCCAAGGTACTCAGAGCGTTCCCCACTGAGACAGGAACAGGAACCGGAAGTCCAAGGAGAAGCGGATTCAGCAACGAGAAGAACTCCTTGCTAACTCGTCTAAGCGTAGGGCCAGTCAGCTTAAATACAACGAGGCGGTGATGTCATGCAGAGGGGACGCCCCCGAGGTTCCTGCCATGATGTGTATTAAAGATGGCCCGCGTGCGTGCGTGTTAGGTGACTCCAGGAAAAAGATGGCGGTCGGTATCGCCAATGCCGTCCTGGGGACGCCAGGGAGGTCGGCGTTCGCTGGCAGAGAATGCCATTCTTTTGAGAACTGACGAAGTAGCAAGAAAAGAGGTGAGCATGAGAGGTCGCAGCCATCTGTGACCGACGGGCACAACAAATACAGTGCATTCAGCAGAGCGCACTGTATATCCCGCAGTCGGACACGGGATAAATAGGCACTAATTCACCCCCTAATGCAATAGGGGGATTAGCGTCTATTTAATGCGCGTCTGACATGGAGGAAATGACATAGCGATCATCACATGCAAATGCATGTGAATGAGCCTATTACTCATTCACTCCGCATGCAAAAAGATAAATGTGCGTCTCAGACGCACATTTATTGCTCAGCTATTTCATCATTTCAGAGTGAGAAAATCACTTTTCTATGGTTTCACTTAAAACTTGCATTTTCACCTCAGAGATGTCCAAAATAGTTGAAAACTTGTTTCTAACATGCTTGAAGTAGGTTTTCATCATTTCAGAGCGAGAAAATCACTTTTCTAAGGTGTCACTTAAAACTTGCATTTTCACCTCAGAAATGTCCAAAATAGTTGAAAACTTGTTTCTAACATGCTTGAAGTAGGTTTTCATCATTACAGAGCGAAAAAATCACTTTTCTAAGGTTTCACTTAAAACTTGCATTTTCACCTCAGAGATGTCCAAAATAGTGGAAAACTTGTTTCTAACATGCGTGAAGTAGGTTTTCATCATTTCAGAGTGAGAAAATCACTTTTCTAAGGTTTCCTTTAAAACTTGCATTTTCACCTCAGAGATGTCCAAAATAGTTGAAAACTTGTTTCTAACATGCTTGAAGTAGGTTTTCATCATTTCAGAGTGAGAAAATCACTTTTCTAAGGTTTCACTTAAAACTTGCATTTTCACCTCAGAGATGTCCAAAATAGTGGAAAACTTGTTTCTAAAATGCGTGGAGTAGGTTTTCATCATTTCAGAGTGAGAAAAATCAGTTTTCTAAGGTTTCACTTAAAACTTGCATTTTCACCTCAGAGATGTCCAAAATAGTTGAAAACTTGTTTCTAACATGCTTGAAGTAGGTTTTCATCATTTCAGAGTGAGAAAATCACTTTTCTAAGGTTTCACTTAAAACTTGCATTTTCACCTCAGAGATGTCCAAAATAGTTGAAAACTTGTTTCTAACATGCTTGAAGTAGGTTTTCATCATTTCAGAGTGAGAAAATCACTTTTCTAAGGTTTCACTTAAAACTTGCATTTTCTCCTCAGAAATGTCCAAAATAGTTGAAAACTTGTTTCTAACATGCTTGAAGTAGGTTTTCATCATTACAGAGTGAAAAAATCACTTTTCTAAGGTTTCACTTAAAACTTGCATTTTCACCTCAGAAATGTCCAAAATAGTTGAAAACTTGTTTCTAACATGCTTGAAGTAGGTTTTCATCATTTCAGAGTGAGAAAATCACTTTTCTAAGGTTTCACTTAAAACTTGCATTTTCACCTCAGAGATGTCCAAAATAGTGGAAAACTTGTTTCTAAAATGCGTGGAGTAGGTTTTCATCATTTCAGAGTGAGAAAAATCAGTTTTCTAAGGTTTCACTTAAAACTTGCATTTTCACCTCAGAGATGTCCAAAATAGTTGAAAACTTGTTTCTAACATGCTTGAAGTAGGTTTTCATCATTTCAGAGTGAGAAAATCACTTTTCTAAGGTTTCACTTAAAACTTGCATTTTCTCCTCAGAAATGTCCAAAATAGTTGAAAACTTGTTTCTAACATGCTTGAAGTAGGTTTTCATCATTACAGAGTGAAAAAATCACTTTTCTAAGGTGTCACTTAAAACTTGCATTTTCACCTCAGAAATGTCCAAAATAGTTGAAAACTTGTTTCTAACATGCTTGAAGTAGGTTTTCATCATTTCAGAGTGAGAAAATCACTTTTTTAAGGTGTCACTTAAAACTTGCATTTTCACCTCAGAAATGTCCAAAATAGTAGAAAACTTGTTTCTAACATGCTTGAAGTAGGTTTTCCTCATTTCAGAGTGAGAAAATCACTTTTCTATGGTTTCACTTAAAACTTGCATTTTCACCTCAGAGATGTCCAAAATAGTGGAAAACTTGTTTCTAACATGCTTGAAGTAGGTTTTCATCATTTCAGAGCGAGAAAATCACTTTTCTAAGGTGTCACTTAAAACTTGCATTTTCACCTCAGAAATGTCCAAAATAGTTGAAAACTTGTTTCTAACATGCTTGAAGTAGGTTTTCATCATTACAGAGCGAAAAAATCACTTTTCTAAGGTTTCACTTAAAACTTGCATTTTCACCTCAGAGATGTCCAAAATAGTGGAAAACTTGTTTCTAACATGCGTGAAGTAGGTTTTCATCATTTCAGAGTGAGAAAATCACTTTTCTAAGGTTTCACTCAAAACTTGCATTTTCACCTCAGAGATGTCCAAAATAGTTGAAAACTTGTTTCTAACATGCTTGAAGTAGGTTTTTATCATTACAGTGTGAGAAAATCACTTTTCTAAGGTTTCACTTAAAACTTGCATTTTCACCTCAGAGACCGGTGCCTCTCTTCAATCCCGGGGATCGAGTGTGGCTAAGCACTCACCACATCCGCCTGCGGGTACCTTCTGTGACTGGCCTTGCAATACATCGGTCCTTTTCTATCACAGAGCTTCTTGGCCCAGTCACCTATCGTCTGAGACTACCATCATCTCTGAAGATACATAATTCATTTTACGTGTCTCTCCTCAAACCACTGGTACTGTCCTGGCCTCAGCGAAGGCCCCCGGAATCTCAGCAGCTGGAAGCAGAGGAGGAGCAAGTATACCAAGTGAAGGAGATCTTAGATGTGAGACACCATCACAGAAGATGGAAATATCTGATTGCTTGGGAGGGCTTCGGGCACGATGAAAACACCTGGGAGCCTGCTTCCAATATACTAGATAAGAACTTACTCTAGCACTTCCATGCCTCCCATCCAGGGAAACCAGGTGGTGCAGCAGCAAAAAGTTACTAATGCAGATAGCCCAAGCTCTGCAAATGACTGTAGTCCCGTGTCACTGATACTACTTAAGATGACCCCCGGAGAAGACACCGATGTTTCTTGAAAACTTTCAATGGACAGCACAACTGAAAAGCTGGCCAGAGGACAGATGGGCTACCTATCTGGGGAATCTACTCACCGGGACTAGTCAAGATGCCTTCCAAACAGCTAATCCGAAAGTGAGGACCATCTACCAGGAAGTCAAGGTATATTTCAAGAGAGCAGGAATCACCCCAGAAGCCTACTGACAGCAATTTTAGTGAGGAATTCTGCAGGCTGGAGAAAATCCAAGGAACCTATCCCACAGGCTTAAAGATGTTGTCTGGAAGTGGTTGCAACTGGAAGGGAAAACCAGGGTAGAGGTAGCCAAGGCAGTTCTGCTGGAACAGTTCCTAGACAGCCTCGAACAGCTCATGAGGTAGTGGGTCTGCCGACACCCAAGCTCTGAAAGTAGTGGAGGCCTATTGTCAGGCCCAGACCATGCTCAAGTTGCCATGATTCTGAGAGAACCCCCTCGATCTGGATATTAATTACATCAGTAGCATGGGATCTTCTTAGTGTTTGGGTAATTGCCAGGTTCTTGTGGCCTGGTTTGTCCACTGTTGGAAACAGGATGCTGGGCTTGATGGACCCTTGGTCTGACCTAGCATGGCAATTTCTTATGTTCTTATGTTCTTAGAGGACGGCGGAGTCCTAAGACTCAGAGGTCTTGACCATCAGTAGTGCAGGTCCGGCTGGACTTTTCACCTCACCAGCAAACCTCAGTCAGACCGCCATGCTTCAGCTGTGAAGAAAGGGGCCATTTTGCCAAAGATCATCCCTGCAGGGGAGATGAGCCAATGGACATTAATGCTGTGACCCCACATTTTTGTAATTTCATGGATGTCTCCAGCCAGGGAGTTTCTACTTTTGTAAGGTCAGGTCAGTGATCTCTCTCCCCACCCGGGCGGCTCCAGCGCCGACCGCGCAATCACTCCAGCCAACAAATTGAAAACCTGAAAGGAAAAAAAAAACAAAAAAAAAACGCGCCAAGGCCCGCCCACCGAACAGCGCCCACCCTATCGGAGCCAGCCCTGCTGGGCTTTAAACAGGGCTCTGCAAGGCGCCATTTCTTCATTCCTCCGAGCACCGGAACGCAACCGCCGGTGAAGGCCTGCGCGATCGGCGCCAAAGCCCCGCCGGGGGAAGGTCAGATCAGTGATCTCTCTCCCCACCCGGGCGGCTCCAGCGCTGAACACGCGATCGCTCCAGCCAACAAAGAGAAAACCTGAAAGGAAAACAAAAAAAAACCAAAACCGCGCCAAGGCCCGCCCACCGAACAGTGCCCACCCTATCAGAGCCAGCCCTGCTGGGCTTTAAACAGGGCTCTGCAAGGCGCTGCGCGACAAAGGGGCCTGCCCCTTTGTGCGCCCCTTCGTGCAGCCCTGCAGGTCAGCCCGTGAAACTCTGATAGAATCTTATTTTCCTTCCCCGAGTGTCTTCTCCCCTCGTCTCATTACAGAAACAGCAGTTCTCACCCCACAACGTCATCCGGCTCACCCAACACTGCTCATCCTCCCCACCCTACCCTAAGACAACCCCCACAGGAATCAGGCATGAACACCTTAGCCATCCCTATTATTCACAACACCAGGAGAAACCCAGCAAAAAAACAAACTATACCCCCCATACAACAAAAAAGATTCATCCCAATCATGATCTCGCCTCTGAACCAACTGCTGGGACTTATCCTATTCACCTTAACTCTGCTGAACGCACAATCCCTAACAAAAAAGACTCACCTCCTATACGACTATCTCATGGAAGCTCATCCTGACCTTTGTGCCATCACCGAAACTTGGCTAAAGCCCGAAGATATTGCTATAATCAACCAACTTCCGCTGCAATCTTATGACATATTCTCTATCCCCAGACTGAAAAAAAGAGGAGGCGGTCTGCTTCTTGCAGCTAACAAAAAACTAGGATTGTCGCTTCATGTCACAAACGCATCACATTCTCTTGAATTTGCAGTCTTTAAATCCTCCCACATGCAAATCCTCCCACCTATGCCCCACCAGGATGCCTCGATTCAGACCTATCACCTCTGATTGAATGCATAGCTAAACACATCAATACTGACATGCCGGCCATACTCCTGGGAGATTTCAATCTCCATGTGGATGCAATCCCTCGCTCTTCCAGCTGCGACGCATTCCTCAACACTCTTAACTTCATGGGTTTCAAACACATCATTAATGAACCTACCCATAAAGCAGGACACACGCTGGACCTTATTAACCAGGGCCTCACCCTATCCTCTCACACAGTCTGCCTGCCAGTCCCTTGGTCAGATCATATGCTAATCACCACCTCCTTGAAGACCCACCAACCAACCCCTGTGTCAACACAGAAAACCACAGTCCAATTCAGGAAGCTATGTAACCAGGAAACTCTCAGCTCTCACTTACCTGCAGAACTAAACCATCTGGACCTCTCGGACGCAGACTCAGCCACAGCCTTCTGGTCGAAAATCACCAAAAAAGTGGCAGACCTTACCTGCCCGTTAACCACTAAATTAATTCAATCAAACAAAGACAATAAAAAACAGTGGTATACACCTGAGCTAAAAACCATAAAGCGTGAACTCAGAAATAGAGAACAATTATGGCACAAAAACCCGTCTACTACAAACCTATCGGCCTTCAAATCCCTTATGCACCACTACAGGATCTCCATCCTTCGCATAAAAAGAGACTTCTATTCACAAAAAATCCACCACTTCATCTTTGACCCAAAAGCCCTCTTCTCCATTGTGTCATCCCTCACCAAACCTCCAGCTACGTCCATTCCAGATGATAAAGCCGCAAGCAAAGCTGCAGAACTAGCCTCCTATATCAAGAACAAGATTTCCAACCTCCTGGCCCCACTTAAGGAAAACAAAGAACCTATTCCTCCTCTTCCCTACTCTGCTCCTCTACAACAAACCACAAGCCTGGAGTGCTTCGAGCCTACCTCCTCTCTAGAGATTGAAAATGTGCTAAAGAAGCTTAAACCAGCTTCTCATCCTCTCGATGCGATCCCAGCCAACCTCCTCATCACAGGCTCTCAAGCCATCACCAAGCCCATTGCCCAAATCATCAATTGCTCCCTTGCTCAGGGCCTAGTCCCTGACCCACTCAAACTCGCCATCCTGAAACCTTTTCTAAAAAAAACAAATCTTTCTCCAGACAACCCGGCCAACTTTCGCCCTATAGCAAACCTTCCTTTCATCGCAAAAATCTTGGAAAGAATAGTAAATAAACAACTCTCGGAATTCCTGGACAACAACAACATACTCTCCCCGTCTCAACTCGGCTTCCGTAAAGCACAAAACACAGAATCCCTCCTAATCTCACTAAAGGACTCCATCCTCTTGAACCTCGAAAAAAAACAACCCTGTCTGCTCATCCTCCTTGACCTAACAGCGGCATTTGACATGGTGAATCACGCCATACTAATAGATTGTCTATCTGACATTGGCATCAAAGGTATCGCCCTCAATTGGTTCAAATCTTTCCTCCAGAACAGGTACAAGATCAATAGTAAAGAGTCACACCCAATTAGCTCCACCCTGGGAGTCCTACAAAGCTCTTCATTATCTCCAACTTTTTTCAACATATACTTGCTTCCGCTTTGTCAGCGCCTCACCAAACTAAAGCTAACCCATTATCTATACGCAGATGATGTTCAAATTCTCATACCGATTACTGATTCACTTCACAAAACCCTGGATTTCTGGAACTCCTGTCTACAATCCATCAACAACCTACTAACAAGCCTCAACCTGATACTCAATCCCAACAAGACAGAGTTTCTCACATCTTGCTTCTCAACCAGTCCTATCCCCCCAAGTCAGAAACTTGGGAGTCATCATGAACATCCAACTGAACTGCAGAAGCTTCATCAATAACACTGTAAACTTCAAGTTTTAAGACGGTTGAGACCCCTCCTCCACTTTCAAGATTTCTGATCAGTCCTACAAGCAATCATTTTCGCTAAAATCGATTATTGCAATTCTCTGCTACTCGGCCTCCCTGCTACCACTATAAAACCTTTACAGATGTTACAAAACGCTTCAGCAAGGATCCTAACAAAAACTAACAAAAGAGACCATATAACACCCATCCTAAAGAACCTGCACTGGACGTTCAAAGTCTTATCTATCATCCACAAAGCCATACACAACATCACCCCTCTTGACCTCATGATCCCATTTCAGCCTTGTACGTCCTCCAGACCGGTGAGACAAGCATATGGAGGCACTCTACAGGCCCCCCCTATCAAAACAGCATTAAGGAAAAGAGCTCTCTCTACCGCCGGACCAAAGCAATGGAACTCGCTCCCTCCAGACCTCAGGCTCATACAATGTCCAATCACCTTTAAAAAAAGACTCAAGACCTGGTTGTTCAACCAAGCCTTCTCTTAACTCTTCTATCTCATCATATCTCCCACTAGTAAACTTTGTCCTAGGCATCTCCTTAATGGTACTCCCGCTGTAATAAACCCGAGGTAGATACACTTAAAACCTTTGCCCTTTACCTAGTCATCGAACACTACACCAGCAAGCATTAGGCTCGCCGGTTAATCCTCTATGCTTATATACTGTGTTAAACCCAGTTCTTTTGTATCCAAGTTTGATTACCCTGGTTTAATGTAAGACATTCTCATGTCATGGTTATTGTTGGAATGTAAACCGACGTGATTGGTAACTATGTTACTTGAATGTCGGTATATAAAAAAAAAAAGCTAAATAAATTTCATTGGAACTACATGATATTCCAACCCAGGCATTAGTGGGCTCTGGGAAAATGAAAATGCTCATTTGAAGAGAGTAGGTAAAGTGAGTCTAGATTGACTATGATCAAAATAGTAACCCTGCATGCATCCATGGAGACCATCAACAGTATCCCATGAGCCAGGTACAGCTGAAGACCCTGGTCAGCCAAGACAAAATTGAGGTGGGAGTTCTTTCTTGGCTACCCTACCCTGTGATCATAGGATGGGGCAATCCAAACTTCAAGAGTTTCTGGAACCAGCTTACAACAGATTTGTCAGGCTACAACCATGAAGAGTTAGACTTTTCAGAATTCTTTCCCTTGGACGACCCTGTTCTTTCATAAAGACTTTAAGACTCCTAAGTCCCAGAGGCAACGCTGACAGAACAAATAAACCTATGCTGATAATTTAGAGGCAGCAGGAGAAGAGGATTTAGAGTTGGGGGAAGAACAACCACCCACCCAGAATGTCTTACCTAGCTCCTTTTAATTGGGAAAAATAGGGGTGTACCAGGGGAGCTTTAGGCGGGTCCAGAGGGAGGGTGAGTCCTTTAAGTGGGCCCAGGAGCATATACAAAGGGTGGATGAAAAGGTAGTCCCCCTGTTCCTCCCTATTTTGTGATGAAAGGGGATTTACTTTACTGAGTCACAAAGGGAAGTGTGGAAGGGGAAGTGGTAGAACAGTTCCTAGTTCCTAGTTCCCAAACCTTTGAAACTATTGACCACAATATCTTATTAACTCGATTGATAGAGCATTTGTAATTCTTCTTAAGCAATGGGAAGTTTGTAGTGAGAACTGGATCTACTTGTTCAGAATGGATAGACATCAAAACTGGGGTGCCACCCTGTTTAATATTTACTTAGTCCCTCTTTGTAAACTTCTTGATGGTTTAGGGCTTAATTTCCAGATCTATGCAGATGATATCTAGTTTCTATTTCCTGTAGGGTCTTCAGTTGAGATTTATATGTCAGTTATCTCAAGATGGTTACACCAGAATAAAAGGGCTCTTAATATTAAGAAAACGGAAATAATCCTTTTTTCAAGGAAAACAAAGACCAAAGTATTACCAGTTCTTCATTTTGAAGACCAGGAAATAGCACGTCAAACAATCGTACGGAATTTGGGTGTTTGGCTAAGAACATAAGAACATAAGAAAATGCCATACTGGGTCAGACCAAGGGTCCATCAAGCCCAGCATCCTGTTTCCAACAGTGGCCAATCCAGGCCATAAGAACCTGGCAAGTACCCAAAAACTAAGTCTATTCCATGTAACCATTGCTAATGGCAGTGGCTATTCTCTAAGTGAACCTAATAGCAGGTAATGGACTTCTCCTCCAAGAACTTATCCAATCCTTTTTTAAACACAGCTATACTACCTGCACGAACCACATTCTCTGGCAACAAATTCCAGAGTTTAATTGTGCGTTGAGTAAAAAAGAACTTTCTCCGATTAGTTTTAAATGTGCCCCATGCTAACTTCATGGAGTGTCCCCTAGTCCTTCTACTATCTGAAAGAGTAAATAACCGATTCACATCTACCCGTTCTAGACCTCTCATGATTTTAAACACCTCTATCATATCCCCCCTCAGTCGTCTCTTCTCCAAGCTGAAAAGTCCTAATCTCTTTAGTCTTTCCTCATAGGGGAGTTGTTCCATTCCCCTTATCATTTTGGTAGCCCTTCTCTGTACCTAGGTTATCTATGATAGATAAAGTTAAAAAATGTAACTAAATCTGGCAATTACAAACTTAGAATATTGAAGAGACTCAAACTGCTGTCAGACACAGATGATTTAAGCTAGTGCTTCAAATTATAATCTTTTCAGGTCTAGACTAATGTAATTCGCTTCTACTTGGGGTTTCTAATAAGATTAAGCTTCTTCAGCTTGTACAAAATTCTACAGCAAGAATTAATTCAGGAACTTGCAAATATGATCATATAACACCAGTTTTGATGAAGTTGCACAACCTATCGATACAATATAGGATTCAATATAAAGTACTGTCTTTACTCCATTGTATTATTTACAATGAAGATGCTTCTTGGCTGGGTACCAGATTACATCTTTATACTCCATTCAGGAATCTCCGGTCAGCAAATAAAGGCTTGTTTCCTATCCCTACTATCCAATAAGCACATTTGGGAGAAGTAAGAGATAGAGCAATTTCTGTGGAAGGATCAATCCTGTGGAACAAAATGCCTGAAGCATTGAGATTATTGGCAGATAAAAAAGTATTTATAAAAGAGCTCAAAACCTGGCTATTTCAGCAGGCTTTTAATGATGTAACAACACAGTTTTAAATGAATACAATGACTTAAGAGGTGAGCACATCTAAACTGCTATAATTTGTCCAGTTCTGAAGAAAAATCATTTGGATCCCTTATTCAATAAACATATACCGGTACGTGGTTACTGTGACTCCAACATCACTCTAAGCTTCAACAGCAAGAGGAAATATGGAAAAAAGGATTTGCACTCACAAAGAGGGGAGTAGCTGGCTTGTTACGGCGGTTACTAGCCCAAACCAAATAAGCCTGATACTTCACTTTCAATGCATATCCAGCATAGTTCTCTGCTTCAACGGCAGGGCTGAAGAAAAACTGATACTTCGCACATCCAGCAGAGCTCTCTACTTCAACGGCAGGGGAGAAGAAAAAAGGGTTCGCACTCACAAAGCGGGGAGTAGCTGGCTTGTTACGGCGGTTACTACCCCAAACCAAATGTGCCTGATACTTCACTTTCGATGCATATCCAGCATGGCTCTCTGCTTCAACGGCATGGGAGAAAGACTGATACATCACGCATTTCCAGCATAGCTCTCTGCTTCAACGGCAGGGGAAAAGAAAAACAACCAATAAGGGCTGTATAACATAGTCTGGGTAAAACAAATAAGCATGGGTGTAGCTTGCTTATTGCGGCGGTTACTACCCCTACTACCCCTAACTAATCAAGCTAGACATTTCACTTGGATGCAGCTCCATCACTGCTCTCTACATTAATGGTGGGGGTGGAAGGGAAATAGAACCAAGAGCTAAGAGAAACAGATAAGTATGAGAGAAAAAATGTGTGAGGCTTGCTGGGCAGACTGGATGGGCCGTTTGGTCTTCTTCTGCCGTCATTTCTATGTTTCTATGTTTCTATAAGTTCCAGAGAATTATCATCCAGTTTCTAATCTTCTCACTGTATCTAAAGTCATTGAAAAAGTAGTAGTATGGGGGGCGCTCTTCTGCCGGCAAGAAAGATGGCCGCGTAAAGAAAAAGCTCCGCTCCCGAGATGGAAATACAGGCACTGAAAGACCTTCAAAAGTAAGTGATCTCACATAAAAAAACAGCGCTCCAGTTACCAAAATTGGCCTGATTCGCATCACTATGGCGACGAAAAGAAAGACTGCAGATTTGAAACAGTTTCAATTTAGGAAGCTGCCGCCGGATCTGGGAAGCAACCATGAGGCAGGGCCCGAGCAGGCCCCAGACAGTGAGGGAGAGACTCAATCACGCAGCGGTGCTGAAGCACTGACTGGGGGAAAAAACGAGTGGGTGGCGACCTCTGCACAGCTTAAAAATGATATACGGGGTTGGTTTATTGAATTTCGTGCGGACCTGAAAAAGCATAAACAGGAACTATTAGCTCCATATATATATCTAATATTCGAGACGACCTCCTTAGCTTGGGACACAGAGTGGATGAACTCGAGGTGAGAGCGGACACCCAGGGTTTGGCTCTCAATAAAGTGGCATCTCAACAGGAAACGCTGGAAGGAGAAATTTCTACTATCCAAGAAAAACTTGAAGACCTGGATAACCGCTCCAGGTGGTGTAATATTCGGATTCGGGGAGTCCATGAAACCCCAGAATACAGTAATACCATGGAAGTGGCAGGGTCAATATGCCAAACCTTACTTCACGATGGCCGGGATCAAGGGGACATGATGGAGGAGAGTATGCCAGCAGGCATTCAAATAGAAAGGGTGCTCAGAGTTCTTGGCCCCAGAAAAGACTCTAAACCTAGAGACATTATTCTTTGTTGTCATAGCTTTCTCCAAAAAACCCAGATAATGGAAGTGACACAGAAGAAAAATGCATGGACTTGGGAAGGGCATACCCTGAATATATATCAGGATATTGCTCCAATCACACTACGTAAGAGATTTGAACTGAGAGAAAAAACTGTGTTTCTTAGAGCAGAAAACATCCGTTACCTTGGACATTCCCGTTTGGTCTCCAATTCACAGTTATTGGGGTTACCTATCGCGTTAAAACTCCAGCAGAAGCAGTAGAGGCTCTCAATAAGGCTGGTTTCCACCCCAATATAACAGCACCGAAGAAACCAAACAGGAATTCAAAGATGGATGACCATCCAAAATGGCGCAGGGTTGGTAAAGGCAGGAGCCATCTACGCCGCCACTCTGAGGAATCACGATTGGCGATGTCAGATCAAGGGTGATTCAATTGGACTGTGAGACCATTGAACAATTTACTATCTTTCTCCAATAGAGGTCCAGATGGTGGTGACTTTAGCAATTATTATCTCAACTGCCATATGATCTACTCGGTCCTGGAGTACGAAGGACCAGTGGAGGGGTAAATTGAGTTGTGAGCATGTTATTGTTTGAATGTTACAGGTTTTGGATTTAAGATAACTTAAGAGTCTCGGTGGGGGGGGGGGGGCAGACCATGCTGGAGAGCAGTGACCTCCAAGAGAGGGGATAGATCACCTGAGAGGAGGAGTGGTGTGATATGTGGCAAAGGGTGTTCTTGGGATATTCTCTCATGGGCAGACATTAATTACTCCTGTAATCCTTGCATAGTTAACTGTAAGATCAGGATAGCCCTTATATCATGTCCAGGGTAATCTCAAATGCGCCCAGTATTTTGCAAATTGAGCGCATCATGCAGTGGCGTAGCTAGACAATTTGGCGCCCGGGGCAAGAGACTTCTTCGGCGCCCCCTCCCTCCATCAATGATTTGCATCTTGCGTAAAAATTGACGGTAACATTGCAAGCCAATGCAAGAACTTAGCCCCTGCTCTGATTCAGAACAAGAATATTTTTTATGATATCAATAATGTAACACGTTCACGTTGTCAGGACAACTATGATGAAAAAACAAGTTTCTTACACTAACAATTACCAGTTTGCATTACATATACTTGTACATAAGAATTTCTGAAACATACATGCTTTCCTAGCGTGTAGCAGATGGACTCAAAACAAATGGGTATAGTGTGTTCGTGCTAGCAGTTGGAGACGGATCTGACGTCAGCACGGGTACATATACCCCCACAGGAAGTGAAGCAATTCAGTAATTTCCGTCTCCAAAGCAGTTTGGAGCTACCCACGCTCGCTGAGCGTGTTTCCAAATTCTATCGACTAAATTCATAGAAGAAATCTACTGAAGACGAGCCCCGCACTCCTGTGGTGATACCGGGCGGTCACTCACCCAGTTGAGTTTCCCGAGCTGACTTCCGTGGTCCCTCGGAGGTAGGAGCCTCGGTCCGGTGGCCGGTTCGCGGCAGGGACCCAGCCCCCGAGTGAGAAGGGCTCGGGTGCAGCCTAGAGGCAGCCTTGGTCCCGGCGTGGACTTGGCCCCCGAGCGGTTCGGGCGCAGCCTAGAGGTAGCGGGTGCACTTCCTTAAGCGCGGCGGTGAAGGTATTCCCCTCTCCCCCCGCAGCCGGAGACCGCCCGGGTCGCAGCCGGGAAGCGCCGAACACAAGGTAAGGCGTACATATTTACTTGGTCTCCGAGGAAGTGTGGACTGACTGGGCCTGCCTACGAGGCCGCCCGCCTGGGAAGGTCGCCATTCTTGCCTGCCTACTTCTTGTTTCAGATTTAAGCGCTTTTGTTTGCTAAACGCACGTTGTTCGCGCACGTTGTTAGCGCACGCGATAGGCGCACGTTGTTCGCGCACGCTACTTGTATACGCACACATCTGCTAAGACGCCCGTTATAGGTGCATGTTTATAAGACGCCCGTTTCTAGGCGCACGTTTATAAGACGCCCGTTATAGGCGCCCATTTATAAGACGCCCCGTTGATAGGCGCACTGTTTATAAGACGCCCGCTATAGGCACACATTTCTAAGGCGCCCGCTATAGGCGCAAGGTTTCTAAGACGCCCGCTATAGGCGCACGTTTCTAAGGCGCCCGCTATCGGCGCACTGTTTCTAAGGCGCCAGCTATAGGTGCATGCTGTTGAGCGCCCGTGTTAGGCGCACATCGTAGGACGACACCGCATTTCAGGCAAATGGAGCATAAGAATGCCTCTGCGTTCACAGAGTCGGCACCCCCAGAATCAGGCATGCACGCTCTAAGCCTCTGCTCAGCATGCAACCTTAGAGCCACACAGAGCGAGGAAGCAGACTCCCTATGTGCCCAATGTGAGGAAGCCATGGCAGTTCCAGGACAAGACCGGTCCCAGCCCAGCGGTTCCTTAGGGAACACTCCGGACTTAGCAGACCGCGGCGAGCAGCCAGGGAACCCAAGAGACCTGGTACCCCTGCAGCCAGATCTGGCTTCGCTTTCCTGGGTGGAATTATTTAAGGGGATTCACGCCTTTGTCCAGATGCAGTCTGCTCCTCGGATGGGTCCTTCCGTTCCGGTTGATCCGGCCCCTGGACCCTCGAGACCTAGGCGCAGCCACTCACCACCCGACAGCCCCAATCATGGGGATTCGGATTATTCAAAGGTAAGTGAGGAGCCCCCCAAGGAGAATGAACTTTCGGACCATGAGACGCTTCTTTTGGAGAGAAGATCTGCCAGGCCTGGTCTTACAATGGTTATCGGAGCTGGCCATTCTGGGCCAGGACCCCTCAGGGGTCCCTGTACAGAACCCTCTGCTAGAGGGCCTGTGCCAAACGGCTCACCACTTCCCCTCCTACAAGCAGCACAGCAGCTAATCGAGCTGGAATGGAAGGCACCAGAGGCCTCATTCAAAGGGGGTAGGCCTTGTCTGGCATGTACCCTCTAGATCCAACATCCAAGGAATTGCTGGCGTGCCCCAGGGTAGACGCCATAATTAATGCAATTGTGAAACACACCACCATTCCGGTGGAGGGGGGGGGGCGGCTCTCAAGGATGCGCATGACTGGCGCATGGGCACCATTCTGAAACAAGCCTTTGAGGTAGCAGCCATGTCCCTTCGAATCGCGACTTGCTGCACCGTGGTGACGCGCTCCTGTTTATCGCAGGCGAGAAACAACACCCCGGGAGAAGACATGGAATCGGCTTTCGCATTTCTCACAGACGCAGCCTTCGACCTCGTCCGTACGGCAGCCAAGGGAGTGTCCTCCTCAGTGGCAGCCGGACGACAGCTTTGGCTACGCAATTGGGCGGCCGACTCGTCCTCCAAAACTCGACTCACAAGAATGCCCTTTAAGGGTTCCCTACTGTTCGGCAGCGACCTTGAGAATTGGGCTACTAAATGAGGTGCCTCCCCATTACCCCGTCTACCAGAGGACAGGTCAAGGAGGAGCCAGCGTCCTGTTTCCAGACCATCCAGAGGTAGAAACTCGCAGCGCTTCAACCCTTACAGGTCTCGCTATCAGGCACCTCGTTCTCAGGCCGGGAATCAGCCCTTTCGGGCTAAGCACACCAAGAAGAGAACCGGTCTGGGTTCTGGTGCCGGCCGTAACCCACAATGACAATCAGCCGACCCATCCGAGGGTAGCAGCCATAGGGGGCAGGCTAACCCTCTTCTACCGCAGGTGGGTTGAGATCACTTCGGACCAGTGGGTCCTCGCCATCATCCGGGAAGGATATTACCTGGATTTCTTTTGGCTTCCGCCGAACAAGTTTGTGGAATCTCCTTGTTCGCCACTCAAGACAGTGGCACTAGAAGTGACCTTACAGAGGCTCCTGGCCCTAAAAGCCATAATCCCAGTACCTGCGGAAGAGGTAACTTCTGGGCATTATTCCATTTATTTCATAGTACCCAAGAAAGAGGGCACCTTCAGGCCCGTCCTGGACCTCAAGTCATTCAATCGACACCTACGGGTCCCCAGCTTTCGCATGGAAACTCTACGGTCGGTCAAGAATTCAGTACAGCCAGGGGAGTTTCTAACCTCCCTAGATCTGTCAGAAGCCTACTTGCATATCCCAATCCATCGGGATCACCAGCGCTATTTACGCTTCAAAGTCCTGAATCAGCACTTCCAGTTCCGGGCCTTACCCTTCGGGTTAGCCACCGCGCCGCGGATCTTTACCAAGGTAACAGTTGTAGTGGCAGCGGCGCTCAGGAAGGAAGGAATCCTCGTCCATCCCTACCTGGACGATTGGCTGATCAGGGCAAAGTCACTGGAAGAGAGTCACCGGGCAACCAACAGAGTTATTTTTTATTTATTTATTTATTTAAAAATATTTCTATACCGTCTTTTCAGATGAATTTGACCAAAACGGTTTACAAAATTACAAATTATAAAAACAACAAAAATAACCAAAAAATTACTTTCAAATAAAAACCGTAAAATAAATTGAATTAAAACCAAATTAACAAAAAAATAAAATAATAGAAAGAAAAAAAATACAATATATCATTATAAACCCTACTCCTTTAAGTACAACTATACTATTTTTTACAAAAACAAGTAAAAAGCCAGAAAAATCAAAATAGAATACCTTAGAGGCCTATGTCTAATAGAGACCAGAGTCCTAGCAGATAGCGGACAGCCTAGGATGGGTAGTCAACATAAAGAAGAGTTCCCTACAGCCATCCCAGTTGCTGGAATATCTAGGGGTCCAATTCGACACCCAAGACGACAAGGTCAGCCTGACCTCCAAGAGACAGTCAAAACTCCGGAATCATCTGCAGGTCCTGCTGAGTGCCAGCCGGCCCACAGCTCGGGATTATCTACAAGTCCTCAGCCTCATGGCATCCACTCTGGAGGTGGTGCCATGGGCGCGGGCTCATATGAGACCATTGCAACGTGCCCTTCTATCTCGATGGACTACACCATACACCTGCCTCTACCAGCCAGAGTGCGGAAGCAACTATGCTGGTGGTTACAGCCTGGCCACTTGAGCCGGGGGTTACGAATGTCCTCCCCAACCTGGATTCTTCTCACCACAGAT
Organism: Rhinatrema bivittatum; assembly: GCF_901001135.1. Lineage (NCBI taxonomy): Eukaryota > Metazoa > Chordata > Amphibia > Gymnophiona > Rhinatrematidae > Rhinatrema > Rhinatrema bivittatum. Next base: position 231,713,662 of record NC_042617.1, on the reverse strand, counting down.
GCCAGCCTGAACGGATGGGGAGCGCACTGCGAAGAGCTCACCACCCAAGGACGGTGGACCAGAGAAGAGTCAAGGTGGAATATCAACCGACTGGAGGCACGGGCAGTCAGGCTAGCGTGCCTGCAATTTGCCCACAGACTTCGCAACAGAGCGGTCAGAGTGATGTCAGACAACGCCACCACAGTGGCATACATCAATCGACAGGGCGGAACTAGAAGCCAACAAGTGTCCCTACAAATAACTCCCCTGATGATTTGGGCACAAGCCAATCTTCAGGACATCTCCGCTGTACACATCACCGGGAAGGACAACACTGCGGCAGACTTCCTCAGCAGAGAACGCCTAAACCCGGGAGAATGGCAGCTGTCACCCACAGCCTTTCAGTTAATTGTGGATCACTGGGGGACGCCAGCCATGGACCTATTAGCAGACAGGTCCAATGCTCAAGTTCCCAGATATTTCAGCCGCAGGCGGGATCCTCAAGCTCAGGGGATAGATGCCCTGGTACAGCCGTGGCCTCAGGGGATCCTGCTATACGCATTTCCTCCATGGCCCCTGTTGGGCGCCATTGTTCACAGGATTCAGCGACACAGAGGTCTAGTTCTTCTAGTGGCCCCGGACTGGCCAAGAAGACCCTGGTACGCAGACATGAGAAGACTACTGGCAAGGAATCCTCTACCTCTGCCTCCATACCGGGACCTGCTAAGGCAAGGCCCCATTCTCCACGAGGATCCAGCTCAATTCTCTCTTACGGTCTAGCCATTGAGAGGGCTAGACTGAAGAAAAGAGGATACTCGGAGCCGGTGATAGACACACTCCTCCGATTACGCAAGTTCTCCACATCACTAACATATATCAGGATCTGGAGAATTTTTGAAGCCTAGTGCGATTCTCAAAGCACCAATTTGCATACCGCACAGATTCCTATCATTTTGGACTTCCTACAAGATGGACTTCAGAAGGGTCTCTCCCTCAGCTCCATCAAGGTACAGGTAGCAGCGCTGTCTTGCTACGGTCCCAGACGTGACGGCAAATCCATTGCCCAGCACCCAGACGTTTCACGCTTCCTGAAAGGAGTTAAACACATTCGCCCGCCACTGAAGTGGCCAGTGCCCTTGTGGAACCTTAACCTAGTATTGGAATTTCTAGCGGGATCAGCCTTCAGGCCCCTTCGAGGCCTGTCTCTCCGTTTGTTAACCTTGAAGATGGTGTTCTTGCTGGCTGTGTGTTCAGCACGCCGCATCTCAGAGCTACAAGCACTATCCTGTCGTGATCCATTTCTCAGAATCACTCCAGAGGCCATCCATCTTCGTACAGTTCCTTCTTTTTTACCCAAAGTGGTCTCACACTTTCACCTCAACCAAACCATATCCTTGCCTACCACGGAAGGTTTGAAGAAATCGGAAGAAGGTCGAATACTACGTCATCTCGACATCGGCAGACTGCTGTCCAGATACCTGGAAATGTCAGAAGCAGTACGAAAGATGGACCACCTGTTCGTCCTGCACAGCGGGAAGAGCAAGGGGAAGCGGCCTCACGGCCGACCATCGCCCACTGGATTAAAGAAGTTATCAAGGCAGCCTACGTAGAGGCGGGAAAACCACCACCTCTACAGGTCAAGGCTCATTCTACCAGAGCACAATCAGCCTCTTGGGCAGAAGCTAAGCTGCTGTCGCCTGCAGAGATATGTAAAGCGGCGATGTAGTCCTCCCTCCATACCTTCTCCAGATTCTACCATCTGGACGTTCAGGCCAGGGAGGACACAGCATTTGCGAGGGCAATCCTACACGGTCCTCGGGCAGCCTCCCGCCCAGTCCGGGAGTAGCTTTTGTACATCCCATTTGTTTTGAGTCCATCTGCTACACGCTAGGAAATGTTAAGATTACTTACCTGGTAATCTCCTTTTCCTTAGTGTATGCAGATGGACTCAGCATCCCGCCCAGCTGCCGGTATACATGGGGATTCGCTGACTCACGGTAAGCCATGTTTTGCTTATGATAGGGCTTCCACCCTGTCGGGTGTCGACGCCTTCCGTTTGAGAACACTGGCGGTCTCCAGCTACTCTCAATTGGTCAGGGTAATCCTGCTGATTAATCGATCGGTCAGTACACATATGGCTATAACAGCTTTGCAAGGAAGATTACTGAATTGCTTCACTTCCTGTGGGGGTATATGTACCCGTGCTGACGTCAGATCCGTCTCCAACTGCTAGCACGAGCACACTATATCCATTTGTTTTGAGTCCATCTGCATACACTAAGGAAAAGGAGATTACCAGGTAAGTAATCTTAACATTACACATGCTCTCTCTCATACAATCATTCATACACACAGGCTCTCACTGTCACATGCTGTCTCTCTCACACACACACACAGGCTCTCTCACATGCTGTCTCTGCAAACATTCAGGTCCTCACTCCCACACACAATCTCTCAACTCACCTCATACACGCACACAATCGCTCAACTCACCTCATACATGCACTCTACGGGCCCTCAGCCTCTCTCTTACCTCTGGGCCTCCTCTTCACGGGTCGCTGCAGGATGGGCTCTGCAGCGGCCCTGATCTTCTCGGGCCGATCGCGGCAACGGCAGCGGCCCTGATCTTCGCGGGCCGATCGCAGCGGCGACGGCAGCGGCCCTGATCTTCGCGGGCCGATCGCGGTGGCGACGGCAGCGGCCCTGATCTTCTCGGGCCGATCCGCGGTGGGGACCCTGCTATCGGGCCTCCTCCTCTTCTCGCCCGCTGCAACAACGCTGCTGCTCCTCTTCTGCACGCGGCTGACGCTCCTCCCCCTTTCTGCCCGTGCAGCTCTGGCAACATTTTTCTTCCGGGGCTGCATGGGCAGGAAGGAGGAGGAGCACCTGCACGTTTCGACGTTACCTTTTTCTTCTTCGGGCCGTGGTGAGGTGAGCTCCACCACGGCCATGCTGATCTTCCTGCTGTGTGTCTCCGGCACACAGCACAGCGATATTTCACTGCTCAGCCGCCAGTGGGATGAGCTCCACCGGCGGCTGCATTGGCTCCCATTTGCCGGTGTGTCACGTGCACCGGGCTTGCGCGACACACCGGCAAACTGCAGGCGACACACTAAAGTGTCGCGACACACACTTTGGAAAGCTCTGTGTTACGCAAATGTTCTAAAAACCTCTTTAACATTCGCATATTTTATCAGGCGTTTTGGCGCCCCCTTAGACCCGGCGCCCGGGGCGGCCGCCCACCCCACCCACCCTTCGCTACGCCACTGGCATCATGTCTATTAATGTGAAGGGCCTTAACCACTACCGCAAGAGGTTTTTGTTAAATCAAGAGTTACAAACACATAACATATCTATAGCAATGATACAAGAGACACACCTTAGGAAAAGGCATGAAAGGGTACTCTCTCTGCACCACTATCACTTTATGTACCTTGCAGCCAGCACAAAAGGATCCAAATATGCAGGAGTAGGTATATTGATTACTAAAGATTTAGTACACAAGGTTTTAGAGATTATAAGGGATCCACTAGGGTGATATGTATTATTAAAAATGAGCATGGGGAAAGCGGTGGTTACTTTAGTTAGCCTTTATGCCCCGAATACAGGCCAAGATTTTTTTTTTAGCAGTCTGGATGATGTGTTACTTAAACATGCTGAAGGCTCCATAATTATAGGGGGGGATTTTAACGTGACAAATAGCCCCAAATTGGATAACTCGATGCAAACATCAACTACTCAGAGTTCAGTGAGGCAGCGGCTGTCTTCACTAATGTCGCAATGGCAACTGGGGGATGTTTGGCGGCAAAGAAATCCACAAACAAGAAGTTATACCTTTTTCACCCATGCTCATCAATTATACTCTCGCCTGGACTATTTTTTGGTGGACACACAAACCCAAGCTAGGGTAATTGATGCTGGAATTGAACCCATTGTCTGGTAAGATCACGCTCCTGTATGGATTCACGTGAATCTTAACACCCCCGCTCAGGGACAAAGGTTCTGGCGTTTAAACGAGGGGTTATTAAAAGATTCCAGCTTTCTCCAAAAATTGGGGGCACAATTGACAGAGTACTTCCAAACTCATCTTAATGATCTGACTTCTAAACCGACTTTATGGGAATGTACAAAAGCAGTTGCTCGAGGTAGCCTTATCTCACACGCATCTTTTTGTAAATGACAGACGGAGCAAAAGCGTAAATCACTTACATCAGAAATAACTCGCCTAACACAACAGCACATGCATACTCAGAGCCCATCGGCACTGCAGAAACTCAATAAGGTTAGGGATGAATTACATGCATTGGATGCTGACGCAATTGCTTTCAAAATGGAGCTAACTAAACAACAGTTTTATGAAGGGGGAAATAAGGCTGGCCATTTGTTAGCAAGACGTTTGAGAGCAGTACTCGCCCAAAACAACATTACGAAAATAAAGGATAGCAGGGGGAATCTTATAATGTTGTCTGAGGGAATTAGTAAATGTTTCACGGACTTCTATGGACAGTTATATAGCCACGGCGAAACTATTATAGAGAGTGAGATAGATAATTACCTAAAAGATTTGCCTTTGAGGACTGTGACCAAAGATCAGCAGGTTTTACTAGACAGCCCTATACTGATTTCTGAAGTACAACAGGCGATTAAAGCTCTCAAATTGGGCAAAGCCCCAGGCTTGGATGGCCTGACAGGAAGCTACTACAAAAAGTTTTCCCATATATTGGCAGAGCCACTTACTGATATCTTTAATTCCCTAAGGGGAAATGATACACTAGCAACCCATGCTAATGTGGCAGGCATTACAGTTCTGGCCAAACCAAGAAGAGACCCAATTCATTGTGGTTCATACTGCCCAATATCGCTAATAAATTTAGATCTTAAAATATTGGCACGAATACTAGAAGAACGATTAAAAGGCATCATTACAACCCTAGTGCACAATGACCAGGTGGGGTTTGTACCCTCAAGAATGGCTAGTGACAATATTAGAAAAATAGTGGATCTGATAGATTGGGTTCATCACCAACAGTTACCCGCAGCACTACTCACCATAGACGCTGAAAAAGCCTTCGATCTGGTGCACTGGCCCTTTTTGTTCCAGGTACTTGACAAAATACAATTCGGCAGTTTTTTCCAAAATTGGATTAAAAAATTATATGAGCTTCCCCAGGCCCGGTTGAAGGTAAACAGGGTCTAGGGCCCACTATTCAACATCCAAAGAGGGACCAGACAGGACTGCCCACTTTCACCTATGCTCTTTGCTTTATTTTTAGAACCTTTTGCACTGACAGTCTGGTGTACGGATGCCATAACCGGAGTACAGATTGGGCACCTTCACTTTAAACTCTCCCTCTTTGTGGACAACATCCTTTTTACACTGACAAACCCTCAGACATCCTTGCAGGGAGTAATGACTACTTTGGAACAATTCCATCAAGTGTCCGGCTTTAAAATAAATCTAGAAAAATCGGAACTATTGAATCTTAATTTGCCTGACTATGCTGTCACCACCATCACTCAGGAGTTCCCCTTTAGATGGGCAAAAAACTCTATTAATGTTATGCTCTCCTCTTCCAGAGGGGAGGAGTTAGCAATCTGTTATTGCTTACCCTGCCAGGAGGGCGGAGTTAGCAATCTGTTCTGCTGTTCTCCTGAAAGGGGGAGGAGTAGCGATATGACATGTCCTGCTCCTCCAGAAGGGAGGAGTTAGCTATCTGTAGATCTGTTAGCGAACTGCTGTTAGATGCTCCTGTAAGGAAAGGAGGTAGCAATCTGTTATTGATCAACTCTCCAAGGAAGATGAGTTGGCAATCTGTACAATGATACTCTTCTGAGGAGAGGAGCTAACGATAGGTATATTGTCCTTTGCTATTGAGATAGCAATCTATCATGCCTCCGCTACGGAGTAGCAATCTGTTATATATAAGCTGCTGGCAAGTCTCAAAGAAAGAGGAGTAGCTATCTATATAATACTTCCGTGAGCGGTGTGAGTGGTCAGTAGTGGTTGGCTCCCACAGAGTGACAGTAGTGAAAGGAATGACCACTTGGAGGAAATGGTGAATCCCTGGGCAGATGGCAGATGACAGCACTCTCAGGAGGAGATCCTGAGAGGAACCACCAACTAGGCTAGAATATGAGATAAACACAATAGTTCTTTATTAGACTGGAAGCTGGACCACCAGAGGTGGCAGTAGTGAGTCGCTGTGTTCGGCAAGGCTGAAGTCCTTCTGATACTGGAATATAATTTCTGGGTCGCTGAGCTGTAGAGAGAGACTAGAAGTATTGAGTAGACAGGGTATACTGGATACAAGATGGTACACTCACAATAGTAGATGTCTGCAATGGTCTCTATGCCACAGAGAGTCTTCAGTACATGCAGGAACAGGAGCCGTAGGCGAGCACTGGTTCCCACAGTCTGTAATATGAACTCACAATTGCTGTATATGAAATAGCTTCTAGAGTAGAAGAGAGTCTGTAAAAGATTCTAGGAACATGGGCCCTCGTGGAGCGAGTACCGGTTCCTATCTGCAATCTTGCCATTGTAACTCTTGATCTCCGTACCTGCGATAACGTCTTGGACGGAAGGGAGTCTTCAGAGCTATAGGAATGTAGGCCCTCGTGGAGCGAGTACTGATTCCTATGTACTATAGAACTCACTGTGTTCACGTCCACGATCGCTTCCAGGCAATGAGGAGTCTTCCGAGTGTTCTGGCAATCTGAAATCAAGAAGAGAGAGCGGAGCCCCCGTGGACCGGGTACTCCTGGTAAGTTTGAAAAGGCTGAGCAGTGTGGAAGGATTCCCCTTGCTGACTCGGATCATTGTTGCAAGTATCGTGGACTGCCGAAGCAAGTCCTGTTGGAGTTCCTTGCTAACTCGTTAGAGGTTAGCAAACAAAGACCTTTTAAAGTGCAAATGGATGACGTCACTACGGGGGGATGCCTCAAAGGTTCGCGCCCTGTTGGTACAAAGTCTGGAGCACGCATGCACGCCCTTACGTCATCGGGAACATGGCGGATACGTAGCGTCAGGCCAGCCCGGGAACACCGGGACCAAGAGGCGGAGAGAAGCCGCGGCTGCATCTGTCCGTCAGAGCCGAAGGTAGTCGCATCCCAGGTAGAGAGGGTGGAGCGAGGGGCGAGAAGAGGCACGAACACAACAATTAAATACCTGGGAGTTCAAATTGGCTCACATAATTCTAAGTTATATACCCTTAATTATGATTCCTTATGGAAGAAAATTGATAAAGACCTACTCAATAGGAATAGGGAATATTTCTCATGGCTAGGTTAGATAGCGGTCATTAAAATGGTTATATTACCCCGCTTACTATATTTTTTCTCCACCATACTGATTTATATCTCTACAGCTATATTAAGACAATGGCAAACAAAAATTTATGGATTCATTTGGCAAAAGCGACCACATAGGATAGCTAGGACAACATTGTTTTTACCCAAACGAGTGGGGGGGACTGGGAGCACTGAATATAATTTGGTATTTTGGAGCAGCCCAACTGCGAGCTATAGTAGATTTATACCATAGAGTTGATATTAAGCAATGGGTTCAATTAAGCAGGTACATATTGGATCTATGCCTCTGCAAGCACTACCGTGGCAACCCAAACACACATGGCGACAGCTAATCTATGTGACCCCAGCCCTGGGTAACACATTGAGACTGTGGAATTATTGGAAGGCTAAACTAGTGGGGACTTCGGATTACCACCAGTTGTCATATCTATTTCATAACATAACCTTCAGGGGAGGCATGGATAATCTTCACTTTAAAATCTGAGAAAGTCAGGGAATCACCACTTTTGGTCAAACACTTACCGGTACCACTATTAGGAAGCAACAGGCATTACAAACACTAGGCCCCCCCCAGGACTAGGACAATTTTTAGCCTATGCCCAAATTCGACATTTTTTGCACAACCTGATACAGCCTAACAGAGTACACCCATCTAAAACGCTATTTGAGAATTATTGTGAGCATTTGGATAGAATGAGGGGAATTACCAAAAAAATATATCAATTACTGAACACTAATTCCCCATATATAGCGACACATATAAAAGCCTGGCAAAGGGAACTGGGGGAAGAACTGGAGCATGAGATGTGGGATATGATATTTTATCAACTTGCCAAAGTGTCAGTCTCTGCCAATATACAAGAACAATGTTACAAGATCCTTTATAGGTGGCATTTGACCCCAGACAAACTTCATAACATGATCCCTGAGATTCCCAATCTATGCTGGCGAGGATGTGGTCAAATCGCCACCTATCTGCATGTGTGGTGGCAATGCCCGAAGGCGGTCTCTTTTTGGAAAGGGGTTTACGGGTGGCTAGCGAGAGTGGTCAACGGATTAGGAGACATGGATCCTAAAAGTGCCTTGTTAAACGTGCCATTGGAAGGACCTACGAAATATGAGAATACATTTTGCATGCAGGTCTTTGTAGCAGCTAGGGGGGAACTGGCAAGGGCTTGAAAAACACCAGATACTCCATCCATGGCAGCAGTCCTGCATAGACTAGGGATGTGCATTCGTTTTGACCGAATGCGCAATCCGCAACGTATAGGTCCCTATTTGTTGCATTCGTGGGGTTCCGAAACATATGGCGAACCCCCACGAATGCAACATATCATAACGAATAAACTCCCCACCATCCTGACCCGCCCCCCCCCCCCCCCAAGACTTGCCAAAAGTCCCTGGTGGTCCAGCGGGGCTCATGGAGCGATCTCCTGCACTCAGGCCGTAGGCTGCCAGTATTCAAAATGGCGCCGATAGCCTTTGCCCTTACTATGTCACAGGGGCCAACCAATGGCACCGGTAGCCCCTGTGACATAGTAAGGGCAAAGGCTATCGGCGCCATTTTGAATACCGGCAGCTGACGGCCGAGGGCAAGAGATCGCTCCAGGAGCCCCGCTGGACCTACAGGGTCTTTTGGCAAGTCTTGGGGTTTGGCAAGGGTTGGGATGGGGTTTCTTTTAATTTTAATGGGAAACGAATAACATATGTAACTAATGAACGAATCGGGGTCCCCCGAAAATGGATGCAACGGATTTGGGTCCCGACGAATACGAATACTGAATCGAATGTATCCGTCCCTGCTGCACATCCCTAGCATAGACTATACTTCCAGTACCAAATGTCATAGCATTATTCATAAGGCATATGTCATCCTAAGTAACTAGGGAATATTTTATCAGACATATGTAAACTTGGTAAGTATTTATACTGGACTGTTATCCGTGCTGTTATTAATGTTATTGAAGAAATTCCTCTATGTTGTATTTAATGCTATGTTTAATAAAGCATATATTATAAATAAAAAAAAAGAAAAAGAAGTAGTATCTCAGTTATCTGTGTTCCTTTGGAAAACAATGGCTTTATATCCTAAGCAGTCTGGCTACAGGAAAGAATATAGCAAGAAAACAGCTCTCACCTCAATTACCCCAATATCGACTGGGTAAGTGAAATATCAGGCCATGCTAGAGAAATAAAGTTCTTGGATGGAATAAATGACAGTTTTATGGAGCAATTGGTTCAGGAATTAATGAGAGAGGGAGAAATTTTAGATCTAATTCACAGTGGAGCGCAGGATTTGGTAAGAGAGGAAATGGTGGAGGGGCCAATTGGCAATAGTGATCATAATATGATCAAAATTGAATTAATGACTGGAAGGGGGACAGAAAGTAAATCCACAGTTCTAGCACTAAACTTTCAAAAGAGAAACCTTGATAAAATGAGAAAAATAGTACAAAAAAAAAAAAAACCTGAAAGGTGAAGCTACTAAGGTAAAAAGTGTGCATCAGGTGTGGACATTGTTAAAAAATACCATCCTAGAAGCACAGTCCAGATGTATTCCACACATTAAGAAAGGGAGAAGGAAGGGAAAACAATTACCGGCCTGGTTAAAAGGTGAGCTATTTTAGCCAAAAGATCTTCATTCAAAAATTGGAAGAAGGATCCTTCAGAAGAAAATAGGTTAAAGCATAAGCATTGGCAAGTTAAATGCAAGACATTGATAAGACAGGCTATGAGAGAATTTGAAAAGAAGTTGGCTGTAGAGGCAAAAACTCACAATAAAAACTTTTAAAAATATATCTGAAGCAGAAAGCCTTTGAGGGAGTTGGCTGGACCATTAGATGATTGAGGGGTTAAAGGGGAACTTAGGGAAGATAAGGCCATCGTGGAAAGATTAAACAATTTCTTTGCTTTGGTGTTTACTGAAGATGATGTTGGGGAGATACCCGTTCCGGAGAAGGTTTTCATGGGTTATGATTCAGATGAACTGAACCAAATCACGGTGAACCTGGAAGATGTGTAGGCCTGATAGACAAACTAAAGAGTAGTAAATCACCTGGACAGAATGGTATACATCCCAGGGTTCTGAGAGAACTAAAAAATGAAATTTCAGACCTGTTTCAATTAACTTGTAACCTATCTTTAAAATCATCTGTTGTACCTGAAGATTGGAAGATGGCAAAATGTAAACCCAATATTTAAAAACGGATCCAGAGGTGATCTGGGAAACTATAGACCGGTGAGCCTGACTTCAGTGTCAGGAAAAATCATGGAAACTGTTATAAAGAATAAAATCACAAAACATTTAGATAGACATGGTTTAATGGGACACAACCAGCATGGATTTACCCAAGGGAAGTCTTGCCTCACAAACCTCCTTCATTTTTTGAAGGGGTGAATAAACATATGGACAAAGGTGAACTGGTAGATGTGGTGTATTTGGATTTTCAGAAGGCATTCGACAAAGTCCCACATAAGAGGATTCTAAGAAAATAGAAAAATCATGGGATAGGAGGCGATGTCCTTTTGTGGATTGCAAATTGGTTAAAAGATAGGAAACAGAGAGTAGAATTCAATGGTCTGTTTTCACAGTGGAAAAGATAATCAGTGGAGTGCCTCAGGGATCTCTGTTGGATTTGTGGACCCTTGGGCCGGCTAGGACAGCTGGTGGCTCACTGAGGAGATACCCAGTGGGTGTCAAAGCCGGGAGGCGGCACAGACAGGAGACCAAGAGATCTTCACCATTGGAGACCCGAGGTCCCCCAGGAGGAGCCCGTGAGGACCCGGGCTGCTTGGACTTACAAGTGGTCTCCTGCGAGGCGGTATCCAGGGAATGGAGAAGAAGAGCTGGAGCCAGGAGGCCAACTGGAACTTCACCACTGGAAGCCCGCAGTCCCCCCGAGAGGAGCTCCTGAGGACCCTAGCCACTTGGACTTAGGCAAGGCCTCCTGGACGAAGCCGAAGTCGGAAGCCAAAGGACAAAGCTGGATCAGAAGTCTGTGGATGGAAGCCGGAGTCAAAAACCAGGAGTCAGAAGCCAAAGTCAGAAGCCAAAGGATGAAGCTGAATCAGAAGTCTGTGGACAGAAGCCGGAGTCAAAAGTCAGGAGTCAGAAGCCGAAGTCAGAAGCCAAAGGATCCGAAGTAGCAACTAGCAACTCTTACCAGAGTGAACCTCGTTGCAAGGCAAAGGCCCAGGCCTAGCTGCAGGGTTTAAATACACCTGCAGCGTCTGACATCATCTGGGGGCTGTCCTGCCTGTTCCCGCGCTGGCCCCTTTAAATTTTGAGCTCCTGCGTGAGCGCGCCTACGGGCCAGGGCCAGCCGTGACGGATCGGCGGTGTCTCCCTCAAGGAGGGAGCGCCACGGAAGAGACCCCGACAGGGCCTGCTGGCCGGGACGGAGCAACAGCGGGCTGGGCCGGCCCCGAGGTGAGTGGAGGGACCGGGGCACGGTCCAGTACCTTAACAGTACCCCCCCTTACGCCCCCTTCCCGGGGGTTTTGGCTTTGCTGGATGATCCAAGTGGAACTGGCGGAGAAGGCCCTTGTCTAGGATGTTAGAGGCTGGTTCCCATGTGTTCTCTTCGGGACCATAGCCCTCCCATGAAAGGAGGTACTCCCACATGTGGTGGTGGAACCATACATCCAGGACATCCTTTACTTGGTAGACCGTATCCTCCTGGACTGCAGGAGCGGCAGATTCAGGAGTCTTGTTATGGAAGACGGACAAGACCAACGGCTTGAGCAACGAGATGTGAAAATCGTTATGCACTCGGAGTGTAGAGGGAAGGCGAAGTCGGTAGGAGACAGCACCCACTCGTTCCGTGATGGGGAACGGGCCAATGTACCTCGGAGCCAAGCGCATAGATGGAACCTGCAGGTGAAGGTGTTTGGTACTTAGCCATACCTTGCCCCTGGGAAGGAATGCTGGGGCGAGTCATCGCAGACGGTCCATGTACTTCTTCGCCGTGACTGCGGTGCATTGCAGTTTCTCCAGAGTAGATCTCCAGAGGCTGCGTAGTTGCTGGGCTGTGAGCTGCACGGCAGGTGATGGCACTGCCAATGGTAAAGGCAAGGGAGGTCGGGGGACCTCTCCCATATACTACCTGGAAGGGTGGTCTACCAGTGGCCGAATGCCTATGGTGATTGTAGGACAATTCTGCCCATGGGAGTAGAGCCACCCAATCATTTTGTAGATCTCCCATGAAGGCTCAGAGGAAGGCTTTCAGAGTCCGGTTCGTGCGCTCCGCTTGGCCATTACCTTGGGGATGAAAGGCGTCGTGAAGTCCAACTGGACCCCAAATTTCCTGCAGAGTGCCTTCCAATATTTTGCCGTGAATTGCAAGCCCCAGTCGGAGGCAATATGGAGGGGAAGTCCGAGTAGACGGAAGATGTGCAGGGCGAACAGACTGGCGAGTTCAGGTGCCATTGGTAACTTAGAGAGGGGGACAAAGTGGGCCATCTTCAAGAACCTATCGATCATGACCCATATCACAGTTTTCCCTTCAGACCGTGGCAAGTCTACGATGAATTCGGTCGACAAATGGGTCCAAAGCTCGGTGGGGATAGGCAATGGTTGAAGGAGCCCCCAGGGCCGACCAGGCGGTGTCTTCTGTCGAGCAGAGGTCGGACAGGAGCTAACGTAGAGACGAACATCTCTCCTGACCTGAGGCCACCAGTAATATTTGGTCAGCAGGTCCAAGGGCCGAGCAACCCCCGAATATCCTGCGGTCAAGGATTCATGAGCCCATGACAACACCTTCTTGCGCAGGTGAGCGGGTACGACCGTCTTACCCATAGGAACCACCTCTGATGCTGCAACTCAGGGATCAGAGGCAACGGATATCTATCCCGCCGCATGATGGCGTTGAGGCCGCGGTAATCAATGCAGGGTTGGAATGACCCATCCTTTTTGGCCACAAAGAAGAAGCTGGCCCCGGCGGGGGAATTAGAGGACCGAATGAAGCCCCTCTCCAAATTCTTCTGAACGTATGAGGACATGGCTCGAGTCTCTGGAAGTGACAAGGGGTAGACCCGTCCCCTAGGAGGCGTAGTACCCGGGATCAGATTTATGGCACAGTCAAAGGGCCGGTGTTCTGGAAGGAGCTCAACTTTCTCCTTAGAGAAGACATCTTCATAGTCTTGGTACTGTGGCGGGAGTGCCATGGGTGTGGTCAGGAGAGGCACACTGGGATGAGGAATATTAGTCAGGCAGGAGTCGAAGCAGGACGGGCCCCAAGCTGCGATCTGCAGAGTGTCCCAGTGAATCACTGGGGAATGCTTCTGTAGCCAGGGCAAGCCCAAGATGATGGGGTGAATAGACCTCTCCAAAATAAGGAAGGAGATCTCCTCCACATGTAGGAGGCCCGTGTGGAGAACCAAGGGTTTGGTGCAAGTAGAAATACTCCTCGGGAGGAGAGTACCGTGAATGGAAGATACCCAGATAGGAGGAGTTTGGGGTTGGACCCCAATTTTCAACTGCTAGACGAGGTCTGCAAGGATGAAATTCCCTCCTGCTCCGGAATCAACTAAAGCCAGTGTATCAAACATGCCCCCGGGGTAGATGAGGTTAACAGGTTCAGTGCATGAGGAGGCGGACTTGTATTACCTAGGGTCAATTCCCCAATGATCCCTAGGTTCTGGCATTTCCCGAACGCTCACCACATTGAGCTAGAAAGTGTTCCTTGCCTCTGTAATATAGGCACAGGCCCTAAGTGCAGCGGCATCTTCTCTCCTCCTGTGAAATTAGGAAATTAGGCTTACGACCGGACTTCTCCTCACAAAAGCGGCGTTGGATTTGGTGGTTGTTGCGTCCGTCGCTGCTTTATGCCCTCACTCCGCCCTTTTTACCTCTGTGGCGACTCCCTCTGGGTCTGATGGACGGTTAGCTGCCGTGGTGTCTTCTTGCCATCTCTCTCCAGCGTCCCCAGACCGGCACGACGCTGTGGATCTGCCATGTTCCTGATGACGTAGGGCGCGTGCACGCGCTCCAATTGATGTACCAGCAAGGGCTCGAACCTCGGGGGCGTCCCCTGAGATGACGTCATCCGTTTCCAATATAAAAGGTCTCAGTATTTGCTAATGAATCGAGTTAGCAAGGACAAGGACAAGGATTCGGAATCACATACGGAATTCGTCCAAGCTACTCTGCTTCTTTGGACTTACCAGGGGTACCCGCTCCTCGGGGGCCTTGCTCTCATTTCTCTATTTCAAATTGCAGATAGGAACCAGTACTCGCTCCTCGAGGTCCCATATTCCTAAACACTCTGAAGATTCTCTACTGCCTGGAAGCGATTGCAGTTACAGACATTGTGAGTTACTATTTCAGATTACAGATAGGAACCGGTACTCACTCCTCGAGGGCCCATGTTCCTAAACACTCTGAAGATTCTCTACTGTCTGGAAGCGATCGCAGTTACAGACATTGTGAGTTACTATTTCAGATTGCAGATAGGAACCAGTACTCACTCCTCAAGGGCCCATGTTCCTGAACACACTGAAGATTCTCTACTGCCTGGAAGCTATCGCAGATACAGATAATTGTGAGTTACCATTGTTCTCTCAGAGCTTTCCCTGGAACCAGGTACTCACTCCTCGAGGGCCTAACCCTTTTCAGCTACTGAGCTTCTTTAAGACCTTAAGTGAGTTTTGTCATCTAGTTCTGGCTATGAACACAGCATACCCAGTTCCTAAGGGACTTCAGCCCTGCCGGGCACATCAGCTCACTACTGCCACCTCTGGTGGTTCTACTAACCTGTCTAATAAAATAACTATCTGTGTCTGTCTCCATACCCAAGCCTAGCCGGTGGTCCCTCTCAGGATATCCTCCTGGGGGCGCTGCCATCTGCAGTCGGCCCAAGGACCCACCTATCTACTTTCCTTTACAGCCGAGTGCTCTCTCTAAGCACTCCGCTGGTAACAGATTACTAACTCCTCCCTTCTACAGGAGTCAAGGCATAACAAGATTGCTAACTCCTCCTACCATGGGAGCAGATTCATAACAGATTGCTAACTTCACCTATGGAGTCTAACAGATTGCTAACTCCTCCCACATCAGGAGGCTTCAGCATCAGAACCATAACAGATTGCTAACTCCTAGCTCTAACATAGAGCTTTCCTAACAGATTGCTAACTCCTCCCTTCCTTAGGAGTCATCACTAACTACCATCTGCTTGCTCCTCCCATCAGCATAGCAGATCCTAACAGCGGTCAATCCGCCCAGCCAGATCAATCAGGTTATTCAAGTCATCCAGAAGATCTCTTGCTGCTAACTCGTCTTGGAGAGATCCCTTCTAGGAAGATGCCGTGGAGGCTGTCATCCCTCCAGTCTAGCTCAGCTGCCAGGAATTCCACCACATACTCGGCAAGAGACCGATTGCCTTGGCGCAGCTGGAGTAGCTCAGTAGTGGCTGTGGGTCTACGAGAGGGCTCATCGAAGACATGTTGAAAGGCTGCGACAAACTGTTCCAGATTCGCAAGACGAGGGTCCTGACGCTCCCATAGTGGGGAGGCCTAAGCCAGGGATTTCCCGTCCAACAACGAAATAATATAGCTGGTTTCAATCCGATCCATAGGAAACTGGGCTGCCAGTAGGCTGAATTGGATGTAACACTGATTGAGGAATCCATGGCAGAGCTTCGTGAGGACCCGAGCCGCTTGGACTTAGGCGAGGCCTCCTGGACGAAGCCGAAGTCGGAAGCCAAAGGACGAAGCTGAATCAGAAGTCTGTGGACAGAAGCCGGAGTCAAAAACCAGGAGTCAGAAGCCGAAGTCAGAAGCCAAAGGATGAAGCTGAATCAGAAGTCTGTGGACAGAAGCCGGAGTCAAAAGCCAGGAGTCAGAAGCCGAAGTCAGAAGCCAAAGGATCCGAAGCAGCAACTAGCAACTCTTATCAGAGTGAACCTCATTGCAAGGCAAAGGCCCAGGCCTAGCTGCAGGGTTTAAATACCCCTGCAGCAACTGATGTCATCTGGGGGCTATCCTGCCTGTTACCGCGCTGGCCCCTTTAAATCTGGAGCTCCTACGCGCACACGCGCCTAGGGGGCGGGGCCAGCCGCGACGGATCGGCGGCGTCTCCGTCGAGGAGGGAGCACTGCGGGAGAGACCCCGATGGGGCCTGCCGGCCGGGACGGAGCAACAGCAGGCCAGGCCGGCCCCGAGGTGAGTGGAGGGACCGGGGCACGGTCCGGTACCTTAACAATCTCTGCTTGGACCAGTGCTTTTAAATCTATATGAATAAAAATGTAAAATAGTTTGGACGTAATCGATAGTCTCAGAAACTATTGTACCAATTGCTTTCAAATTTGAACACAACCTTGCTTTCACTGTAACCGTGTGACATAGATGTCACACGGTTAAAGATAAAAACATGTTTTTACTTGTGTGTGGGGAAAACAGCGACATCTGTTGGACAGACATGCAATACACGCTATCTACCTTGGGAAATGAAGCTGCTGTACTGCACATGAGTGGGCGGGAGCACACGTCGGGCACAGCGGGACCAACATGGCGCTGGGAGAAGCAGCGGCGGCGGACCGGCGGCGATATCGGGCGTGGTGGTGTCGGCCGACTGAACTTCGACACCTGGGAGGAGCTGCGGCGGCGATCTTCTACGGCTCACGTGCACGACAGGGAGGGATCCTTGCTGACCTTGCGTCTTCGGGAGCGGGCCACGCAGAACCGCACAAGAGGGAGAGGGACCGGTGGGGGGGGGGGATCAGCTGGGAGGGCATTGCGAGCGGGAGGGGATCAGAGTCAGGGAAGGCGATTCAGAGAGGGTGTGCTGTCACTGACGAAAGGGTAGGGAGTAGGCGGGGAGAGGTGACAGTGAGGGGAGGGAGAATGAAGGGGGCGGTGAGTGTCAGGGGAGAGACACAGAGGGGAGAGGTGAGTGTGAGGGGTGAGAATTGGAGTGGGGACAGGGGAGTGAAGGGGGTGTTAGTGACCAAAGGGGGAGGGGTGAATGTGAGGGGAGAGAGTTGGAGTGGGGACAGGGGAGGGAAAAGGGGGGTGAGTGACCAAGGGGGAGGACGATGTGTGACTGAGGTATATGAGCAAGGGGAAGGGGGAGGGGGGAAAAGAACCTGACTCTGCCACTACAACTCGTGGCGGGCCACCGCGACATAGAGGGGAGAGGTGAGTGTGAGGGGTGAGAGTTGGAGTGGGGACAGGGGAGGAAAGGGGGGGGTGAGTGACCAAAGGGGGAGGGGTGAGTGTGAGGGGAGAGTTGGAGTGGGGACAGGGGAGGAAAGGGAGGGTGAGTGACCAAGGGGGAGGACGATGTGTGACTGAGGTATATGAGCAAGGGGAAGGGGGAGGGGGGAAAAGAACCTGACTCTGCCCCTGCAATGCGTGGCGGGCCACCACTAGTATATTTATAAATGATCTGGAAAGGGATACGATGAGTGAGGTGATCAAATTTGCAGATGATACAAAATTATGCAGAGTAGTTAAATCTCAAGCGGATTGTGATGAATTGCAAGAGGACCTTGCGAGATTGAAAGACTGGGCTTCCAAATGGCAGATGAAATTTAACATGGATACGTGCAAAGTGATGCATATTAGAGATGTGAATCGGAACCGGAATCGATTCAGTTCCGGTTCCGATTCAAATCTTATAATTTTTATCGTCCGGCCCAATTGGATTTTTGTTTATTGGCTGCGCCCAATCCGATAAACAAAAAACCCACCCTGACCCTTTAAAACTGAACCCTTAGCCTCCCCCACCCTCCCGACCCCCCCAAAAACGTTCTAAAATTACCTGGTGGTCCAGTGGGGGCGCGGGAAGCAATCTCCCACTCTCGGGCCATCGGCTGCGCTAACAAAAATGGCGCCGATGGCCCTTTGCCCTTACCATGTGATAGGGTATCTGTGCCATTGGCCGGCCCCTGTCACATGGTAGGAGCACTGGATGGCCGGCGCAATCTTTAAAAATGGCGCGGGCATGGCCGGCGGCATCTTTAAAATTAGCACCGGCCATCCAGTGCTCCTACCATGTGACAGGGGCCGGCCAATGGCACAGATACCCTGTCACATTGTAAGGGCAAAGGGCCATCAGCACCATTTTTATTAGTGGCAGCCGACGGCCCGAGAGCAGGAGATCGCTCCCGGCGCCCCCACTGGACCACCAGGTAATTTTAAAATGTTTTTGGGGTGGTCGGGAGGGTGGGGGAGGCTAAGGGGTCAGTTTTAAAGGGTCGGGTGGGGTTTTTTTTTATCGGGCCATCAGCGCCATTTTTATTAGTGGCAGCCGACGGCCCAAGAGTGGGCGATCAGTCCCGGGGCTTCCACTGGACCACCAGGTGATTTTAAAATGTTTTGGGGGGGTTTGGGAGGGTGGGGGAAGGTAACGGATTAGTTTTAAAGGGTCGGGGTGGGTTTAGGGGTTGTTTTGGTGTGCCGGTTTTCCCGCCCTCCCCCCAAATAATTCCCGCTAGTGGACACAAACCCGATTAACGATTTTTCACGATAAATTGGGGGAATTTCTATTGTATCGCACTCTTTAACGATTTTTGACGATTTAAAAAATATCGGACGATATTTTAAATTGTCAAAAAACGATTCACATCCCTAATGCATATAGGGAAAAATAAGCCTTGCTGTAGTTACACAATATTAAGTTCTATCTTAGGAGTTACCACCCAGGAAAGAGATCTAGGTGTCATAGTGAATAATACATTAAAACTGTCAGCTGTGCTGTGGCAATCAAAAAAGAAAACAGAATGTTAGGAAGTTTTAGGCAGAAATGGCAAATAAAAGGATAGATGTCATAATGCCTCTGTATCGCTCCATGGTGAGACCGCATCTTGAATACTAAGTGCAATTCTGGTCACCGCATCTCAAAAAAAATATAGTTGCACTGGAGAAAGTGCAGAGAAGGCGACCAAGATGGGCTCTATTGCTCTACACTGAAGAAGTGATTTCACTTTGAGGCATGAACAGTTTTGTACAAGAGAAAGGAATGTGTTTTATTTTTATAAACAGGCCTGGCATGAGAGACGCAAGCAGTTTGTGTGGAGCCAGCTCAAGGCCTAGTGTGCCAAGATAATGGTACTTTTACATCATTAGTTTAGCTAAAGGTTCAGTAAGGCCGTGAGTAAAATAAAAGAGGAAAAAAAAGAGAAGAAACGCTATTAGCCATACATGTATATAACGTATCTTGTATCTTGTATTAAGGGAGGAGAAGAGAGAAAGCAGGACAGGTTAGGTAGTACTTTGCTTCTAAGACAGATTAATTATATATTCATTTATTGCATTTTACTAATAAAGATTATTCATTAAGATAAGAAGTTTGAGTTATTACAGAAGGGCAGGCCTTCTGCACTATCCTTTGAAATCCCGGAGTATGGCAGCGCTCCAGTAATGAACATAATTGATGACCCGAGACGTGATTACTTGCCATGGAGGATCTCGAGCTGGCCCTGGATAAGGATCCCTTCTAACTGACAGTGGAAGACGTCTATGATATCTCCCCTGTGATCAGCAGGGATCTGTGGAAGATCGGAGGCAACTCGCAGGGGCAGGCCGGCAGAATCTCCGAGCTGCAGTTTAAAATCATCCGCGTCCCGGAACTGCTGGAAGCCCTGGTGAACCAGTGCAGCCAGAGCAAGGAGGAGGAGCTGAGACTGGAAAGAGACAATCTGAAGATGGAGCTGGAGCGACTGTCGGAGGACGGGGCAAGAGGTAATAAGGGGCAGCCAAACCTTGTAATAAAGATAGAGATGGTTTCAGCACCGGCACAGGCAGAAACACTTACACCGGTAGCAGTAAAGCAGATTAGGAATTCTAACAATGTATGCCAGTCACCAGATGCTCAGCAGGAGACTTTAGCTTCCCCAGCTCCCGCTGCACCTCCCGATGCTCTCCCTCCCTTTCCCGCTATATAGAAAGTTAATGACCCGCCTTTAACAGCAGCTGGATATACTCCTAATTTAACTTCAGAGCACCAACTCCCAACCCACACTATCCCCCTACTGAATCAGCCTACAGGGAGAGAGTTCAGTGTATTCCTGTTATAGAATTAGATTCCCCAGCTTGTGAACAGATTAATGAAACATTTGGAGCCTGTGGCTATCAGCATAATGACACAGCCTCTTTAAAACCTTTAGACAAGTGTTTAAGAACAATTGAGGGACAGAATGAAAAGTGTTGTGAGACAACAGCAGATGGGGTAGATGCCCCAGTGGCACATAATACCCCAGTATCACACAATAAAAGGGGGTGCCTGGCAACACTCCGTCACATCTTATTGCCCCTATCATTGCTCTCTTTGCAGTAGTAGAACACTGTTTTGCTCTGCCGCCCTTACACAAATGTGTCATGATTATGTATCCCATTCTGTGTGTTATGTCAAACTGCTATTCCTAGACGAGATCCACAAGTAGAACCAAGTGACATTTCCCTGAGAGAGATACACTTCAGGTAATGAATATTACGTGATGACATTGAGGTAAGCAAAGACAGAGCACTCGTCATTTGAGTTCATTTACTTTTGGCTGAATCACTTCCTTTGTAGCTGAAGGAGCTGTTAGCATACCCCACCCTTAGGAATTCATTTAGCTCAGTAGAGAAGAGAAAAAAAAAAGTCCAGAGCAGATAGTTTGCTTTAGTTAAAACATGAAGCAAATGTAAAGCTTTTATTTTCAGCAATAATTTGCTTTGATTAATTTTAGGTTATTGAGGCGCTTATCTTAGAATCCATCCTTTATTTTCATTTACTTTTTGCTGAATTTTTGTTTCATTACTAACTGTTATATAGTAGCTTAAAGTTGGTAATTTGTTTTTTCTAAAGTATTCTACGTTTAAAGCATTAGTTTGTGAAATTGTTTATACAGAGTCCTGAGATGAGATAAAATTCCTTTCTTTTACTTAGCTATCGGCATTCCTGCTTCCTGCTTTGCTCCATTGTGAAACATACTTGTGCGAAATGTGCTCATCTGAAGCTATTTTCATATAATAATTAGATTTCAAAAGGCTATGAGTATTTAATTTATTATCAGAAAAAGATATGTTGTATCAGAATCCCTAGGGGAGTTTATTACTAGTGGTAAAGTTTAAAACATGAAAGGACAAGGCAGTTGAGGGTTAACAGCGGCAGAGAGAAAGGAGTGGGGGAAATGCAGGAAAGTGTTTCTCTAGAAAAACTCTGTTCAATGAATTAATATTTCAATTTAAGAAACAGATTGGTGAGGAATTTAAAGATATTAAGAATAATAATAGCTTTCATCTAGCAAGAATGTTTACACCTAAAACACCCCTAAGCCTTTTTCTTGCAAATCCAAATTGATTCTATCAAATTGCTTTTATGTCAAAATTACAAATACGCACTAACAATGATTTGCTGTTTAAAAACTAAAGTTGAGTATTAATCTATACCATGACTAGTGATAGCGCTTTCTAGAGGCATAACAATAGAAATAAGAAAGTAGTAAAAATTTCACTTTAATAATTATTTTAATAATTTTGTTGTATGCTAGATTTTATTTTCCAGGTTGACGGCCTTCCTGCCATAAAAGAAGTGAGGCTGACATTTTTTCCAAATTTTTCCCAGTTTATTTTCTTTTTCATTTTTAAACGGAATTCTGGTTTTTGTTTTATTCTGGATCGATCCAAACATTTTCCAAACACTTTTTGATTTAATTTTTTAGCTCAAATATGTGCTAATTGTTGTCTGTTTTTTTGTGTTGTGTGAAGAATGCAATGAATGAATTTATGTGTCAGTTTAAGTGAGATATATGTCTCTATGTAATGTCTGAATACTTAAGCTGTTATGATGAAATAAGAACATAAGAAAATGCCATACTGGGTCAGACCAAGGGTCCATCAAGCCCAGCATCCTGTTTCCAACAGTGGCCAATCCAGGCCATAAGAACCTGGCAAGTACCCAAAAACTAAGTCTAGTCCATGTTACCATTGCTAATGGCAGTGGCTATTCTCTAAGTGAACTTAATAGCAGGTAATGGACTTCTCCTCCAAGAACTTATCCAATCTTCTCATTGATTAATTTGACTTTGTGTTGCCCTCATATTATGTTTTTTTGGATCCATAAACACACACATCTCACTTAATAAAGAATTAAGAGGCTATGCTTCGATGACAAAAGAAATACACCATACTGAGAGAACTGAATACACCATTGATTTTCAGAAATCATCCCATCAAGCCTTTTCCAAGCCTTTACCACAGAAATCATGCCTTTGCCACAGAAGTCATGCCTTTGCCACAGAGGATTATATGAACTGAACTGTTACTGCTTTTTGCATGATTTTCTATTTGTGTTTGTTTTGCTCAAGATGATTGTTTCCCTTGCTTAGATGAGAATGTATTACCCTTTGCTTAAAGATTGCAATCAGTATTATCCTTTATTAAATGCATTTAGTTATACCTTTTGCTCAACCCGCAGTAGCTGCTGAATTAGGAATGGCTACTAGAAGATTGCAATCAGTAGTGCATGTAGTGAAAGCTTTGCAAGAAACTGTTGACTTACTATTGTTTCTATGTATAACCGACATGGCTTAGATTATACGCTTGCATGACAGGATGGTTTATGCACTATTTTAAACAGTTCAGAATATTTTGAGAGAAGATTAACAGTGCCGATGGGACACTCTCTTTTCCTGGTTCTCTAGGTCTTGATAGTTTTTTTTAATCCTATGCTTACTGTTATGTTTCTGTCTCCCATGCCTTTGCTCATGCTTGTAACTCCGACCAAGGATGCCTTTCATTATCTCTCAGAATACCATTATGCAAACCCAATATGCAGAGCCATGTGCTCCTGATCCAGAATCCCCTATATAAACCTGATGGTAAAAACAGTATGCTAAGGCAAGGATGGGTAAGATCTGGTGAGCCCACCACTAGGATGGGCAGTGTTGGGCAACCTAAGACAGCCAGGTTCGGGCCATTGGGAGTGAAGAATTAGTAGTGCTAATTCTTCATGAGGGGAGAGAAAGAATGTGTTTTGTTTTTATGAACAGGCCTGGCATAAGAGATGCAAGCAGTTTGTGTGAAGCCAGCTCAAGGCCTAGTGTGCCAAGATAATGGTACTTTTACATCATTAGTTTAGCTAAAGATTCAGTAATGCCGTGAGTAAAATAAAAGAGGAAAAGAGAAGAAACGCTGTCAGCCATACATGTATATAACGTATCTTGTATTAAGGGAGAAGAGAGAAAGCAGGACAGGTTAGGTAGTACTTTGCTTCTAAGACAGATGAATTATATATTCATTTCTTGCATTTTACTAATAAAGATTATTCATTAAGATAAGAAGTTGTGAGTTATTATAGAAGGGCAGGCCTTCTGCACTATCCTTTGAAATCCCGGAGTATGGCAGCGCTCCGGTAATGAACAGGCAGAGTTGCATCAACTGAGTCGGATCTGGACTCAGAGTGAAAAACGAGGAAGAAACAGAAGCCAGGAGAGGCACAAATGGTACCCAGAGTCTACGATCTATAGTTATCTGAAGCCACTTCTCTAGCAAGAACTGGATTTAGACTTCCTTTGGAGTGGACGCCTGTAAAACATTCGTACAGATCAGAACTAGACCCTAGTTCTGGTTGGGCTTGCTGAAGGCCCAAGTTTGATAACATTTACACTGACAAGCTCTATCTGAAAGATATTGCTCCCACAGACGAGAGCCAGATGAGAGCCAGACAAGAGCCTTAGAAGAGGATAGAAAGGATGAAACCAAGGCCACATGAATCAGTAAAAGGAGCGTCTTGAAGAAGATGACTACTGAAGTACTGTCTAGTTTGTGGACTGCCACTTCGAACTCTCTTTTGGAACAACTGTTCCTATGAGCATTTCTACAACTAGAAGTTCCCACAGAGAATGCAGATGCAGCTTTTGACTAGGCTATGCATCAAGCTCCGATTGGGTCAGTTGAGATATATGAAATGGTATCAAAAGATTCATGAATTGAGATGTCATATTCTTTCTTCTATATCCTGAAGCGATTGTGGTGAAAAACCTCTGCCTCTGGTTGGTTGAAGAAAAAAGAGGATATAAAGGCAGACATTAGATTTGAAGTCTAACTACTCTGGCACTTAGGCAATGTCATAGTCTAACAGGCTTGAGTCAGGGAGAAAACCTGCAGAAGTGGTTCAAGTCGGTAGGGCAGGACTAGAGCTGGTCTTCTGCCTAACTAGCCCTCTCCCCCACAGGTTGATCCCTTGGGTTCTGGGGGCCCGTAGGACTTATTTCCTGCAAAACATCATAGCTGGAGTCAGTCACAGACTGAGAGCTGGAGTCAGGCACAGGCTGGGAGCTGGGTCCAGATACTAGCTGGGGCTGGTACAAAGAACAGGCAGGGACAGGTTACAGACAGGGCTGGACCAAGGACAAGGGAAAAGCCTGGAAAATGGACAAGGGGCTGAACTGGACTGGGCAGGACAAGGTCAGGACCGAGCAAGGACTGGACTGGACAAGGACAGATCTAGGCTGGGAACAAGAAAGCCCAACAGGGCACGACACTGGGCAAGGCCAGAGGCCACAGAGCAAGGCAGGGAGGCTCAGGAGGCCACAAAGCAAGGCAGGGAGGCTCAAGAGGCACAGATCAAGGCAGGATGCCTGGATAGTCCAGAAGGCAAGGCAGGAGGACTGGATAGGCTGTAAGGCAAAGTTGAATAGCAAGAAGGAGGTGACCAGATCAAAGAGCCGAGGTGACTCAATGAAGAGGCACAGAGAGAATAGACAGGCTAGGTTTAGGCCTGCGGCTGAGGCATCAGGTGATCCATGAAGTAGTGTATTGCTCAGCTAGAAGTGGGGTTCACTGAGGGCCCCTGGTGGAGGGGAGGCTGCATAACAGGCGATACCATGGCACAGCTTCATAGCAGGTGAATCCGTGACAGGCAAGTGCTTTAACCAATAAGCTGCTTCTGCCCCTGTGGAAGTTCCTTAATTATTATAGGTCTTATTATGTACTCATTTTATTTTATTTATTTAATTTAAAAACATTTTTTTTGTGCAGGAACGGAGGATCATTTCTTAGCATGATATTAGGGGCGATTGATTCTATAACTAGTCGAAAACCCAGTTTTACCATAACAAACAGCCTAAAGCTGGGTTGTAGAGCAATTCAGTTTCCTTGGAACTGAGATACAAGTCATGGTAATTGCCCACGTTTTTATATGAATCTCCTGTAAAGTCCCATGGCATGGCATGTTTGCTGGCTATGCTAGTGTGCATTTTTAGGGACTAAAAAGCCTTGTGGACAAGTTGCAAGCTGGGCTTCTTATAACCCCACTTCGAAAGTTCCAGTAGGTACAGGATGAAAAGGGTTCGTGTGAGTGCTGTTTTGACTTAGTGAAAAAACGGGCTGAACTGACCTGTACCTCTGGAGGCATTTGGGGCAGTGGCAGAGATTCCATGTAGGAGTGTAACAGATGAAAAGGTGAAAGTTACCTGCCTTTTCACTGATTCTCGAGGAAGCAACTTCTAAGGCTAAGAATTGGAGATCCACGTGGAACAATGGCAATGTGGAAACTGCGGGCACATTCCCTGAGAATTTGCACCAGGTCAATCCTATGTGGGATTAGGGCTGGATCTAGATCTGAGAGCACTCAGATCTCACAAATGTCTCAACTTGTGTGTATAGTAGTTGAACTCACTGGGGTGGCAGCGTCTAACTTGTCTTGTATCGTTAGGGCCTTACTGAGGTAGTGTCCCACTTAGGCAGGTAAGTGTTGGCAGCGCTAGAGGAAATCAGCCTCAGTGGTGCTGAAATTGGCCATGAGGTAGTGACACCAGATTAGTGCACTGCATGATGAATTCCATTGTGCTTGATTGGTGGTGCCTCGCATCAGTAGCGCCTCATCGGGCCCTGTATCAAATGTGCTGTATTTGCATCGCTGCATCGCAATGGGCCCTGCATTGGCCTGCAGCAGAGAAGGTACTGCACCTGCTTATGCCACATTGGCAGTGACATATTGGCTGTGCATTGACATCAGATGCACTATGTATCGGTGCATTGATTGAACCAGATTTTGCCCTGCACCAATGGCGCCAGAAAAGGCTTTGCATCAGAGGCATCGCAGATGATAGTAGTGGTGCCGGAATTGGCCTTGCATCGATGCTCTTCATGGCATTGTGCTCATGGCCTGAAATGGCTCAGAGCACTGGAATGGCCTTAGAATAATCGTGGCCAGGATGTAGGAGATGCTTCAACAGTTCCAGGAGTTCTGGAGCTGGAGGTTGGCAGCCTTTTGTTCAGAGCTCTCAGTGGGATAGTGCCTGGAGCATTTCATCTCTGGCTCCTCACAACCTGAACCCGATGAAAAGGAGAAGCTGAGTTCATGTCCCCTTTCTCCTTCGTTTTCCAATTTTTATTTTTTTACAGCATTCATTAGACCAGAAAGAGAAGTAACTATGCTGAGGAGAAATCTGCCATCTTCTTGTTTGCTGTTGATGCAGCAAGGCAACTTTAAAAAAGGAGAAAAAGAGGGATAAAAAGAGATAAGGAATTTATAAAAAAAAAAAAAAAAAGAGAGAGAGAGGTACATGTCCATGCTTGTGCTTGGACAAAATGACTGAGGAGATTCCCAAGGCAATTTCTGCAAGTTCCATTAGTTAAGAGGGGGATCTGTTCAGTGCCTCCAGATGACATCATCCACATGTAATTCAGACTGCTTATCAGTGGAAAATAATTCAAAACTCTGCAAAAATATACTCAGAACCTATAGCAAACTTGCTGTACCATAATACAGGAACTGCCTGACTCAAAACAGTAACAACCCTACCTGAGATAAGGCAACACTGGAAATACTACATTAGACCCTAAAATACCAATACAACTCCTATTAGGAAAAAGGAACATGCCAGGCTGCTATAGATCCCTAGAACTGTTTTTTCTAACCTTTTGAAGCCCTTGGTAGATTTACTTTAATAAAATGTGTGGCACATCATCCTCTACAAAACAGGCAATGCGGATATGGAGAGGACTTATGTGGTCAAAAGCAGCACTGGAAGCTCCATTAGTCTCTCCTAAATTTTAAACAAAGGGAGAGAGGGAATGAAGACACATATGAGCCCAACACAATGGACCAACTCCCTTTATGTATACATGCAGGAGAAGGGAGAATTTGGTGTGGTGCGGGCAATTGGCTTGGTTAGTTACCTTGGCTGCTGCCTGTGGCTGTCACAGCTCCTCCAGTGTTACTATTCCCAACATTCAGAGTAGGTCACATCAAGTGCTCAGTACCGGGGACAGGATAGAGGCTGGAAGGTCTCAAAGAAGATCTGATGGCAGGGCTGCCGGTGGTGATACCTCCCTGATCAGGAGAGTGAATGGACTCAGAGCTGGCTAGAATAAGACCAAGACTGGCCTGACACCAGGGCCTTCGGCAACCTTCCTATCACGTTGAGCCCTCAAGTTGGTGGCCAGCAGGACTAAGCAGGAGATGCTCATACATAAAAATAAAAGGCACCCACAAGGGCAGGGCTGGGCTGCTACTGAGACAGGGAATAAAAGGATGCCCAGAAAACAAGACAGAACAAAACCAGAACTAGACAGACACAAGACAAGCAAAACCAGAAAGCCACATACAAACAAGAACCAAAAATCGAGCACAGCACACAGATCCAGAAGGCCACAAAACTAGGGCCAAACAGAGGAGGAGAACCAACAGGACAGAATATATATATACAGATCTAGAAGGCCATAAAACTAGGGTCAAACAGATAAAGCAGTAGACAAGGCAAAGGCTAGAGCAAAATGGGAGGGCCACAACAAGGACCACACTTGGACCCAAAAAACTCACCAAGGGACAGACTTCAATTCTGTAGCAGTGCAAGGAACATGGCCTCCATCAGGACCTCCAAGCCCTATGGCTTGGAGGACTGAGTGGCAAGGAACATGGCCTACTGAGGGTCCCTGCTGGTGAGAGGGGAGCACTGCTCGCATAATATCCTCACAGGAGAAGGCTTAGGAGTGGTAGAGGAGAAGGTGCTGTGTGCAGCAAAAAGCAAGGCCCAGTTATCTGAGCCTTGCAAACTGTCCATAAATTAACAGAATCCGGGGCTCATTCTATAGCAGTGAAAAAAAGGCATGCATGATTATAAATATTCTCAGAAAGGAATTCCTATATGTTTAAGAGCCACTGCTTCTGCCTCTTGTTGCTGCGAGGTGCAAAGAGCAGAGGCCATGTGCTGACCTGGATCTGAGCATCATGCAGTGGTGACTTTTCCGTGACACACCTGATCAGGTCTGAAGGCACACTGGTTTTGAAACACTGTGCTAGCAGAATACGTCACCTTGGTCACATATTAAGAACCCAGATAGACCCTCGCCAAATACAGAATAAAAAGACCATAAAATACAAGTGGAAATATGCAGACAAAAACTGAACTGGAAACTGCAACAAACCAGACTATGAGGTCTATAATTAGACACAGTCCAGATAGCAAAGTTAGCCAGATAAACTTATCCTGCTAATACTGGAGGTATATTCAACAGTTCAGTCACACTACTGAATATAGTCGGTTATCTTAGAGCCAGATTCATTAAGGCTTTTCTCACATTTTGTGTCTATGGGAAACCCTTAGTGAATCAGATACTTCGTTAGCCAGCTAATTTTAGGAAAGCTCTTTCATTCTACCAGACTAAGTCATCCAGCTAACTCAAATCCAAGGGCTCAACTGCGGGGAACGAGGGCTGGTATTGGCGAAGCTCCAGTCAGCCTCCATCTCCCAACCAGTTCCGCCTCTCGACGGTGGGGACCCATAGGGCTTGCCCTGCGGATAGCATCTACCCCACCTCGGGCCAAGGGTCCACCTCCAAAGCAACACTGTATCTTCTCTCCCTCATATACGCACATTCTTTAACACATATATTTTCGATCTCTTTCTCATACACACATGTACAGACTCACAGACATACACAGTATCTCTCTTACTCACATATAGGCTCTCACAAAATCACACTCTCAGGTGCTAACTCTCACACTCACTGGTTCCTCCCCCTCACACAGGTTCTCTCTCAATCACATTCACACACAAACTCCCTCTCTCTCTCTCACACACACACACACACACATTTTCTCTCTCCTTTTTCATACAATCACAGGTTCTCCCTCACTCTGGGCTTCTTCTTCAGCTGCCAGTGGAAGGGAATGTATAAGCAGCCGAGGAAGCAGAGACTGAAGGCATAGGCCCCATGTATCTTTTCTCTGTTTTTCAGGCCTCTACCACTGGTCTGTTCAGGGCATGTTGAGCCCTTTCCTGTTCTCTACTGGGCACTGCAAGGCAGGTAGAAATTTCTCCCAGACAGCACAAGACCATAATTAGGGAGGGAGAGGGGAAGGAGATAAAATTGTAGCCTGTACTGGGAAGCACCAGCCTGTGAAAAACAGGGAGAGGCTGTTTCTTGAGGAGTTCTCCCATGATTGTGGAGCTGGTAGTTCAGGGGGTTATTTGTAATGGCTCAAGAGAAGGAGCTTGCAGTCTTCTCTAGCTGTTATTGTAGTGGAGATGTATTTCCACTCTTTTTGGAAGAGGGGATCTCTTTTGCAATCGATCGCAAGGAACACTGATTTAATTCAGTTTGCAACAGGAAGCCCCTGAGGCAGCCTTCAAAAGGACGGCGAAACTCAGCCTGAGTCGGGCAACAATTTTAATTGAAATACGTCTCCACTACAATAAAAGAGTGAAAAAGACTTGGGCATCTAATCCTTTTTTGTTTTCCTAACGGCTTTTTTAGATCGTCTACCTTCTTGTTCTCTAGCTGTAAGACTGCATTTCAGAAGAATCTGAGACCACCTTCAGACAGGACCTTATACTGGGGGTGAAGAGAAGGAGAAATCAAGGAATTAAGGGGCTGAGATCTGTTTCTGTATCACAGGCAGAGCACCTCCTGAGTGGCCCCAACTTAGATTTTGTTAGGCACACTGGAGGAAATTTCCGACCAGACCCCACTTGTGATGAAAATGGAATTGAGATCTTTTGTTTATGTTTGAACATTTTATTGTAACACAGTAACATAGCAATGATGGCAGAAAAAGACCAAATGGTCTATCCAGTCTGCCCAGCAAGTTTCTTATGGTAGTAACAGCCGCTCCATGCAGGATACCCCTATATTTCTGTTAAGAGTAGTAATTGCCGCTCTGTGCAGATTATCCCCAAGTCTTATGTTAAGGGTAGTAATATTTACAATCAAAACTAAGCAACTATCAAACCCATAACAAAATTACTGCTAGCAACATTTTTTTATGGAGTGAACAGCCTTCTTCATAATTCAGACAATGCTGTTTGAACTTGCTTTGCTTTGGAACTTGGCCATAGTACAGTCCTGTGCTTTTTCTCTAATGTCTGCATATCAGTACTTTGGACCATAAAAGTCAGAGTCCAATGTCTAAATCCAATTCCCCTTTTTCTTCCTGCTTTTGAAGTGGAGAGCAATGTTGCGTCAAAATCATGAAAGCTAATTTATTTATTTTATTTAGTATTTTTATATACCAACATTTCATCTCAATTGAGATATCACACTGGTTTACATTCATGTACTGTAGGTATTTCCCTATCCCCAAAGGGCTTACAATCTAAGTTTTTTTTTTGGTTTTTTTTGTACCTGAGTCAATGGAGGGTAAAGTGACTTGCCCAAGGTCACAAGGAGTGACAGCAGGACTTGAACCTTGGTTTCCTGGTTCATAGTCCACTGCTCTAACCACTAGGCTATTCCTCCTCCTTGGTTAAGAGTATTAATCCCCATGCCTTCTGTTAAGGGTAGTATCTGCCACTCCATGCAGGTTACCCCTATGCACTATTTTCTTCATTAACCACAAGCCTTTAGGGAAACCATAGTGTTTATCCCATGCCCTTTTAAATTTGTTTACTGTTTTTGTCATCACCACAAAACAGATACTTGGTGCATATATGTTTCTTAAACACACCAAGCAGCATAGCTGAGATCTTTCTTTTATTCCATATGCTGTTAATCATTTTGTTTTGATTCAGACTTTAGTGAGGGAGATCAAAGATACAGTACCTATTTCTCTAATAAGAAATTGAAAAAGAGAAGACAGAGACAGAACTTGTCATTGGTTCAAACAGAGCTCAGGTTCGTACTGAGCAAACATTATTGCGATCTGAAAAATATTTTTCGGCCTATGTGGAACAAATTATAGTTTTAGGCTAGTTCTCAGTGAGAAGAGATGGGAAGGGTGGGGTGAAATGGATAAGACTGACCTGACAAGGGAGGGGATGAAAGGGAAGGAAAGGAAGTGACTGAGAGGCATAAGTGAAACGAAGAGAGGGCCCTACATTTATTCACGTTATTTTGACGAGTTATTGTTGTCTATTTAATATTTAATATTTATGTTCTTATGTTCAGAAACCCTGTTTTATGTAACGCCTGTTTAATGTAACGTCTTAACCGCGACAGTTTTGTTCTATGGAAACCGACTTGATTTGATATTTGTATCGAGAATGTCGGTATATAAAAATCCTAAATAAATAAATAAATAAATAAAATGGGGGAGGAGTGAGAGGAAAGGGAGGTGAGTGAAAGGAGTACATGAAAGGAAGGAAGGGGAGAGAGTTGAGATGGAAGGGAGGGGAATAGAGTGAATGAAATGGGTAAGGAAAGGGAAAAGAAGTAAGGGAATAAGAGGGGAGTGGAGTGAATGAGTGGGAAGGGAGGGGTGTGTTTGAGATGAATGGGTATGCTATGCCACATGCACAGACACTCATTCACCCTGGGGTAGATGCAAGTGAAGGGGAAGCCAGGGAGCAGGATGCCTCCTTTCGAGAAATAAAAAAAATATTACTATTGGTACTCTATCAACCACTCCCCCAGGAATCTTTTCCCCTCCTTTTCCCAGCATTTCAAATCAAATCATCTAAAGGGCCAGGTATATATCTTCCCCTTTCCAGCAAACTCTGAGTAGAAAATGCCTTGCTCAGCAAA
The DNA here is from genome assembly GCF_901001135.1 of Rhinatrema bivittatum. Classification (NCBI taxonomy): domain Eukaryota; kingdom Metazoa; phylum Chordata; class Amphibia; order Gymnophiona; family Rhinatrematidae; genus Rhinatrema; species Rhinatrema bivittatum. The sequence goes on along the minus strand of NC_042617.1, from coordinate 231,681,478 downwards.
TGTCAAAGTCCAGGGGAGAAACCCACTCCCCTCCTTGGCCCTTTTGGCGATTTGAAATTTCTTATGTGGCCCTTCCCTTGAAGGTTTGGGAATCCCTATCCTAATAGTATCAATAGTATATATAACCAGGAAATCTCATCCTTGTGTAATCCCCACTTGGTAGGGTCTTGAGTCACACAGTTCCCAAAGCTGTCAATTACTGACCTGCACCTCTCTTTTACTCAAACATGCCTCATGGCAGCATATGTGAATGCTAAGGTTCATCTGGCGGGGGGGGGGGGGGATGACTTTGAACCTCCTGGGCCTTTGGTGCTGTAGTGGGTAACCTAGTCTTTGGCATTAACTCTCACCCCATTCTCTCATTCTGGTCAGTATATACTCACAAGGCTGGTCTTCTCTAGGGTAAAAGGCACAAGTAAATGAAGCATGAGTCCAGTTGTGTTCAAGTGAAAATGTTTACTTTAACTTAAAAAGAATGATCCAGTATAAGTTAGCAAAAATCATGACAGCAAAATGAAAATCATGACAATAAAAGCTGTGGTTTCTTTGTCTATGGTGTAACCTTTATTCTTTCTCCTCTTCTAAAATCCCTTCCCCCTGGAGGGCAGGGCAGGGTAGCTCTCTTCAACAACCAGCATCTAAACATGATAAGATACCCTTGTTCAAATTCAGATATTTCCAAAACTTCCCACATATCCTCACCCTTTGCTGTTAACTGGGTGCAAAAGTGAAAACCAGAAACCCAGCCCTTGAAGAACGGGGATTTGCTTGTCTATCAGGAGCTAGTAAAACAGGTCCCTATAGCAAAAACTCTTCACTCCAAAAATCTCCAATACTCCTCCAAAACTTCTTCAAAATTCATTTACTTCCAGATGCCTTCACTTGATGAACCTGGAAGCTCACTAGACTCCATGAAGGCAAAAAGCAAGGGGAACCCCAAAAATGCAAAATTCCATAAGTAGAATAAAGGCTAAATATAGTGGCAGAGGCTACACTTCTTTCTTAAAAATCATCTCTAGGAGATCACGTGATGTGGTGGACTTGGTAGGCAGCAGTTAATTGGAGCTCCGGCTGCCACCCCATATTAATCCCCCATCACTAAAATATCCCTGCTCTTTTTCTGAGATTGACCAACACCGAACAGCTTGAGATCACAGGACCTTATTTAAATGGCGAAACGGAACATCACATGGCCTCCTGTGCGACGAAAAAAGACAAAGAGAAAGTGAAGGCCCAAGATCCCAAAATGGCTGCTAGCCCACCCGATCCTGATAATCCCTTGGAAGAATCGATGGAGGATAAAATCTCCCATGCGGTGGTAACGGCCCTGGGCATGAGACTGTATCAGATTTCAGAGCAGATCGCAGAAGTCCAGGCCTCAATAAAAGAAATTGATTTCCGAGTGGATCGGGTCGAGGGATGCGTTGCATTAATGGAAGATGACATCGGAGCCCTGGAGCGACGCACTGCAGAGCTGGAAAAAAATGGCAAAAGTCAGAGATGACAAATTAGATGAGTTGGAAAATCATACTCGTCGCAATAATTTACGCTTCGTAGGTCTTCCTGAAGCTCTGCTGGATGCTGACCTGCCACGTTTACTGGAGGCCTGGCTGCTTAGCATCGTCCCTTCACTCGCATCTCCATCCGGCGGTTTGCTAGAGCGGGCCCATAGGCTGGGCCGGAAAACTGAGGGAGACCCAGAACGGCGGCCACAAGTTGTTATAACCCGCTTCCTCCACTTTGCACACAAATCCTTGGTCCTGCAGCACTACAGGAAAGTTTGGGAGTTTCAATATGAGTCTAAGCATATCTTGGTCTTCTAAGATTTTTCACCCCGGGTAACCATTCAGAGAAAGGAGTTCGCTGGTGTTTGCTCTGAGCTCGTTAATAAAAATATCCAATTTGCACTGCTGTTCCCTGCAAAACTAAGGATTTCCTAGCAAGGCACAACCAAGCTTTTTACATCGGCATCTGAAGCTTGAGTATATGTTCAAGACCTACAGGGGCCGACACAACAGCGCTTACCTGAATTAAGATGGCGTGAGGAAGTCTGACCTTAATTCGCTTCGGAAACGCTTCTCAAGTGTGATTATCAAATTGGTTAAGTTGAAAATGAGACTGTCCTTTCTACCTTTTTTTTTTTTTTTACTTTTTAGTGCTGGCAGTATGCTTTCTGAGACTTTGGCTTAGCAGGCTCGCTAAAAGCCGTGGTAATTTCAGCAGCGGGGAAGTAATCCTTTTCATTTCATTATCTATGCTATTCAACCAGCTTTTAAACAATCGTTTTCTTTACCCATGTTCTGATGTTGGTCAGTTAGTTCTGTTTCTGTGTGGGCTCTAGGTTTTTTGTAGTGGCGCTGAGTTTATATTTTTTCTCGCATTATATGGGAGGTGCTGGGGAGGTGGCTGAGCACATTTTTTCCAACCACGTGTTCTCTATCCCTGTACAGGGATCATTGCTAGTTTTGGGGAAGAGGGGATTTTAACATTCAGGGAGAATGGGTTCTGCCTTGAATGGTTCTAGTATCGGGGGGGGGGGGGGGGGAGTTGGATGGACGGGGGGGGGGGTTACAGAGGACCTCATACTTGAGATGCTGTACTGTGTGGGAATGTTATTTGTATTATCATTTTTGGTAACTCTTATTTTTCAATGTCATTGAGTTAATGCTCTGGTGGGGGTTTTCAGTTATCAGGAAATGGAGGTCTCTTACTATGGAGAGGGGTTACCCTACCCGCCAGCTAATGTTTCCATAATGCACTAATGGCCATAGAGATGGTGACTTGGAACGTAGCCGGCCTTGGTACACCAATTAAACGAGAAAAAGTACTTGTGCAATTGAACAGAATCCGTGCCAAAGTGGTGTTCCTACAGGAGACACATTTGCTAGCAGAAGAAATCCTTTAACTAAGGAAGAAATGGGTGGCGCAGGTGTTTTACGCCATGAGTACTTCAAAGAGCCGTGGTGTAGCCATTCTTATTCACAAGTCTGTCTCCTTTAAACTCCAGGACACTATTGTGGATCCCCGGGCAGATATATAATATTAAAAAGGCTTATGATGGGGTCTCCCTTAGTCTTGGCATCTGTTTACTTGCCTAATACCTATAACCACTCCTTCTATATCACATTACTTACCCAGGTTACCAAAATGGGAGATTACCCCATTATTGTAGGGGCCGGGGGAGATTTTAATTTTGCAATTGATCCATTACTAGATAGACAACCCTCGAGGGGGGCCATCACATTAGTGAATACAAAGGCCCCAGCTTTCTCTGTCGGCACCTCAAATTGCTGGATTTCTGGCGCACCCTTCACCCTGGGGAGCGTGACTTTACACGCCTTGCGAGGGCGCATCCCACGCACTCGACAATAGATTATTTGTTAATATCAGAATCCCCATTCCCTAGATTCTCAAGGTCTTCCATTGAAGTCTTATATATCTCTGATCACTGCCCAATGGTGGGGATCTATGGCCAACATGATAATTTCTCTCAGAGCCAATGGCGATTCCCTTCTTCTTTGGCAAATGACCCAGAGTTCCCAGCCTTCTTACGACAAAAGTGGCGTGATTTTCTCCAGTTTAATTCGCAGCATAGTGATCAACAGATCCTTCTGTGGGAGACGGTGAAAACTGTACTCCGAAGGGATATAATCAGTTATGCTAGTTTTAAAAAAAAAGAGGCTGGATAGGGAAATTATTTCACTGGAAAAACAGATGAGGGCACTTAACCATTGGCTAAATAACCGTGGAGATAACACGATGATCCCACAAATTAAGGCACTTCAAGTGGCTCTCAATGATTTGTTACATGTCCGAGCTGCTAGAACCCTGCGCTATAAGCAATTCAATTTTTTCCAATTCGGTAACAAGGCGGGATGTCTCCTTGCGAATCTGCTAAAGTCCCAGGAGGCTTCTAAATTCATCACCAACCTGGAAACCCCCCAAGGGAAAGTGCAGTCTTCCACTACGGAAATAGCAAAAATATTTTCGGAATATTATCGCCTCTTATATTCTGTGGACCCAGTAGATGAAAGGGTCATAGATCAGTTTTTGCAAACGCTTGTTCTGCTCCGGTTGACAGAAGCTCAACAGCTCAATCTACAGCGACCTATAGAAATTATAGAGGTGTTGGAGGCTATCAGGACCCTCCCTGACCACAAGGCCCCAGGACCTGACAGCATGACTGCTTTGTTCTATAAATCCTTATCAGACGATCTGGCTCCAGTCCTTCAAGCTGTGTTTGAATGCATGATTGCCCAAAAGCTGATGCCAGCCACTATGCGAGCGGCAACTATTGTTGTTCTTCCGAAATCAGGAAGAGATCCCTTACTCCCTTCTTCGTACTGGCGATCTCTCTCTTAAATTTGGATATTAAGATATATGCCAAAATAATTGCAAATAGGCAGAAACCTATAATGCCGCTGATGATATCTCCAGATCAAGTGGGCTTTGTGGTCGGGAGAAGGTCCACCGTCAACTTGCATAAGGTATTAACTGCCCTGGAACTGTGCCATTCATCTCCTCTTCCTGAACCACTAATTGTGACATGCGATGCTGAGAAAGCCTTTGACAGGGTTGCCTGGCCATTTTTAAGATAGGTTCAACCGAAGATGGGTTTCATAGGAAAAATTTATGAATACATTACATTACTTTACTCCAACCCCACAGCACGGATTCTGGTTAATGGAGTACTCTCTGAAGAATTTCATTTGAAACAGGGCACTCGACAGGTTCCCTTCTCACCTCTTTTGTTTATACTGATCGTGGAGCCACTTGTGAGTAAACTCAAGGGAACCCCAGGAGTCATGGGTATTTCCGTGGGATCCCTGTTATGGCCACCGGCTGCGGCGGTCCACAACTGGGGCCAGTCACTCACCCGCGGCGTCGGGCTTTCCTTGGGATGCCCGCGGGAGCCAGCAGCCGCCTCTGATGTCTTCTTCACGGCTGTGGCCGCTTCCAAGATGGCCGCCTCTTCCTATTTGCTGACTCCGCCCCCACTGGGTCTCCTGGAGCCATTCACACGGCTGCTAGGGCAATTTAAAGGGACCATGAGAGGAAATGGTCATGGCTCCTCTCTAGGACTCCTTTCTGGTTTCCTGTATTTAAGGCAAGGTCTGCTCCTCAGGCTCCCGGTCCTGTGTGTTCCTGTGCGTTCCTGTGCCTTGAGTTCTTGGTCCGCTGCCTGCTCGTCGGGTTCCTGTTCTTCTTGGTCCTTGTTCCAGATTCTCCTCTCGGACGGATTCTTCTGGCTTTGACCCCTGGACCGGCTTCCAACCATTCCTCTGGCTTTGACTCCTGGACCGGCTTCCGACCATTCCTCTGGCTTTGACCCCTGGACTGGCTTCCGACCATTCCTCTGGCTTTGACTCCTGGACCGGCTTCCGACCATTCTTCTGGCTTAGACCCTCGGACCGGCTTCCGACCATTCTCTGGATATCTACACTGGAATTGACTTCAACCTGCTGGAGGCGCCAGCTATCTGGATTACATGACCTGCAGGAGGCGCCTGCATCCAGATCTTCTTCAGTCTCCAGGGAGTCTCCTAAGTCCCAGCGGTCGGGTTCCTACTGGCTCCTCCTGGGGGAATTGCAGGCTTCCTGGGGGAATTGCAGGCTTCCATGGTGAAGTCTTCATTCCACATCTACATCATCAGGCCTCGCCTTCCGACATTAGGGACCTAAGAGGGTTTACTCTTCTAGGTAGTGCTAACTGTACCTTGGACCAAGGGTCCACTGTTACGCTCTCCTTCTCCAGAGGGGAGGAGTTAGCTATCTGTTATTGCTCACCCCGCCAGGAGGGCGGAGTTAGCAATCTATTCTGCTTTTCTCCTTAAAGGAGGAGGAGTTAGCAATCTGTCATGATCTGCTCCTCCAGAGGGGAGGAGATAGCTATCTGTAGTAGTTACCCCGCCAGGAGGGCAGAGTTGGTAATCTGTTAGCGAACTGCTGTTAGATGCTCCTGTAAGGGAAGGAGGAAGCAATCTGTTATGGATCAACTCTCCAGGGAAGAGGAGTTGGCAATCTGTTCAATGATACTCTTCTGAGGAGAGGAGCTAACAATAGGTATATTGTACTTCGCTACTGAGATAGCAATCTATCATGCCTCCGCTATGGAGTAGCAATCTGTTATATATAGGTTGCTGGCAAGTCCCATAGAAAGAGAAGGTATCTATATAATACTTCCATAAGCGGTATTAGTGGTCGGTAGTGGTTGGCTCCTATAGAGTGATAGTAGTGTAAGGAATGACCACTTGGAGGAAATGGTGAATCCCTGGGCCGATGGCAGATGACAGCGCCCCCAGGAGGAGATCCTGAGAGGAACCACCGGCTAGGCTAGAATATGAAATAAACACACATGGTTCTTTATTAGACTGGAAGCTGGATCACCAGTGGTGGCAGTAGTGAGCCGATGTGTCTGGCAAGGCTGAAGTCCTTCTGATACTGGAATATAATCTCTGGGTTGCTGAGCTGTAGAGAGAGACTAGAATAGTGAGTAGACAGGGTATACTGGATACAAGATGGTACACTCACAATAGTAGATGTCTGCAATGGTCTCTATGCCACAGAGAGTCTTCAGTATATTCAGGAAGAGGAGCCATAGGCGAGCACTGGTTCCAATAAACAGTCTGTAATAAGAACTCACAAACGCTGTATATGAAATGGCTTCTAGAGTAGAAGAGAGTCTGTAAAAGATTCTAGGAACATGGGCCCTCGTGGAGCAAGTACCGGTTCCTATCTGCAATCTTGCCAATGAAACTCACGATCTCCATACCTGCGATAACGTCTTGGACGAAAGGGAGTCTTCAGAGCTATAGGAATGTAGGCCCTCATGGAGCGAGTACCGATTCCTATGTACAATAGAACTCACTGTGTTCACGTCCACGATCACTTCCAGGCAAAGAGGAGTCTTCTGATTATTTAGGGACGTAGGCCCTCGAGGAGCGAGTACCGGATCCATCTTGGCAATCTGAAATCAAGAAGAGAGAGCGGAGCCCCCGTGGAGCGGGTACTCCTGGTAAGTTTGAAAAGGCCGAGCAGTGGAGAAGGATTCCCCTAGCTCAGGGGTCCCCATCCACCGGGTCCAAGGACCAGATCCGGGCCGTTGGGGTTTTTTTGCTGGTCCGCAATGCCGCTCTCTCCGGCTGTCGTTTATTGGCTGCCGCTGCTGCGAGGAGGCGGGGCGAGGCTGGAGACCCGCCTCCTCCAACCCCAAAAGGGAGGAGGTATGACCCGAAAAGCCAATTAGCACGTCACGGCTGAGCACATAGCAAGAGGATCAGCAGGGCCATGGTGGAGCTCACGTCACCTCGGCCCCAAGAAAACAGTCGCGTCTAAACGTGCAGGTGCTCCTCCTCCTTCCTGCCCACGGAGCCCTGGAAGAAAAATGTTGCCGGAGCCGCATGGGCAGGAAGGAGGAGGAGCATCAGCCACGTGCAGAAGAGGAGCAGTGCGGCCCGAGAAGACCAGGGCCGCTGAAGAGCCCATCCTGCAGCGGCCCGTGAAGAGGAGGCCCAGAGGTGAGAGAGAGGCTGAGAGTTTGTAGAGTGTGTATGTGTGCGTGTATGAGATGAGTTGAGAGACTATGTGTGGGAGTGAAGACCTGAATGTTTGCAGAGACAGCATGTGACAGCTTCTGTGTGTGTAAGAGAGACAGCATGTGACAGTGAACATATGAACATAAGAACATAAGAAATTGCCATGCTGGGTCAGACCAAGGGTCCATCAAGCCCAGCATCCTGTTTCCAACAGAGGCCAAAACCAGGCCACAAGAACCTGGCAATTACCCAAATACTAAGAAGATCCCATGCTACTGATGCAATTAATAGCAGTGGCTATTCTCTAAGTAAAATTGATTAATAGCCATTAATGGACTTCTCCAAGAACTTATCCAAACCTTTTTTGAACCCAGCTATACTAACTGCACTAACCACATCCTCTGGCAACAAATTCCAGAGCTTCATTGTGCTCTGAGTGAAAAAGAATCTTCTCTGATTAGTCTTAAATGTGTTACTTGCTAACTTCATGGAATGCCCCCTAGTCCTTCTATTATTCGAAAGTGAAAATAACCGAGTCACATCTACTCGTTCAAGACCTCTCATGATCTCAAAGACCTCTATCATATTCCCCCTCAGCCATCTCTTCTCCAAGCTGAACAGCCCTAACCTCTTCAGCCCTTCCCCAAAGGGGAGCTGTTCCATCCCCTTTATCACTTTGGTTGCCCCTCTCTGTACCTTCTCCATCGCAACTATATCTTTTTTGAAATGCGGCGACCAGAATTGTACACAGTATTCAAGGTGTGGTCTCACCATGGAGCGATACAGAGGCATTATGACATTTTCCGTTCCGTTAACCATTCCCTTCCTAATAATTCTTAACATTCTATTTGCTTTTTTGACTGCTGCAGCACACTGAGCCGACGATTTTAAAGTATTATCGACTATGATGCTAGATCTTTTTCCTGGGTGGTAGCTTTTAATATGGAACCTAACACTGTGTAACTACAGCAAGGGTTATTTTTCCCTATATGCAACACCTTGCACTTGTCCACATTAAATTTCATCTGCCATTTGGATGCCCAATCTTCCAGTCTTGCAAGGTCCTCCTGTAATGTATCACAGTCTGCTTGTGATTTAACTACTCTGAATAATTTTGTATCATCCGCAAATTTGATAACCTCACTCATCGTATTCCTTTCCAGATCTTTTATATATATCTATATATATATATATATATTGAAAAGCACCGGACAAAGTACAGATCCCTGAGGCACTCCACTGTTTACTCCTTTCCACTGAGGAAATTGACCATTTAATCCTACTCTCTGTTTCCTGTCTTTTAACCAGTTTGTAATCCACGAAAGGACATCACCTCCTATCCCATGACTTTTTAGTTTTCTTAGAAGCCTCTCATGAGGGACTTGAGCAAGACAGCATGTGGGAGTGAGAGAGAGCCTGTGTGTGTGAGACTCAGACAGCATGTGCCAGTGAGAGACTGTGTGTATGAATGATTGTATGAGAGAGCATGTGAGAGTGAGAGCCTGTGTGTGTACTTGAGAAAGAGAGAGAGAAAGCATGTGAGAATGAGAACCTGACTGTGTGTTTGAGGGAAGAAGAGAAAAGAAATAGAAAAAAAGGCAATATAAAAGGAATTGGCAAAAAAATAAGAAAGGGAAGGTGGGAAAAAAAGCCTGTGACCAACCGATTAGAAAACTAAGATCAGACAGCAGATGTAAAAAAAAAATAAATTACTTTTTACTGATTGGCACATGTAATCTTTGGGAATGTGCAAGAGTAGCACTTTCTCTATGCGGATCTCACAATGTATGAGATCTGCATGGAGGAACTGGAAGCCCATGGGGCCTGCACAGTGGAGGCAGCAGAATGGGCTTCAGTGCCAGTAGCAGCAATCAGCACCTCCCCAATAGCCACGCGGCAGCAGTGACAGTGGCAGCAGAGGAATGAGAGAGGCTCTGAGGTTGTGAGGGAGCCAGTGAGAGTGAGAGCATGAGTGTGTATGAGAAAATCCAGGGGAGTAAGAGTGTGTGTGTGGGAGGGGTGTGTGTGGAGGGGGAGAGAGTATCTTACAGCCTGAGAGTATGTCAGTGTCTGAGAGAGCGAGAGGTTATGGTTGGGTATAAGAGCACGAATGTGTATGTATGTGACAGTGTATGTGTGAGAGAGAATGGACATGTGAGTATGTGTGTGAGAGGATAACCTCCTAATCCTTGACAATATCAGGGTGACTGGAAATCAAGAGCTCCCATGTATGGACAGCAGGGGCTTTTAAAAATCCTTATTAGTTTTAATTATTGTGTGTTAATTGATATATGTGCTGTTTTGAAATATTTTATTGGTGTTTGGGAAATTGTAAAAAATGTATATGATTTTAATTAATAGAAATTCTATTTATCAGTAGTTTTAAAATATTCTTTTATTAGTATGGTTTTACTATTATAACTGATGCTTTATGTTTCTTGATTTTATTTGTTTTATGAGGAATGGTGGTTCTGTTTTTCCATTGTTTTGTGTAATATATTTTTATTGAGTGAGAACCAGACAAAATATGTATACACAATCACGGTATGTAAGTACATAAAACAAAGAAGCATACTTAGAATGTGCCGAGATAGTTTGCATAAATATCACTCTTTTCAGAATAAACAATCAATTCCTAGAAATACCTTCCAACCCTTCCCACCCATGTATCTTCCCTACCCCTCCCATCCCACAGAGACTGAAGATACATACAAACAAACAAAGTCCAGATACTCATCTAGTAAATAAAATCAATCATTCAGAGCCAGACTCCTAGCTCTATGGGGCAAAGTCTGTAAATACGAGTCCCAGGTACTGAAAAAGGACTTCCGTCTTTTGGGTGAGCTACGGGCGAAGAGACTCTCCATCTGCATCAATTTGTGGAAGTGATTCCGCCAGGTCCAAAAGGAAGGGGACTCGGCTTTGTGCCAATTAAGAAGAATGACTTTCTTCCCCACTAGCCCAGCTTTTTTAAGCAAATCCCGTAAATCTGGGTTCATCACAAGATGACGGGTGACACAGTGAAACAGCCATAGATAAGGTAATAACGGTAATCGAACCCCCACTATTGGTACTAGATAGTCAACAATTTGTTGCCAGTAATTATTTATGGCTTGACACTCCCAAAAGACATGAGACAAGGTCCCTGTCCCCTTCCAGCAGCGTACACATTTATCAGTGTTAGCAATACCTGCTTTAAATGCGATCTGGGGAGAGAGATAAGCCCTGCGTAAAAATTTAAGATGCATCTCCCGAAAGTACATATTGCCGGTAATATAAAGTACACTCCTTATGCTGACAGAAAAAATAGGAAGCGTTAATTGGAACACCCCATCTCGATTCCAACAGGCGACTGAAACTGGATAAGAGTCCGCAGGGGTACCCCGGGCCAGCCGCCTATAATAAATTGAGAGAGATGGGTCCCTGGGGTGGTCAAATTGAAAAAACCTATCCAACGCTTTAAACGCTACTAGATGTTGATCTGGGGGTCCCAAAGTCTGAAAGTAGTGGCCCACTTGCAAATATCAGAAGATATGCGTCCCCGGAAGCCCATACAATTCTTGCAAACGATCAAAGGGTAATAGGCGCCCTTCGCCATCCATGACAAGTCCCAAGTACAATATACCGTTGCTGTCCCAGGTCCGAAAGTGTGCAGTAGTAGACCCTGGTGTAAAGTCTAAGTTACCCCTGAGAGAAGTAAAAGTTGTACAATGGCAAGGAATACCTAAAAGTCGAGTGAGGTGTGCCCACGTTTTCCGCATCGAGGCAATTAGAAGATGCTTGATCAGTAAGGATGGGATCCTGGTGCTAGGGCTCATCAGAACGAAGCTTAGGGCCACCGGCCTAGTGAACGTGGCTTCAGCCATTATATTGACAAAAGGGGACGTCCCCAAGAGCCACCCATGGATCAGACGGAGATTAGCCGCCATTCCATAGCGATGCATGTTAGGTACCCCCATACTCCCCTTGTTCCACGGGTGTTTTAGCCAAAGTAAAGGAATTCTAGCCTTCCCACCCCTCCAAATGAAGCGTCGCAACAGCCTGTCAATGCTATTGAGATCCTTGGCCGAGAGGAGCAAGGGAAAGTTTTGAAATACATATAGCCATTTGGGTAGTATTACCATCTTAAACAGGTTAACTCATCCACCTAGTAACAGTGGCAGATTACGCCACATTTGTAACTTCTCCTGAGCAGCAGAGAGATGTTGCGATGATAAATTTGATTTACGTCTGTGGTGAGATATATTCCCAAATATTTCAGAGAGTCCCGAGCCCACTGCAATGGAAAGGAATGCCCCCAACGCTCCCTAAGTGAATAAGGGAAGGCCAGAGCTTCGGATTTGTCCCAGTTGATTCGCATACCTGAGAAGGCAGCATAGTGGTGAAACAGATCAAGAAGTGCCTGCAGCGACCTGTGCGGGGACGTGAGAAAAAGCAACACGTCATCCGCGAAGGCCGCATACTTAAAAATTTCCGACTTCCCCCCACCCTGAAATTGCAAACCCCTTATAGCTGGAGTGGACTCTATGGCTAGCAGAAAAGGTTCAAAGGTAAGGAGGAAAAGTAATGGGGACAGTGGGCAGCCCTGTTTTGTCCCTCTGTTAACGGCAAAGGTCTCAGTAAGTCCCCCATTAACCTGAATACGGGCCTCCGGGGCACTATACAGGAGATCAACCGCTTGATAAAAAATCCCACCAAATCCCATCTGCTGTAGTAAATGGAACATATATCCCCACTCAACCCTGTCAAAGGTTTTTTCTGCATCCAAACTAACCACCAAATAGTGCTCATCTACCCGTTGACCAAGCGCCATAGCTGTGACAATCTGACGGATATTTCGTAAAGCATACCTTTTTTAACAAAACCTACCTGCCCTGGCTGTATAAGAAAGGGCAGGACATTCCCCAAGCGTTCAGCAAGAATTTTTGCTAAGATTTTATGGTCTATGTTTAACAGGGAAACTGGGCGATAGGACCTAGGTAGCAGGGGGTTCTTACCAGGTTTCGGAATAAGAGTGACATATGCCTGATTCCCTCCCTGTTTTTCCATTGTTAATACACAATAAGAGTCTGGCTTCTTGGGGTTTCCATTTCAGTTTTTTCTAATTTGTGCTCCTTTATTTTGTATTCTGCATTTGGTGAGGGTCTGTCTTTGCTCTGTGTGTGTAAGAACATAAGAACATAAGAAAATGCCATACTGGGTCAGATCAAGGGTCCAACAAGCCCAGCATCCTGTTTCCAACAGTGGCCAATCCAGGCCATAAGAACCTGGCAAGTACCCAAAAACTAAGTCTATTCCATGTTACCATTGCTAATGTCAGTGGCTATTCTCTAAGTGAACTTAATAGCAGGTAATGGACTTCTCCTCCAAGAACTTATCCAATCCTTTTTTAAACACAGCTATACTAACTGCACTGACCACATCCTCTGGTAACAAATTCCAGAGTTTAATTGTGCGTTGAGTAAAAAAGAACTTTCTCCGATTAGTTTTAAATGTGCCCCATGCTAACTTCATGGAGTGCCCCCTAGTCTTTCTACTATCTGAAAAAGTAAATAACCGATTCACATCTACCCGTTCTAGACCTCTCATGATTTTAAACACCTCTATCATATCCCCCCTCAGTCGTCTCTTCTCCAAGCTGAAAAGTCCTAACCTCTTTAGTCTTTCCTCGTAGGGAAGTTGTTCCATTCCCCTTATCATTTTGGTAGCCCTTCTCTGTACCTTCTCCATCGCAATTATATCTTCTCTGTACCTTCTCCATCGCAATTATATCTTTTTTGAGATGTGTGACTATGATGAGAGATTCTGCTAGCATGTAGTGTCTGTATAGGGATCTATAGCAATCGGGTTTGTTTTGTTTCCTCAGTAGGACCCAGTGTAATATTTACCCTTGCTTATTCACAGGTAGGGTTTTTGTTGTTTGAGACATTGGTGTTATTACTGTTATTACTGTTATGTTATGATGGGATTGCAGTATAGATTTTGAGTGACTTTTTTTGTGGGGTTTTGTATTAGTTCACAATGTGTCTGGCAGTGGAAGGTGTTTGTGCTGCTGTTACTGTGAGGTGACACCAGAATTTGAAAATATCTTTTAGTATGATGAGCTGTAAGGGAAACATCCAAGCTCCATTGTTTGGGGGAATTTTAGTGGATGCACAGAGTTATAGAACTGGAGGTGCAGGATTTATAAATTTTTATTTATTTATTTTATTTCGGGTTTTTATATACCGGCATTCGAGAACGCAGTCCCATCATGCTGGTTCACATAAAACAAGGGTGTATCGTAAACATAAACTAAAACAATGGTGCAGAAAAAGGCAGTTACATATAACAGGGTGATTAGAACTTGGCAGAGGAAGAAGAGAAAGGACAGGTCATTAATTCAAACATATAAACGATAGCGGAGATGGTTAATCATGGTGTAGGTGAAGGTAGGGATTGGTATGGATGAAATAGATCAGTTTGAGTCCGGGAATGCTTGTGTGAATGTCATAATTAAATAAGTATGCATTAAAATCCAACCCCATCCATAACCCCGCCCCATATGACCAAAGCCCCGCCCCTGCCGAGCCATGATAAAATGGTCTTGCTTGAAGCCGGTCCCTGGTGCAAAAAAGGTTGGGGACCACTGAACTAGAATATGGCTCACTATATAAACGTTTCTTCCCTCGTAAGAGACGTATGTTTACAGACATTTGGGAGGTGTATTATCGATCACTACCCTGGAGCATTCAAACTCTGGCTCCGCTTGAGGTAGCTCTCTGATGACAGTATTTGACAAGGGGCGATGGCTCTGTGGCGGGGTCTGATGTTTTCCAGGTGCTTACCTAATTTCACAGTCATTGTGGTATTAGTGAATACATTCCTTTGTTTTTTTTTTTCTCTTGAGGTCCTCTGTATGGGAGGGGAGGGATAGGGATAGGGAGGTGTGGTTTGAAAAAGTATGCGAAAATGTGGGGCAAAGTTATCGATTATGTTACTTGCCTGCACTGTATATATGTGTTAAAAGCCTCAATAAAGATAATAGAAAAATAATCATTTCTACTAGTACTGAACAGGTAGAAAGATTTGCATAGTTTATCACTGATATTCGTACTCTAGGGTTTAACTCGTCTTTCTGCATTGCCTCTCGCCTTGAAAACCACGCCTCTGATCCTAGGATAGACACGTGATCAGATATTCGCCTAAGCTGCGCCTGCGTGTTCCTTTGGTTGGCAAAGAAGGCGTATCCAGCAGAAAGGACTCAGTACCAGGAAAGCTGGGAAAACCTGTTCGGAGGTGCACCAGAAATTTTGTGTTATTATCGGTAGTGAATGCAGCTTGAACGGTTGCTGACGGATTGTGCCGACGCGACAGGATTATAGTTGAGTTTTTAGAGCGGGGAGAGGTATTTGAAGTAGGCTTCTCCACTCTGCAGCCGCCGCCCTCTCAGTCTTTCGGGAAGCATGGCGGGGAGCCGTGAGGAGGAGCGACGTAAGCTGGCAGATATCATTAATCACTGGAACGCCAACCGGCTCGACTTGTTCGAGATTAGCCAGCCCACTGAGGTGAGTTCCCTGGCGGTGTAGGCCGTCGGACTCCTGAAATCCCGAACAGTTAAGGTCTTCTGAGGCCGGCGCGTTTCATGTGCCTGTCCAGACGCCGGGATATTGTGCTTTACCTTCTGGGGGAAAAGTGTAGCTAGTTATTGGTATTTTGCCTTCCTAGTCTTTAACAGCTTTCCGCTCATGGGGATTTTAGTTTTGCTGCATCTGAGAGAGCTTGAGGTGCAGCCGAAACCACACGGAATGAGCCCTGGGTGTGTGAAGGCTGTTGGGATGGGCCTTGGTTACTGTTTGGCTCACACCTCATCACTTCTGAGTTATCCCTTAAAACAACCTGCTGGGGAGATGATTGTGTTGGTCTTATTTGCTTTTCTTTTCCTTTAGTTATTTTGTCAAAAATGAGACCTTAAAACAAACAAAAATCAGCTGGGGGGGAGCTTTATTAAGGTGTAACAGACTTGTCGCCTTCTGATTGGAAATTGAAGAGAATGGAAAAGTAAAGCCATGGAGGCTGCGACCTGCGGCTCTGGTTTGTAAAGTGGTGGGGAGAGGGAAGTACCAAACTGCGGGAACGCATCAGCAGTCGCAGCTAGCTCTGTCGTGGGCTCATAGGGTGGAGTCTGATCATGCCTAGATTCCCAGAGAAAAGTAGGAAACTAATGTTTGTTTTTTTGGCCCGGCCCTGGCTATGGGTTGTTAACTTGCTGAAAGATTCATGACCAGTATGCCGCCTTTTTTTTTTTTTTTTTTCAGTGTTTAAATCCAGTGTTAAAGTTTAGCTAACAGCTAATCTAGAGAAGAAAATGCATACCAAAATGGTACAGCCCACGCCAAAATCAGTGATTTGAGGATATAAATACACTAGAACGTGACATTTGATAAGTAATGTGAAAACTTAGCTACACTTACTGTTTAAAACAGCCCTTTATATAAAGCAGTAACTTGCTTCCATTTTGTACCTGTGGGAGAACCTTTTTATGCATCACATTCCTTACTTTTGGAAACGAAAGGTACAATAAGTGATTCTAACTAATGGGCGGATACAGAACAGTGCGCTCTGACGGAGCGCATTGTTAAGCCTCCATTGGACGCACATTTTTGACGCGCTAGCGTTACCCTTTATTCAGTAAGGGGCCGAAAACACGCATCCAACCCCCCCCCCGAACCTAATAGCGCCCGCAACATGCAAATGCATGTTGATGGCTCTATTAGGTATTCCTGCGTGATTCACAAAGCAAAATGTGCAGCCAAGCCGCACATTTTACTTTCAGAAATTAGCATCTACCAAAAGGTAGTCTCTAATTTCTTCGGGCACTGGGAAAGTGCAGAGAAAAGCAGTAAAAACTGCTTTTCTGTGCACCCTCGGACTTAATATCATGGCGATATTAAGTCTGAGGTCCCGAAAGTTACCAAAAGAAAAAAAAAAAAATTTGAAGTTGGCTCGCGGGTCAAAAAACAGATGTTCAATTTTGCCGGCGTCCGGTTTTCGAACCCGTGGCTGTCAGCGGGCTCGAACAGACGCCGGCAAAATTGAGCGTCTGCTGTCAGACCCGCTGACAGCTGCCGCTCCGGTCCAAAAGGAGGTGCTAGGGACGTGCTAGTGTCCCTAGCACCTCCTTTTACCTGTTTTTACCACCGGGCCTAATTTGCATACCGAATCGTGCGCACAGGAGAGCGGGCCTGCTCTCCCACAGACTTTACCGTATCGGCCTGTAAGTTCCTATCACTCACGACAACTTTGTACACAATTGATGAAGTTGAAAGGCTCACAGCATACCTGTATGTTTGTTTATTTATTTATTTATTTAAGGCCTTTTTTTATACCGGTATTAGTGTGGACATCATACCGGTTTACATAAAACAACAGGTTTGAGAAAATACATAACAGGGACTGAATAACGGGGGGGGGGGGGGGGGGGGGATCAAACCAAGAAAGTGAGGAAATACAGCGCAATTGCAACGTGCCGAGTAAAAAACTTAGGAAAAGGGGTGACAAAAGTCAAAGTAAAACTGTCATAAATATACAGGTCAAATATACAAAATTAGTGTAGATTCATGGCTGTAGGTAGAGCAAGGGGGAGAGGCAAGGGAGGGGGAGGGAGGTGGGGTGGGTAGGGAGGACGGGATTGGAAGGTTGGGGGTGGGGGGGAGAGGGAAGGGTTAGTCTGGGTAGGCTTGTCTAAATAGCCATGTTTTAAGTTTCTTTTTGAAATTGGAGAGGCATAGCTCTAAGCCGAGATTGGTAGGTAGGGAGTTGCATAGAGAGCTTCCTACAGAATTAATGTGAGAATGGTGGCAGGGAAGTCTGAGGAAATCAGCTTCCCAGGCTGCCTTTAAAATCCTTCATTTATATATTTGGAGTTTTGTGGGGTTTTTTTTCCTAAATTGGAAGAAAAAGTGGTGTCTTTGTTAAAATGTTTTCTGCACATAGGTGTTCAAGGTTCTTTTAAATTCAAGTATTGGTGCAGTTTTATTTTCTATTTACATTTTGTTCTGGGTTTTGAGAGCATTATTTTTTGAGTGATTATCTGACAACTTGAAAAGTTCCTGAATGTTTGGAAGGGTGGGTAAAATCTAAAATTATAAATTTTGGGAATGGAAGAATATTTAATGTATGATAACTTCATTTATTTCTGGGTATTTTTTACAATAAATGCCTTTTTTGCCAAATTAACTTAGCTTTTTTATCTACCTGCATATATGATTTGTAAATGTTAGAAATACTTTTTTTTTTTTTTTTTTACTGATAAAGGGAGGTAGATTTCTAGTTTTGTAAAGGAGGGCTTTGAGACTTTTTTAGCTTCTATAACTGATGGTTCCCTGTACGTACCTGGATCAGTCCAGACAGTGGGTTATATCCCCCGACCAGCAGATGGAGTCAGAACAGAGTTTGAGAGCGTCAGCACATAGAGTAGTGCACCCTCTGCTGGAGCTCAATATTCTTCTGACTCCAGCAGATGTGAGTGGGGGGATCCACTAGCTCCCCCAGATTGACAGGGTTTCTTCATTTTTGGTTATTTCTTTCTTTTTCTCCACAGTATTTCCCTGTCTTATGTTTCTCTTCATTTTGGATCCTTAAAATTTAAAAAAAAAAAAAGACTTTTCAATTTTTGAGGAGGCGTGTGTCTGTGGCTCTGCCTTCTCTATTCTGTACTCCTTTCCTCTTCCGTTGGGGTAAGTGGAAGTTTTCTGAGTTTCTTTCTCCACAGGTTTGCTTCTTTTTGGTGGTGCCCCGTGGATGCCGGTGGTTCCGGCTGCTCCACGCGTCGTTTGTGGGTCCCGCGGTTCGCAAGCTCTGCCCGCGGGTGTGTGCTCAACTGAAACGGTTTTCCCCCGCAGTTCCTGGACCCCTTCGGGTTGTTAGGGCCATTCCAGGCCCCCCCGCGGCACTAGCTCGGTTTTGGCCCCCCCCCCCCCGAGGCTTTTTTCACGGTGCTGACATGCCGCGGTCCTCGAGGTGTGAGGCCTGCGGCAAACCGGGGAATCAATTTCTGAGGGAGGGGCTTTGCTTCCCCGATGGGGAAGGCACCCTGCAGTCCTCCGGAGCGATTTTGGACCTGCCGCCTCCTCAGCCCGGGCGGCGCGGGCCGGCCACGACGCCGCCTTTGGCGGGAACGGTGGCCATTTTAGGGGGACAGCGTGAGACGGACTCGCTCCCAGATGCAGACAGGATTGGTTGCACTGGCTCTCAACAGGCTTTGCCCCCGGCGGGGGGTTTGCCCGACCGGGGCTCCCAGGACGGTGTCCCCCCCCCCCCAGGGATTCCAATCAGCTCCCCGTTTTTCTCACCTGATTTTATTCTGGCAATGCACATGGCTTATTTGCAGGGTATGGGAGCGCAGGCGCCGAATCCCCTGGGGGCCCCTCCCCCCAAGGTTCCTAAACTTGCTGTTGGTCTCACCGCCTCGCCCGTTACGCCTGGATCCCTGCCGGGTCCCTCTCCTGTGCCACCCCGGCGTACCACGGGGGCGGCTTCGCTGGTGAGAGACTACTCCCCGGAACCCCCGGAGGCACATCCGGATGGACATACGGAGGGGGACGACCCTCGAGCCCTACGGATTTTTCAAAAAGAAGAGCTGGATGAACTCATCCACCATATTATTCAGGAGCTGGACCTCGACCCACCTCCAGATCCGCCGATCCCTGTGGCTCCTACCGTCGCCACCTCTTCTCGTAAAGGGGATCCAGTACTTGCCGCCCTCCGTCCTAGGGCAAGGGCTTTCCCTATCCATGAGTCCTTCCTACAGCTTCTCACTAGGGAGTGGGACACTCCCGAGGCGTCCTTGAAAGTCACACGCGCCATGGAAAAGCTATACCCGCTCCCTGAGGATTTTTTGGATCTTATCAAGGTGCCCAAGGTGGATTCAGCGGTGTCGGCAGTGACCAAGAGGACGACCATCCCGGTCACGGGTGGAACAGCCCTGCGGGATACGCAGGACCGTAAACTAGAAACCTTCCTCAAGAGGGTCTTCGAAGTCTCCGCCCTAGGTATGCGGGCCGTGATGTGCAGTTCGCTCGCGCAAAGGGCCAGCTTACTCTGGGTACAGCAGCTTTTCACCTCTCAGGAGTTGCCCCCTGAAGAGGCCGCCCAGGCGGACCGTCTGGAATCTGCCTTAGCATACAGGGCGGACGCCTTGTATGATCTCTTTCGCGTAATGGCGTGGTCCATGGTTTCGGTTGTAGCAGCCCGACGGCTCTTGTGGCTTCGCAACTGGGCGGCGGATGCTTCCTCCAAGTCTAGCCTTGGCTCCCTCCCCTTTCGGGGGAAGTTTTTATTTGGAGAGGACCTGGATCAGATCATCAAGTCACTGGGGGAAAATTCGGTGCATCGGCTGCCGGAGATAGACAGCGTTCCTTCAGGTCATTTTCTTCTGGTAGAGCCAGGGCCAGGGCACAGCGACATTATAGGTCTTACCGGCAGTCTGGTTCCCGGATACAGCCGACAAGATCCCAGCCTTGGTCTCGTTCCTTTCGTGGGCGGAGGCCCGCGAGAGAGGGTCCAGGGCAGGGAAATCCGCCAACAAAGTCATCCCAATGATGCCAAAGGAGCCCACTTCTCACCTCCCCGGATCGGGGGCTGCCTCATGGACTTCTACGAGGAGTGGGCAGTTATCTCCACGGACCAGTGGGTGCTGGATACCATAAGAGACGGTTACGCCTTGGAGTTTGTCCGCCCCCTGAGGGACCGATTCATCTTCTCCCCCTGCGATTCGGATCTCAAGAGGATAGCGGTTCAACAAACACTAGACCGACTGCAGGAAATAGGGGCCATCGTTCCCGTCCCCTTCGAGGTGGGCTTGGGCCACTATTCCATTTACTTCATCGTTCCCAAAAAGGACGGTTCCTTTCGGCCCATCCTGGACTTGAAGGAGGTAAACAAGGCCCTCAGGGTCAGCCGGTTCCGCATGGAGACTCTTCGATCAGTGATTGCCGCAGTGCACAAGGGAGAATTCCTCGCTTCACTGGATCTCTCGGAAGCATACTTGCACATTCCCATCCTGCCGGCTCAACGGCGGTATCTTCGCTTCAAGATTCTCGGTCAACACTTTCAGTTCACGGCGCTTCCCTTCGGTTTGGCGACCGCACCTCGGACCTTCACAAAGATCATAGTAGTGGTAGCGGCGGCCCTCCACAAGGAGGGTATCCTAGTACATCCGTACCTAGACGACTGGCTGATTCGAGCAAAGTCCTTCTCACATGGTCAGACCTCAGTGGCCAGAGTAGTACAATTCCTACGCTCTCTGGGCTGGGTGGTGAACCTTACAAAGAGTTCCCTTGTGCCCTCGCAACACCTGGATTTCTTAGGAGCGAGCTTCGATACCCGGCGGAGTATGGTGTTCCTGCACCAGGACAAGGCGCAAGCCCCTGAGGGAGCACGTGTCTTGGTTTTCGGCTTTGGAATTATCTGCAGCTCCTGGGAGTAATGGCCTCCACCATCGACATGGTACCCTGGGCGTTTGCACACCTGCGTCCACTGCAAGCGTCCCTGCTATCCCGTTGGAAACCAGTCTCCCAGGAGTATCAGGTGATCCTGCCGCTTCCACCATTAGCCAGGAAAAGCCTGGATTGGTGGCTTGTCCCCTCGCATCTGGCTCGGGGAGTCTCGCTCGATGTTCCCAATTGGGTGGTGGTGACCACTGATGCCAGCCTCGCGGGATGGGACGCCGTCTGCGAAAGAAGCGCCACGCAGGGGACTTGGACGCCAGAGGAGGCAAAGTGGCCGATCAATCGCCTGGAAACGAGAGTCGTGCGTTTCGCTCTTAGCGTTTTCTTCCCCTGGTGCGACACAGAGAGGTGAGGATCCTCTCGGACAACGCCACCACCGTGGCCTACATCAATCGTCAAGGGGAGACAAGAAGCAAGCATGTCTCCCTCGAGTCAACTCCCCAGATGGAGTGGGCGGAGAGCAATCTCGTCCGGATAGCGGCTTCTCACATCGCCGGGGTGGACAACCATCAGGCGGACTTCCTGAGTCGTCAACAGCTAGACCCCGGCGAGTGGGCTCTCTCCGAGGCAATGCATCTCATCGTCCGTCGTTGGGGGACTCCATGCCTCGATCTAATGGCGACCTTTCTCAACGCCAAGGCTCCACGCTTCTTCAGCCGCAGAAGAGAGAGCGGCGCGGAGGGGGTGGATGCCCTCGCCCTTCCGTGGCCGTCGGATCAACTGCTCTATGTGTTTCCTCCTTGGCCTCTGGTCGGCAAGGTTCTCCGCAGGTTGGAACATCATCGAGGGACTATAATTCTCGTCGCCCCGGAATGGCCCCGTCTGCCATGGTTCGCAGATCTACTTCAGATGACGGTGGACGGCCCACTTCGCCTGTCCCATCTTCCTCATCTTCTGCGTCAGGGGCCGGTATTTTTCGAGCAGGCAGAACTCTTCTGTCTTGCGGCCTGGCTTTTGAACGGCGCCGTCTCCACCACAGAGGCTACCCGGAGACAGTGATCTCAACGATGCTTCGTTCCCGCAAGCCTTCGACCTCCGTCGCTTACGTTCGAGTTTGGAAGGTCTTCGAAGCCTGATGCTCCGACTGCGGAGTCCAAACCATGGAGGCGACTGTCCCGCTGATCCTTCATTTCCTACAGGATGGTCTGGATAAGGGTCTCGCCTATAATTCGCTCCGGGTTCAGGTGGCGGCCTTGAATGTCTTGGTACAGAAGGACTGCTCTATACCCCTTCAGCCGGATATCGCACGTTTTCTGAAGGGTGCCAAACACCTACGGCCACCGGTCAGGGATCCTTTCCCTTCTTGGAGCCTCAACTTGGTGCTGCGAACGCTATCGGGCCCTCCTTTTGAACCCCTGAGGGGGTCCTCCCTCAAGGACCTGACCCTCAAGATGGTTTTCCTGGTAGCCATCTCTTCTGCTCGCCGGATCTCAGAGCTCCAAGCCTTGTCCTGCCGGGAACCTTATCTGCGTTTCTCCGACTCCGGGGTTTCCCTTCGTACGGTGCCATCCTTCCTACCAAAGTTGGTCTCGGCCTTCCACGTCAATCAAACGGTGGAGCTTTCAGCGTTCGCTCCAGAGGAACCCCGGTCTCTCCGGCTCCTGGACGTCAAGCGTGTGCTGCTCCGTTACCTGGAGGTTACCAATGACTTCCGGGTATCCGATCATTTGTTTGTCCTCTGGTCAGGACCGAGGAGAGGTTCTCAGGCATCCAAGACGACTATTGCGCACTGGATAAAGGACGCCATCTCATCGGCTTACATTGCGGCGGGGCGGGTGCCACCTTGCAGCGTGTCGGCTCATTCCACGCGATCCCAAGCGGCGTCCTGGGCGGAATCTCGCTCCGTTTCCTCCCAGGAAATCTGCCGTGCGGCGACGTGGAAGTTGTTGCACACTTTTTTTCCAGACATTACAGATTACACCTGGCGCCTCAGTACACGGGTTCTTTTGGCGATCAAGTTCTCCGATCAGGTCTCTCAGGACCCCACCCGGTTTAGGGAAGCTTGGGTACATCCCACTGTCTGGACTGATCCAGGTACGTACAGGGAAAAGAAAATTATTCCTTACCTGCTAATTTTCGTTCCTGTAGTACCATGGATCAGTCCAGACGCCCGCCACTAGGGGTTTCATTAGGTCCTGCTCGGATTCTTCCAGGTAACTTTCATTCTGTTTGTCTCTGATTATTGTTACTGTTCACAGCTCCTCACAAGTTGACTGTTGGTGGTCCCGTTGACCGTTTGTTTACTTATATCTTTCTCTGTTCCTTTTTGGGGACGGATCTGGATCCAAAATGTTGTGTTTTGCTTTTGGGCTTTGCTATGCGTAATACTGAGCTCCAGCAGAGGGTGCACTACTCTATATGCTGACGCTCTCAAACTCTGTTCTGACTTCAACTGCTGGTCGGGGGATATAACCCACTGTTTGGCCTGATCCATGGTACTACAGGAACGAAAATTAGCAGGTAAGGAATAATTTTCTTTTATCCTTTTTTCTCTGTGAGGTCTCATTTACTTAAACCCACATAAAATAAAATTAAAATTTGCATGTGTTAAAGATTACTGCAGTATGTCTCCCTGAGATTCTTTGTACTTCCAAAGTGATCATTTCCTTTTCCTATTCTCTATATCTTAGAGACTGATTTCAATTTTGGTTTTAACTTATGCAGGAGGATTGTTCATAATGACCTCGAATTTGTGGAAGAAAAGCAAATACTTGTTTGGATAATATAAGATGATAATCCAAACTTTTCAGTTCACAGTTTTTAAATTGTTAAACAATTTATTACAGTAGGCTAGCAATTATTGGTAAAGTTGCTAATAAAGGACAAATGTGTACTGCGTTAACATTTAACATGGTTGCATGCAAATCAAAAAGTCTTATCATTCAGATTCTTTTTAATTCAAAAATTAAATAAAACAAAAATATCTTTGAAACAGAATGCTCAATCAGTGCCCCAGGAATTAAAATGGTGGGCTTAGTGCTCAAAATAGATATTACAAATGAAACTTTAGTCCACT
Source organism: Rhinatrema bivittatum (assembly GCF_901001135.1). Lineage (NCBI taxonomy): Eukaryota > Metazoa > Chordata > Amphibia > Gymnophiona > Rhinatrematidae > Rhinatrema > Rhinatrema bivittatum. Next base: position 231,657,438 of record NC_042617.1, on the reverse strand, counting down.
GACACGGGACCGTGTTTCGCAGGGCTGTATTGGGAGGGACAATATCAAACAGAACTCTCTGAAAATGAATAAAATAGAAAAACAAACAAACAAAAAAAACCCTTAAATTGCAAAACAACAAAAATAGTAAGCTTGAGCAGGAGATGTGAAGCGATAATACATACCCGGATCAGAGAAATACTAAATAAACACCAGCTTATAATATGAAAGAGTGAGTATAGCGCAATTTTTGACAGCAGGCTTAGAAACAGCTGACTAAAAGATGATAAAAAGATAAAATACAAGGACAAAAAGACGAATAAATGACACACCAAAATAAGTATTATAAGATTTAAATCTGCGTAGTAAATGGCTCACTAAAGATTAAACGAGAAAAAGGTGACTATATAATCAGTAAAATGTATATAATGTCGGGATATGAAACAGCATTAAAAAATCACGTCATAAACAAGTGAAAAAATTAAACATATATATGTTACCCATGGTAAGAACTTTAAACAACTTAAAGCAGGGACTGAAGTGAGTGCAGAGTAGCAACTTAGAAAGCCCCACCCCACTTTCTTAAGCTGCTTACACATGTTTTTGACCCCCTGCTTTAAAATTGATTCCTGCCAGTTATATGATGGATATGAAGATATCTGTAACATGCTCACTCCATACTGCAGGTTGCCATCATGCCGGCTGACAGCACTCAGACTGCTTATTTTGGCGCCCTTTGAGTGTTTTTGCATTTAAAATGCTAAGCCGTCTCATTCTCCTGCTTGGTAAGCTGCTATTCTGCACTCACCTCAGTCCCAGCTTTAAGTAGTTTGTCAATCTGGCATACATCATCTTCAAGGTTCACTGTGATTTGGTTCAGTTTGTTTGAATTGTCACCCTTGAAAACTGCAGATAGGCTCAGCAGAATATTTTCCTGTGGGGCTACCTATGGATCAACTTCTTTGCTACAGAGCAGCAGGTATGAAGCAGAACCAAAACCTTGCCAGTTTTGCTGTATTTGACCAATTCCCAAACGCAAAATTCCAGATGCCTTCCTATTCCTCTAACACAGGATTTGTGTACACATTTCCTCCTATACCACTTATACAGGCCGATACAGTACAGTGTGCTCCAGCGCATCCAACCCCCCCCCCCCCCCCGAAACTAATATCGCCTGCAACATGCAAATGCATGTTGATGGCCCTATTAGTTATTCCCGCGCGATGCAGAAAGTAAAATGTGCAGCCAAGCTGCACGTTTTACTTTCAGAAATTAGCGCCTACCCAAAGGGCATTAATTTCACTCGGCACCGGGAAAGTGTACAGAAAAGTAGTAAAAACTGCTTTTCTGTAAACCCTCCGACTTAATATCGTGGCGATATTAAGTTGGAGGTCCCAAAAGTTAAAAATAAAAAAAAAAAAGTTAAATCGGCTCGCGGGTTGAAAACCGGACTCTCAATTTTGCCGGCGTCCGGTTTCCAAACCCGTGGCTGTCAGCGGGTTTGAGAACTGACACCGGCAAAATTGAGCGTCGGCTGTCAAACCCGCTGACAGCCGCTGCTCCTGTCCAAAAAGAGGCGCTAGGGACGCGCTAGTGTCCCTAGCGCCTCTTTTTACCACGGGCCCTAATTTGAATAATTTTTTTTTTCTGAATCATGCGCACAGGAGAGTGGCCGCTTGCCCGCTCTCCCGCAATTTTTACTGTATCTGCCTGATAGTGAGGAACGTGCAAGAACAAGCCACAATGCTTCTAATCACACTTTGCCTATCTAGTTCAATTTTCCATCACATCTCAGTTCATTTGGGAGACAATCCTCTCCTGTTCTAAGATCTAGCTCTGCCATCCTTCAGTCTGACAGGATAGATGTTGAGTGGTCTGTCATAGCACAGTGGTCTCCTCCAGAACCAATTCAATAAGTTCTCCTCTGAGTCAGAAAGCCTTCAACAAGGTGCCGTTACTACTGTGGACATGTTACTCAGACTGGTGTATGTCACATAATCTGAACCTGTTTAACTGCAAGCTGAGACATCTCCTGACTTATCTTCACCATCTTTTGCAATTTGGACTTGCCATCACATTGGTGCCCATGCATCTCAGCCCAGTTGCAGCTTATGCTTCAGAGAATGTAGTGCCTGTTTCCATACATCCCTTGGTCTCAAAATTTATAAAAGCTCTGTTGTAACTGCACCCATCAGTTTGAAAACCACTATTGCTTTGGGACATCAAGTTAGTCCTCACTCATCATGCAGCCTCCATTCAAGCCCTTGGGTTTTGCACCTCTGAAATACTTAACCTGGAAGGTTCTCTTTCTAGTAGTGATTACTTTTATTCGAAGAGTCAATGAATTACAAACACTAGTGCATTAGCCTCTGTATATGCAATTCTTCCATGATAAAGTGGTACTTACAACGCGTCCCATGTTCTTGCCGAAAATGTCTTCTGCATTCCACTTAAATCAGTCAGTATTGCCTTTCACCTTCTTTCCAAAACCTAATGTGCACGAGGGTGAGAAGACTCTGCATATGATGGACTACAAAAGAGCTGTAGTTTAGTACAAATGTCATATGCAATCCCACAGGAAAAATTGCAACTGTTTTTCATATGATCCCAATAGACTCTTAGCATCTGTAGCTAAAGTAATGCTTTCTTTCCATTTGGATCACAAATTGCATTCAACACTGCTAGGCAGCAGCTGAGCTTGACCTCACTAATCCAATTAGAGCTCATCAGGTATTGGGCAACACCTCGAGAGGTTCCAGTAGAAGACACATGTAAAGTAGCTACCTGGTCAACTGTGCATATGTTCACTTCCTGCTGCTGCCTAGATGCCTTAGCTGCCACAGACAGTGCAGTGGGACAGGCAGCCTTGCACCTCTTCATGTAAAAATAGTCTTCTCTCTATGGTGGAGTCTGGGTTGCTTTAAAGAAAATAAAAACAAAGAAACCACGCTAGGCCGCAACCCTCAGCTTGGGATTCCCCACAGATCATGGCTAATTCAGCCCCTTTCTTGTTTACCATAAATGGTGTTTTCCATAGATAGGATGATTTATGCCTGCCCTCCTACTTGGTCAGCAGACTGTCTTTTATTCTAACTTTGAAACAACACACTTGTGAGGGAATTCCTGTATATGCTTAGTTGAGCTTAAAGCTAATTGGTTTTGGTTTAAGGCATGGTTTCCAGCAACCAACTGTCTTAAGTCTGAGTAGTTCTTATACATAGCTTTAATCATCTTGGTTCATATAGGTGTATTCCTAACCCTCTCTTGCTATTGGTTCTTGTTGCAGTCCCTATAAAGTTCTTGTTCCTAATACTGCATCCCTGACCTGACACACTTTGGGGCTGATGTTATAAAAAACGCGCAAAGAAATTGCGATTTTTAACGCGCGCAAAATTTTTTGCCGGCATAGTGGATGTAATATTTAAATTAATCTTAAATTAAAAGCGGGCAAAAATGGCACGTGTTCGAAACGGAGCATCCGTAGCGCCATCGTAATTGCATTGGACATTCAATATTGCATCGCGCATGCGATCAGTCTGCGCATATCTGTCAAAAAAAAAAGTTTGGCAACTAATCCGGTTGTTGAAGTACAAAAAAAGATATATTTAAACTAGAAAAGCATATTTGAAATCTGCTTTGCTCCTCCATTGTGCCTGTGATGTCAGCTAAGGGGTCATAATCCTATCTGCAAGCACGTCAAAATCCTATCAGCAGCAGGGTATATCAATTGCTGCAACGAGGCAAACTTCCCGTATGTGTCGAGTTCGATTGGACCTGTACTGGCTACAGACTGGTCCCTTGAATTCATGCGACTTGAGTTTCATTTCATCTCTTCATTTCCTTCTTTTTGCAAAGGTAAGAACTGGTTGCTTTCTACTTATATAAACACTTAATATTCTATATATTTTTTGGCATATGTAGTAAATGTACTTCCTTGGATAGAGTGTGGTGTTCAACGTCCAAAATTATAATGGGCCCGTTATGTAAGGGTATTGGAAACGTAGTTTACAGTGTGTACAATGTCTGGGAGCTCAGGGTCTTAAAATTATTGTTCCTGGAAGCCGCTTGTGTAAAATGTTTTTCATTTTTCTCAGCGTGTAGCAATGATTTTTATTGACGTCCTATTCCTGTATGCTTACATCGTAATCGAACGGCCATAAAATTGCATTGTAGAGCGACGTCTCATGCTTGAATGTTTATAATACCGGGAGTTGAGATGCAGGGATGTTCCAATTTTGGAAATGCTTTCTAAATGGAGGGCACCGACATTCTTATCCTCTTTTTGAACGTCTGCTAGCTTCTTAAAGGATGCTCTATATGTATACGCTGGTGATTCTTTTTTGGCCCCATTAAAGCCTGCCTTTTTTTTTTTTTTTTTTTAAATATACTTATTTTTGGGGTAGCAATCTGGGAGACCTTTCTCTCTGTCTATGCTCTCTGGGGGGCCTGTGTTTCTTTGTTTTTCTATCTGCCCATGCAATCTCAGTGGCCTTTCTCTCTCTGTATCTGTCTGATCTGTTTTCTCATGTATCATTGCTCTTCTTTAAATTGCCAATAACTGGAGTACAATACTTTTGTTTCCTGTCTGTTTTGGCAGCGAGCAACTTACTTGGAGAACAATAGTCGACATGCTGGTGGTCAACTGGGCGGACATCAGAATGGGAATAGAAGAAAACGGATCTTGCATCTGGATGAAGAGCAGGCAGGCCCCAGTGGTGTCCAATCTCCACAGAAGCGTGTATGTGATGTGCGCTTCTCTGATGCGGAAAAGGAGCAGCTCTGCCGGAGCATCTGCGAGAACTACAGGGCACTCTTCAAATCAAAGTGCCTGGATGAGCTTGCCAACCACAGGACCAATCTAATTGGACAGCAGCAAGGTCACAACTCTGTTGCGGAGGGTTGGACCGAAGTCCAATCGGTCCTCTGGCAGATGCAGCAGGAGAATTTAGAATTCCAAAACATCACCACCACAGTGGTGGGAAGACTGGTTGTGGCTGTAGAGGTCTTAAGCTGAGCCGTCACATCAGCGACACCACAGTGACAGTTTTATTTTTGTTTTCTCAATAAATTAGTTCCCTGTTTTTCAAAGGCTGCAATGTCTCATTTTTCCAGTGTTTTCAAGTTGTCTATTTTTTACCACCTTATGCTTTATTCGACTATGATTGTTTCCCCAAATGTGGGACGTCTGCTAATAAAAACATAGGTGATAATGGCACAACCTTAGATTTTCTTCCCTTTTTTCACCTTTTCCCCCAACCTCTAGATATCGCCACTTAGACACTCCTACCCCTTGGCTAGTGTCTTCAGCTACTCTCTCCCCTTTTCCCACCTGACTGTCATTACCCTTGTCATCATCCTCCCCCTAACTTCTTCCCACTCTATAATATTTTTGCTCTTGCACATTACAGGGACAGCACTGGAGGCCGGTGCCAGTCATAATACTGGAGAGCCAACAGGACATGCATCAAACGTTTTAAACTTTGAATAATATTTATATTTAAAAATTAAAACTATTTACAAATATACATGATGAGGGGTTGGGATGGAGGACTACGATTGGACATATTCCCCAGGGGGATGAGGAGTGTCACTGGCGGGGCGGCGGGGGCCCACTTGGCCGCGGCCTGGACAGGACCATCAGCGATCCAGCTTCTGCCATGGTTGACAGAAGCTCGATCTGCTGCTGGCCGTGTACCAGCTCTTCGAAATTGGCCCCCTCGTACACCAGGAGCCCTTGCAATGTGTCCATCCTGCGGTCCAGCAGACCAAGCAGTACGAGCACAGCATCCAGGTGTGCCTTGATTGAAGAAGGCCTTAGCGTGTAGCAGATGGACTCAGGACCAATGGGTATAGTGTACTCCTGATAGCAGTTGGAGATGAATCAGATTTCAATCTGACGTCAGCCTTACTACATATACCCCTGCAGGAAGTGCAGCTCTTCAGTATTTTCTGTCTCCATAGCAGTTAGGGACTCTATGCATGCTAGCATAGGGTTAGAGAAAATTTTACCAAAGAAACCCAAATTGAGAAGAAATCTTACCTCTACAGACGAGCCTCGCTGGGTCCCTCCCCCAGTCGAGATTCCCGAGGTGATTTCCGCGATCCCTCGGAGGTGAGCCTCGGTCCGGTGGCCAACCCTCGGTGGGGACCTAGGCCCCGACATCGGGTGAGGCTGAGAGGCAGCGGATGCAACCTCGAGCGAGGCGGTGAAGGTATTTGCCCTCTCCCCCTGCAGCCGGAGACCGCCCGGAACGGAACTGGGAAGCGCAGGGACAAGGTAAGGTAAAAATCTAGTTAAGTCTCCGAAGCTCGAGGAGACGCACAGGTCGCCAGCTGGGACCAGTGCTACCGGGTTGATCGGCCCTAGCAGGGCTAGATCCTGGTCAGATCTGAGGGTCCTCCCACGTGGAGACCCTCCGAGGTGATGGCCATATTGTCCGTGTCGTTGCCGTCACCATTTTGGCCCTGTTCGCTGCCCTGTCCGCCGTCTCGATCCACGTAAGACGCACAAGTGCTGGGCGCACAAGCGAAGCACATAGCCACGTGCTCACTGTGCTGGGCGCACAAGTGAAGCGCATAGCCACGTGCTAACTGTGCTGGGCGCATAACTTCGACCCGTGCGCACAACAGTGCGCACATCGCTCTACACATGCACACCATACCTACGTGCGTATCTTCGCACAATGGAGCGCACAACCGTATTGTATGTGCACAAACCATGGCACCGCCTGAAAATAAGCTTAAAGCTCAGGGCCTTTGCCCAGCATGCCATATTAAGCTGCACAGCATGAGGAGGCCACAGCCCTGTGCATACAGTACGAAGAGGCCTTAGGGGACCCAACTCATGGCCCTCCCCAGCCGGTACCAGACCTAGCATCACACAGCGGGACCCCCCCTCAAACGGGGCTCTCCAGGGACACGGCGCCGCCTAGCCTAGACCCAGCTTCTATCTTCTGGGTGGAATTCTTCAAAGGGCTGCATACCTTCGTCCACATGCAACCGGTGCCTCCTACAATGCGGTCACAGGCACCACCAGTGGACCTCAACATGCCAGGCCCCACCTACGGGGACACAGACATCTCAGATGTGGAGTCAGAACCCCTGGAGGAAGGGGGACTCCCGGGGACAGAACACCATCGAACAATGAGACGCTCCTTCACCAAGGACGAGCTTCCAGACCTGGTCACACACAGCTTAAAAGAGCTTGCCATCCCGGGCACGGGATGGCAAGCTCGGGAGAACCTAAGACCGAACCCACTACTAGAGGGACTCGTCAGACCTCCCGCCATTTCCCACTATTACAAGCCATCCAGCAATTAATTGATCTGTAATGGGATACCCCAGAAACCATGTTCAAATGGGGCCGGGCTCTGGCAGCCATGTACCCTCTGGACCCTGCCGCCAAAGATCTCCTGGCATGTCTGAAAGTAGATGCCATGTCTGCGTGGTCTCGATGCGCACTACTATCCCAGTGGAGGGAGGAGCAGCACTCAAGGATGCTCAAGACAGACGTCTGGAATCTATCCTCAAACAGTCCTTTGGCTTCTCTGCTATGTCTTTTCAGATCGCGGCCTGCTGTGGTGACACGCACCTGCTTAGCACAGACCAGGAACAACACTCCTGGGGAAGCCCTGAAACCAGCCATATCATTCCTCGCGGACGCCGCTTCGGATTTGGTATGCACAGCAGCTAGAGGAGTCTCATCCGCCGTGGCAGCCAGAAGACAAATCTGGCTCTGAAACTGGTTGGCCGCATCCTCCAAAATGAGACTCATAAGGCTGCCTTTCAAGGGAACACTCCTGTTCGGAAGCGAACTAGAGAAACTAGCCAACAAGTGGGGTGGCTACCGGAGGACAGGAATAAGAGAAACCAACGATCCTTCCCCCCGAACCTCCAGGGGCAGAGGTTCACAGCGCTTCAACCCATATAGAAGCTCACATCAAGCGGCCCGCCCCGCAGGCCGGAGCCAGTCCTTTCGGAACAAGCACAGTAAAAGAGGAGCCAGCTTGGGCCCAGGCCCCAGCTGCACCCCACAATGAAGATCAGCCGACCCATCCAAAGGAAGAAGCCATAGGGGGCAGACTGGCCCTATTCTACCAAAGATGGGTTGAGATAATAGGACCCACTTGTCCAAGTTCATCATTAGAGAGGGATATTACCTGGATTTCCACCACCCTCCTTCCGGACAAGTTTGTGGAATCTCCCTGCCACGACCCTTCCAAGAGAATGGCAGTGGAAGCTACTCTGACCTGATTACTAGCCTTAGAGGCTATAACACCGGTGCCTCCACAACAAATAAATACTGGCCATTATTCCATCTATTTTATCGTTCCCAAGAAGGAAGGAACGTTCAGACCTATCATGGACCTCAAGGCGGTCAACCGTTACCTAAAGATTCCCTGCTTCCGCATGGAAACCGTACGCTCGGTAATAAGTGCGATTCAACTGGGAGAGTTCCTTACCTCCCTGGATCTGTCGGAAGCCTACCTACACATTCCGATCCATCAAGAGCATCAGTGTTTTCTACGCTTTTCGATCCTGGACCGTCACTACCAGTTTCGGGCACTACGTTTCGGGTTAGCCACTGCACCCCGGACGTTCACCAAGATCATAGTGGTGGTGGCAGCAACACTGAGGAAGGAAGGAATCCACGTGCACACTTATCTAGGCGATTGCCTGATCAGAGTGAAATCCACAGAGGAAAGCCACCAGGCAACCAACAGAGTCAAAACTCTACTGGAGAGCCTCAGGTGGGTGGTCAACACAAACAAGAGCTGCCTGCAGCCTTCCCAATCTCTAGAATACCTGGAGTCCGGTTCGACACCAGACAAGACAAGGTCATTCTGACACTGACAAGGAGACAAAACTGATGACCCAGTTACGAAGCCTGTTGAGCGAACTTTGCCCCACAGCATGGGCTTACCTACAAGTTCTCGGCCTCATGGCACCCACACTGGAAGTAGTCTCATGGGCACAGGCTCACATGAGACCCCTACAACGCTCACTACTATCACAATGGAATCCACTGTCCCAGAACTACATCGTACAGCTTCAGCTCCCGGACAGAGTTCGGGCCCAACTATGATGGTGGCTACAAGAAGCCCATCTGAGCCAGGTAACAAGACTATCCTCCCCAACCTGGATCCTACTCACCACGGATGCCAGCCTATGAGGATGGGGAGCACACTTCCAGGAGCTAACTGACCAAAGGCAATGGAACAAAGAAACCTGGGCAGTCAGACTAGCCTGCCTAAGGTTCGGTCACAGACTCCGAGGCAAAGCGGTCAGAGTAATGTCGGACAACGCCACAATAGTGACCTACATCAACTGTCAGGGAGGAACCAGAAGCCAACAGGTGTCTCTGGAAATAGACATAAGAACATAAAAAAATGCCATACTGGGTCAGACCAAGGGTCCATCAAGCACAGCATCCTGTTTCCAACAGTGGCCAATCCAGGCCATAAGAACCTGGCAAGTACCCAAAAACTAAGTCTATTCCATGTTACCATTGCTAATGGCAGTGGCTATTCTCTAAGTGAACTTAATAGCAGTTAATGGACTTCTCCAAGAACTTATCCAATCCTTTTTTAAACACAGCTATACTAACTGCACTAACCACATTCTCTGGCAACAAATTCCAGAGTTTAATTGTGCGTTGAGTAAAAAAGAACTTTCTCCGATTAGTTTTAAATGTGCCCCATGCTAACTTCATGGAGTGCCCCCTAGTCTTTCTACTATCCGAAAGAGTAAATAACTGATTCACATCTACCCGTTCTAGGCCTCTCATGATTTTAAACACCTCTATCATATCCCCCCTCAGTCGTCTCTTCTCCAAGCTGAAAATTCCTAACCTCTTTAGTCTTTCCTCATAGGGGAGTTGTTCCATTCCCCTTATCATTTTGGTAGCCCTTCTCTGTACCTTCTCCATCGCAATTATATCTTTTTTGAGATGCGGCGACCAGAATTGTACACAGTATTCAAGGTGCGGTCTCACCATGGAGCGATACAGAGGCATTATGACATTTTCCGTTTTATTCACCATTCCTTTTCTAATAATTCCCAACATTCTGTTTGCTTTTTTGACTGCTGCAGCACACTGCACCGACGATTTCAATGTGTTATCCACTATGACACCTAGATCTTTCTTGGGTTGTAGCACCTAATATGGAACCCAACATTGTGTAATTATAGCATGGGTTATTTTTCCCTATATGGATCACCTTGCACTTATCCACATTAAATTTCATCTGCCATTTGGATGCCCAATTTTCCAGTCTCACAAGGTCTTCCTGCAATTTATCACAATCTGTTTGTGATTTAACTACTCTGAACAATTTTGTGTCATCTGCAAATTTGATTATCTCACTCGTCGTATTTCTTTCCAGATCATTTATAAATATATTGAAAAGTAAGGGTCCCAATACAGATCCCTGAGGCACTCCACTGTCCACTCCCTTCCACTGAGAAAATTGCCCATTTAATCCTACTATCTGTTTCCTGTGTTTTAGCCAGTTTGCAATCCACGAAAGGACATCGCCACCTATCCCATGACTTTTAACTTTTCCTAGAAGCCTCTCATGAGGAACTTTGTAAAACACCTTCTGAAAATCCAAGTATACTATATCTACCGGTTCACCTTTATCTACATGTTTAACTCCTTCAAAAAAGTGAAGCAGATTTGTGAGGCAAGACTTGCCCTGGGTAAAGCCATGCTGACTTTGTTCCATTAAACCATGTCTTTCTATATGTTCTGTGATTTTGATGTTTAGAAAACTTTCCACTATTTTTCCTGGCACTGAAGTCAGGCTAACCGGTCTGTAGTTTCCCGGATCGCCCCTGGAGCCCTTTTTAAATATTGGGGTTTGTCAATCAGCCCTACCACATCTTCTAGATTCACCGTGATTTGATTCAGTCCATCTGAATAATTACCCATGAAAACCTTCTCCATTATGGGTACCTCCCCAACATCCTCTTCAGTAAACACCGAAGCAAAGAAATCATTTAATCTTTCCGCGATGGCCTTATCTTCTCTAAGTGCCCCTTTAACCCCTCGATCATCTAACGGTCCAACTGACTCCCTCACAGGCTTTCTGCTTCGGATATATTTAAAAAAGTTTTTACTGTGAGTTTTTGCCTTTACAGCCAACTTCTTTTCAAATTCTTTCTTAGCCTGTCTTATCAATGTCTTACATTTAACTTGCCAATTTTTATGCTTTATCCTATTTTCTTCTGTTGGGATCCTTCTTCCAATTTTTGAATGAAGATCTTTTGGCTAAAATAGCTGCTTTCACCTCCCCTTTTAACCATGCCGGTAATCGTTTTGCCTTCTTTCCACCTTTCTTAATGTGTGGAATACATCTGGACTGTGCTTCTAGAATGGTATTTTTTAACAATGACCATGCCTCTTGGACATTTTTTACTTTTGTAGCTGCTCCTTTCAGTTTTTTTCTAACAATTTTTCTCATTTTATCAAAGTTTCCCTTTTGAAAGTTTAGCATGAGAGCCTTGGATTTGCTCACTGTTCCTTTTCCAGTCATTAAATCAAATTTGATCATATTATGATCACTATTGCCAAGCGGCCCCACCACAGTTACCTCTCTCACCAAGTCCTGTGCTCCACTGAGAATTAGATCTAAAATTGCTCCCTCTCTCGTCGGTTCCTGAACCAATTGCTCCATAAAGCTATCATTTATTCCATCCAGGAATGTTATCTCTCTAGTGTGACCCCCCCCCTAATGTCATGGGCGGAAGTGAATCTTCAAGAGATCTCTGCCGTCCACATTGCCGGGAAAGACCATGTCGCAGTGGACTACCTCAGCAGAGAGTGTCTAGATCCAGGAGAATGGAAACTGTCAACCACAGCATTCCAAATGATAATAAACCGTTGGGGAGCATCAAGCATGGACCTCCTTGCAAGCTGGTCCAACGCCCTGGTACCTAGTTTCTTCAGCAGCAGGCGGGAACCCCAGTCCCAGGGAATCGATGCCCTGGTACAGACCTGGCCACAGGAGACTGTTATACACCTTCGCGCCGTGGCCCCTATTGGGTGCGATCATCCACAAGATAGAACACCCCAGGGGGCCAGTACTTCTAGTGGCCCCGGACTGGCCAAGAAGACCATGGTACGCAGACATGCGAAGACTGCTGGCAGGGAACCCCCTGCCGCTACCTCCATACAGAGACCTGCTCCAACAGGGACCAATCCTCCACGAGGACCCAGCTCGATTCTCTCTTACGGTCTGGCCATTGAGAGGGCTCGCCTAAGGAGGAGAGGATACTCGGGGGCAGTAATTTGACACCCTACTCCGAGCACATCCCTAACATACATAAGGATTTGGAGAGTATTCGAATCCTGGTCTGAGGACCACGGCATCATACCACACTCAGTCAAAATTCCTGCGATTTTGGAATTCCTACAGAACGGTCTACAGAAGGGATTGTCCCTCAACTCCATCAAGGTACATGCTACGGAACCGAGAGCGGCAGCATAGCCTCTCACCCGGATGTCTCCCACTTCCTGAAAGGAGTCAAGCACATCCGACCACCCCTAAAGTGGCCGGTGCCTCTTTGGAACCTCAACCTCGTCCTAGATTTCCTAGCAGGGACCTCCTTCAGACCACTGCGTGGCTTATCTCTCCGACTATTAACATTGAAGACAGCCTTCCTGCTGGCAGTCTGTTCAGCTCATCGTATATCCGAGCTACAAGCACTGTCCTGCCGGGAGCCGTTCCTCAGACTCACCCCGGGAACCATCCAGTTACGCACAGTTCCATCGTTCCTCCCCAAAGTGGTGTCTCACTTCCATCTCAACCAAACCATCTCGCTACCATCACAAGATGAGCATAAGAATTCGGAAGAGGCTCAAAGTCTGACCTCTCAATGTCTGCAGGCTCCTAGTCTGATACCTGGAAAGGTTGGAATTCGTACGAAAGACAGACCATCTATTCGTCCTTCATAGCAGGAAGAAGCAGGGGGAAGCAGCCTCGCGAGCAACCATAGCCTGCTGGATCAAAGAAGTCAAGGTGGCCTACGTGGAGACAGGCAAGCCACCGCCTTTACAAGTCAAGGTCCATTCTACTAGAGCCCAGGCAATGTCCTGGGCGGAAACCAAGATGCTGTCACCTGCTGAGATCTGTAGGGTGGCGACATGGTCCTCTGTCCATACCTTCTCCAGGTTTTACTGCCTGGATGTTCAGGCTCGGGAGGACACAGCATTTGCAAGGGCAGGCCTAAGTGGGTCACAGGCAGCCTCCCACCCGGTTCGGGAGTTGCTTTTATACATCCCATTGGTCCTGAGTCCATCTGCTACATGCTAGGAAATGGAGAAATTATTTACCTGATAATTTCGTTTTCCTTAGTGTAGACAGATGGACTCAGCATCCCACCCATGGCTGCTGTTACTCATTGAATACTCGGGGGACATCCCCGGGAGCGAGTGATTCAAGGGTAAGCCATGCTTTCCTTCATCTAGGACACCCATCCTACCGGGTGTTGACATTTCTCGGTTGAGGGCACTGGCGGTCTCCAGCTATAGCCAATTCAACCAGTTCAAGTTAACCAAGTTATAAAGTTAATCAAGTTATTCAAGTTAGTCAGTCACACATAGCCACAATGCTTTTCGAGGAGAATTCTGAAGAGCTGCACTTCCTGCAGGGGGTATATGTACTAGGGCTGATGTCAGATTGAAATCTGATCCGTCTCCAACTGCTATCAGGAGTACACTATACCCATTGGTCCTAAGTCCATCTGTCTACACTAAGGAAAACGAAATTATCAGGTAAGTAATTTCTCCATTCCTTCCTCACCAGGTGCATCTTCAGATGCTGCCTCTTGCTCTTCGCACCACTTCAGACTCAGGTAATCCTAGGAGAGTTGTGCATGGTCGAATAACACACTGCCTGCGGGGTCTATGGATGGCTCCGGACTGCACCTGGTCACAGCCAGATGTCTGGCTGGTCACAGCCAGATGTCCATCAGTTGTTTTTCTAACAGACCAACCACATCCTCAGCTTACAAAAGAACAGTTGCAAACAGACATGGAACTAAAGGGCTGTAGGGTTATTTAAAGACGCAAAATTAATGAAAGTTCAACTGTAAAACATCAATGTCACCGACATCCAACCCCAGGGTATCCTAATGGCCCAAAAATTGGATGTGAATTCAACAGATTTCAATGAAAATTTAAAAGGAAAGTCATTTCCTAATCTCTGCCTGCTCCGCAGGGTCTGCATGATCATCCGTTGCCCGTGTAGTAGCCCTAATTCTTTCTCGCAGATGAAGGAAAAAGGTCAACACGACAAGGAAATAGTATCCATTACAGAAACAGAAAATCTCAGAAACCGCCAGCTATCAGCACAATAACGCCAGTGTAAAGCAGGTGCAAAATTTTGAGTACAAATAAACTCGCTAAAGACTAAAAAAATTTCAGCGCGCGTTAATCCATCGGGTACTAATACCTAATTGGTGCATTTAACTAAGATTTGCATTCCTTTGGCGCTATTCCCTATGCACAGATTTTCCATGTGCGTTAAGGACGCGTAAAACCTGATATTGTATATGCGTTCTCTCTGCGCTCGAAAAATGTGCGTTCAGTTTTGCGTTCGTGGCCGCACTAAGCTGAACGCACGGCCCCTTTATATATTGTCTACTCTGGTCTGTTGCTTTAAACAAATTAGCTTATTTTTGGGTGGCTGCAGATAGAAATACTTATGGCAGGAACTGTTTGCTGTATCCAGGTTTTTGTAGGTTAAAAGGGCAACAAGGCACAAATTTTAAATCTCTGTATTTAATGCCCCCCGCCCCCCCCCCCCCCCCCCCAAGTCGTTACCATTTCTTTGGCTTTAAAATGAAAGGTGAAAACTACTATACATTTCCTTGTGCAATGGTGTGGGTCCAGTTACCCTCATCTTAAAGCAATTCCACAAAACCAGTATGTGCAGTTACACATGGGAATACTCCAAGGCTTTGTGACCTAACTGGCTGAACTTGCAAAGCAGTGGGAAAATGGTCCATCAGAAAATTACTTTTTAGTTATAAATGTGTTTTGTTTTTCAAATCACACAGGCACAGCAGCATAATGAAAAAAAAAAAAAAGAGAATACACATTCATTCGTAGAGGCAATGAAAAGGCAACCCGTTCCAACCTTGTAAATGTTCTCTGTGATGCTCCTTGACAAGAGATTGATTATTTTTAGTGTGTTCCCTGTTGTCATTCTGGAATACTTGCAGCATAAAACTTAGTCACTTTTAGAAAGCTTGTGTGCAAACTGATGCACTGCCTGTCATTCCTAATGTATTTAAATTTGTTGATATTACAAATCTGTACAGGAAACAGACCTGTGCGGCACTTGTTGAATATTAAAGTACTGAACAGATATTAGGGGCCGATGCAATATTGGGAGCTGAGATTAGCACATTCAAAACGTGTGGCCATACCTGCACGTAGCTAATAGTGCTCATCCATGTTGATGAGGCTATTAGCTAGTACCCCTGATTTAAAAAAAAAAGAAAAGAAAAAAAAGTGTGGCGGACATGCACATTTTAACGCTAAAAACTTTGCACCAGCCCAGAGCTGGTATTAAATTCTGATGCACTCTAAGCCATGCTCAGAGGAGCAAAAAAATGTTTTGTGGTTCCTCCTACTTAATATTGTTGCGATATTATGCAAAAGGAACCACAGAAAGCTGCAACAACAAAAAAAAGCAAAAACAAACTTGACCAGTCAGGTTAGGAAAAGGGATGCTCAATTTATGAGCATCCCTTTTCCTAACCCATGGCTGTACTCCAGTTAGGAATACAGATGTTCAGAATATTGTCCATTCCCTGTACATACCAGGATCATTCCAGACGGTGGGTTATGTTCCCTGTCCTGCAGATGGAGTCAGAACACAAAATTCCCAGGGGAGGACCCATATAACCACGCCTCCCCTGTAACAGCTCTCAGTAACGTTCTGACTCCAGCAGATGTGAGCAGGGGACTTGTGGTCCCCAGCTTGTTAGCTTAGGGCTACCTCCTCAGGGGGATCAAGTTTAAAAAAAAAAAAAAAAAAAAAGGAAGTTTTAAATTTACAGTTTAGGTCACTTTGCTAAGGCTCCTCTTACAGCAGGGGGATAGCTCTCCGCTGGTGCTGGCTCATCGCTCTCTAGCCTGGTGACTTCCTGACAGGCTGTTGCCTGTTTTCTTTCTTTCTTTTCTCATTTTCCTCACTGAGGGCTCAGTTGGGGGTAAGTGTATTTTTGTTTCATCTTCTTTTTCAGCAGAAGACTGCAATTTTTGGACTCCGTTCGGCTCTCTGAGGTGAAAGTCGGTAGTGCCGGCCTCTCCCTCCTGACCCAGGTTTTCCCCCCTCCCTTTTGGGGAGCGACAGACGTTCCGACCTGCGGCCCTGCGAAGCACCATTCCCCGGGGCCGCCTGCTGTCGGGAGGTTAATTCCCCGTCAGTTCTTCTTTAGGTCGGTGGGGAACCGCGGCAAGCATCCGTTGCCGGGTTGGCGCTCATTTTAGGCGCGAGCCACCTGTAGAGCCTGCCTCCCCCTCTCTCTCTCCCTGCGGCGATGCAGTCCGCGGCGCCTTGTGAGGGCTCCGACAGGGCCGGATTATTTTCTAAAGAGGGTCTGTGCTCAGGCTGTTTCCCAGAGGGGGAATGTGCGCCAGCTACTAGCAAGGACATTCGAGCTGCAGACCGCGTGGGAAGGAAGCGCCAGGCCCCATTCCCTTTCAACGCGGGAACGGCGGCCATTTTGTTGCAAGATTCTGATGCCGCGCTTTCTGAGGAGGACACGGATAATCCGTTCTCCACTTCTAGGCCCGTTTTGGACCCTTACTCCGAGTCTAATCCTGATAGGCAGAGGGGGGATCACCTGGGGGGTGACCCCTCAGGATGCCAGGCCTTTCCCCCTGAATTCATAGTCCTGATGCACAGGGCTTTCCTTCAGAGCAGAGACACGACCTTCGGGACCTGGGGACCCTCTTCCCCAAGATACCATGTCCTGCCCCCCTCCTGGGTGGAACCCTCCCTCAGGCTTGCCCCCCTTTAGTAGGCGGGGGAACGGGGACATCTCATGGCCCTACCGGGACACCATCGATAATACAGACTTCGTCGGGGGAAGAACAATCCCAGGACCCTGACGTGGCCGACCCCACCTTGGCGGCCCAGGTGGAGGGCGACGACCCTAGGGTTCTCCGCATCTTCCAAGCGGCGGAGTTAGATGACCTCATTCCCTACATCCTCCAGGAAATGGATATTGATCCCCCTCCGGAATCGGTGGGGCCTGACCCGGCTCTCAAGAAGGGGGACCCCCTTCTAGCAGGACTGCGGCTTCTAGCCAAGTCTTTTCCCACTCATCACAAGATCTTGCAGTTGATCACTCGGGAATGGGATTCCCCGGAGGCCAACCTTAGGGTCGGTAGAGCCATGGAAAAATTGTATCCTCTGCCGGCCGATCTTTTGGAAATTCTCAAAGTTCCCACCGTAGATTCTGCGGTATCAGCGGTCACAAAGCATACCACTATTCCTGTCACTGGAGGGACGGCGTTGAAGGATATGCAGGATCGGAAGCTGGAGGTTTACCTCAAGCGTATCTTTGAGGTCTCGGCCTTAGGGATGCGGGCGGCTATCTGCAGTTCGCTCGCACAGCGAGCGGGTCTTCGGTGGGTGCAGCAGCTTCTCACCTCCCAGTCCTTACCATACGCTGAGGCTCACCAGGCGGACAGACTGGAAGCCGTGGTTGCCTATGGAGCGGATGCTTTATATGATCTTTTAAGGGTCCTAGCCCGAACCATGGTGGCGAGGTCTCAGCGCGTCGGCTCCTTTGGCTTCGCAATTAGTCGGCTGATGCCTCTTCGAAGACTTGGATCAGATCATCAAGTCCCTTGATGAGAACGTGGTGCACAAGTTGCCCGAAGATCGACCCCCGTTCGTCAAGATCATATAATTACTCCAGAAACCGTTATCGTAACCAGCGGAGAGCGCGTCCTCAGAGGCAACAGCCACCTTGGGCTCCCTCTTCTCGTTCGAACTCCTGGAACCGGCCCTTTCGTGGGCGCCGCCAGGGTAAGGAAGCGCAGGGTGCTGGTACATCCGCTAAATCTACCCAATGATGCCAGACGGACCTGCGAGGTGGTCCCTCGACTGGGGGGTCGCCTTGCTCTCTTCTACGAAGAGTAGGTCCAAATCACGTCGGATCAATGGGTTCTGGAATAATTTTCTTTTTTACTTACCTGCACATAGCCACTTCTCATGGGCGTTTGATGACATGCAAATTATCCATTGCATGTCCCATTTAGGGCACCAGCTTATTAGACTATTAGATTGAGCGCCCAGGAGAGGGGAAGTGCGAGCATTCAATAAACGTGTGTATGTGCGTTAAAGACGCGTAAAACCTGATGTATATGCGTGTTCTCTGCGCTTGAAAAATGTGCGTTCAAAAGTGCGTTTGTGGCCGCACTAAGCCGAATGCACGGCCCCTTTGTCTTTAACTCATGTTATTGCTTGCTCACCTGTTATATACCATGATATCCTATTGACATAAGTTGTATAGTGTGATGTGCCAGGCAACATGTTCGGCATTGTAGCTTAAAATTGTATTTAGGGGGGAGATTAAAATATCCTTCTTCTCTTTTTAAGGATGGATATTTGAACTGCAGGCTGTAAGATAGATGTAAACCTAGAGATTGTGGAGAGGATAGGAAGCTGATTTGAGAAGAAAAAATCTGCTGCTAAAGTATTTCTGTCCAGAAATTTGTATGTAGACAGAAGAGAGAGCTGGCTTCAAATGCTTGGAACACTCTCCATGATTTATCTCCTTTAAGTCTATTGTCACCATAATTCTTGTTTGACTGTCTTAGAGACACTCAGGTTGTGCTTAGGGATATTTATTTAGTCAGCCATATTTGATTTTCCGCCTTTGGATTCCCATCATATAAAATCAAAATACAATAATATAAAATCCAAGGTCTCTTAACATGTAATAAAACTAGTTTAATTATATTATATACTGGCTCCCCACCTCAATATTTATAACTCAAATAAATTTTAATAGACACTTGAGGTAAACTGCAAAATAGCAGAATATAGCATAATTTTTTACCATTCCCACACAATTCTAAAAGAAAACAACCAGCAGAGAGTGGTATCAGAATCTTGTATGGTGTTTCCAATCTCATGAGCTCTTGCCCTATACAGGGCTACAACCCCTCTCTTGATTCCAACACCGGTTGTAATCACCTCATTTACCAACTCTCTGACGGTGGATTTTCATTTTATTTTATTTATAAGTGCAAAAAAGCCTTTGCACTTATATATAAAATAAAATGAAAATCCACCGTCAGAGAGTTGGTAAATGAGGTGATTACAACCGGTGTTGGAATCAAGAGAGGGGTTGTAGCCCTGTATAGGGCAAGAGCTCATGAGATTGGAAACACCATACAAGATTCTGATAAAACTAGTTTACCCATTTCTAGCCCTACAAATTAGTCATTTTATTTGGAAGGCAGATTTAATAAACTCACCCTCAACAGAATAAGTACCAGACAGTATCACCCCAAGGTCTTGACAAGCAATCAGGCCTTGACTTGTTTATGAAACTTTAAGCAATTTTGCAGCTTTTTCCATAGCGCTGTACCATAATAGCTAAATACTGTTAAGTTAGTTTAACCCTAGTAGATGGTCTGGCTAGCAACTGCTGTTGCGATGACTTTAACGACTGAATGGGCATATATTTTCATAAATTTAGCCAGATATTCTGAGAGGATTCTAGATTTACTTTGAAAAACCAATGTCAGTCTTATTTCTGGCCTCCATTGGCAGCAATGCAAATCTTGCAAAATTGAAGAATAACCATGCGTTAGTGTATCGGACAATTGTAACTGCTGATATTTCCTGATACAGAGAACTGCAGTAAACTATTCTGGTAGTGATATGAGTGAATTACATTTGCCAAATCCTTAGATAATAGATGGGATAATTAATAAGATTTCTTTAACACTAGAACTGCCAACTTATCTTTCAACTAGAACTGTCGCTGGCACGGTTTTGTGCTGCAGTGGTTTCAGGCTCTAAAAATTGGAAGAAATTATTTTGGTGTACAAATTGCTGTCCTGTAATAAGTAAAGACAATTCTGCCTTTTGTCTATTTCAAGATAAAATCTATAAAATGTACTACAAATTACCAGGAATGGCTAATGCCCTAGAACAGTTGCGGCACAAAAATATGCAATTATGTTGTAGGCTCTGTAATTGAAAGAAAGCAAGAATTACTTGCAGTACAAATTAAAATCTTTCTTTCACATTTTAACAGCTGTTTTTAGAGGTATTAGCCATTTTTTCACATCAAAGTATAATTTTACTAGAACTGCCACAAGCCCACTAACATGCAATTGAGAAGTGCAAGTTGAGTCCATGATTGCAGTAGATTGCAGCTCCGTGACTTTTATCTATGATATATTACATATCCACATGCAGGGTATACATATATTGCCTATCTTAGATAAAATATTTCTATTATACAAATACCTGACACTACCCTGGGAACGTGAGCTAAGGACCTTGCTTGCCAATAGTGATAAGGTTACATAACCTTTGATTTCTGAAAACTTTAGCCTCTCATCCCCTTCAGTATTTGCTGCACACCCTAGAACAGAGCATTTAAATGTGCACTTAACAGCAGCCATGACCTTATCTTTATCCTGTCTATGAATGCTGTATCTGACCGCATTACTGTGTTCTCCCTTTTTCAGGCAGAATGCATGGTTTGCTCTATCTAACATTAAACCCCATTGTCAGGTGCATACTCCACATAAAATTTTCTGAGCTCCCTCGTTTTGCCTTTCACAGAGGCAAAAATCTGAGAGACATTTTAGTTTCCTCTGCAATGCAATCGCCAATCACAGTTGACCAGCGATGTCCACATGGGGCTCCAGTTTTAGCCTGTCAACATTCTGCCTCTTTATTTGAATTTCAACATCCCATTACTAAGTGTACATTCTCTTAAACATGTAGACTGTAATACTACAGGGGTGGTGTATGACATACTGTCCATGTCCTCTACTGTATATGAGGAAAACTACCTAGAAATTGAAATACACGATCTTTTGAACATTGTTCCTGTTTATGCCACTTAAAGCGAGGCACCTCTTGCTTCCTATTGGTTAGATAAGCAACACCAAATTTCTGACTTTTTTTGCCATAGAGGTGGTTGACCATGGTGGTGATTTTTCTCTTTCTGGTACAAAAGGAGCAACTTTGGATTTTTGAATTAAATACCCTTTTACCACATAGAATGAATAAAGAAATCT
Organism: Rhinatrema bivittatum; assembly: GCF_901001135.1. NCBI lineage: Eukaryota > Metazoa > Chordata > Amphibia > Gymnophiona > Rhinatrematidae > Rhinatrema > Rhinatrema bivittatum. The sequence goes on along the minus strand of NC_042617.1, from coordinate 231,636,164 downwards.
AGTGCTCTGCCTTTCTCTGACCTCTTTTCTATTTATAACCTCCATCAAATTCCTTATCCTCATCCTCACTCTCTGATTAGTTACCTTTTTGTCCCCTCTTATTAGTTGTTAAATGCTGCTTTCTGATTGGTCCCTTTGACTATCTCCTTTGGGCATGCTTTTGTAGTTTAATGTACATTTAATCAGCTACTTTCTATAGTGCTCTATAAGGTTTGTTATCAGCAATTTGTCAGTCACTATTGGCCACCTTTGATCTGTATGTTATCCTATTTACGGTACTTAAGTGTATTTTTTAAAATTTATTTTGTAGATCTATGTACAGACTCTTGCCTGTCCCTCCCGAAGCAGCTGCCCACAAAACATGGACATGTTGGGGGACTGAGGGTTTTTTTTTTTTTTTGTTTTTTCTTGTAATTGTTCTAGTTTAAAAGCTGCTCTATCACCTTTTTAAAAATAAGCATCAGCAGCCTGGTTCCACTCTGCTTAAGGTGGAGCCCATCCTTTTGGAAAAATCTCCTCCTTCCCCAAAAGGTTCCCTAGTTCTTTACAAAACTGAATCCCTATTCCCTGCATTATCTTCTCATTCATGCATTAAGAATCCAGAGCTCTGTCTGCCTCTGGGACCTGCACATGGAACAGGGAGCATTTCAGAGAATGCCACCCTGGAAGTTCTGGATTTCAACTTTCTACCTAAAATCCTAAATTTGGCTTCCAGAACCTCCCCTCCCATGTTTTCCTATGTCATTGGTGTCATTTTATTTATATTCTGATTTTCACAGTTTTTCAGCGCTTCAAAGTGGATTACATTCAGGTACTGTAGCTATCTGAGGCAATGGAGTGACAGCAGGACTCGAACCCTGGTCTCCTGGTTCATAGCCCACTGCTTTAACCACTAGGCTACTCCTCCACTCCTGACAAGTCATGACAACTGGCTCCTCTCCAGCTCTGTCTAAAATCCTATATAGGTGATGCATGAGGTCTGCTACCTTTGCACCAACCAGGCAAGTTACCAGGTAGTCCTCTTGTCTACCAGCCACCCAGTTATAATCATATCACCAACTATGATGTCCGACCTAATCCTTCCCTCCTGGGCAGTTGCCCAGGAAGACTCACATTTAGTGTGCACTAAATCTCAATTAGTATACACTGTTTCAATTTAGTGTGCACTAATTGTTGTAGTCCATATTAATTTAATATAGTGCACATTAATAAATTAGCACACATGAAAAAATTGAGTGTGCACTAATCAAAACAAAATGATACAAATGAATACACATACATATTTTGCATTTCAATCAGGAATCCAGATGTTAGGGAGTGTGTTAGATGTTTGTGTTATTTGTAGGACAGCTTTTGGAACTAAAAGAGCAAATACGGCTGAGTTCATTTTTTCTTAATATCATGAGTTTGAGAATTTTCTAGTAGACTAATTCATGGCTCAGCCAAATGAAATGTTTTCATCCTACAAAAACAACCACCACCATAAAAGAGATAAGTTGGACTTCAAACACCTGCATCAGGAGACAGAGAAGAAGAGAAGAGAGAGACTGCCTACAACCATCTGCATCCAGCACCTGAAAAGGGCGAAGGGAGTGCTGCAGTGAGGTTAGGGCTGTTCGGCTTGGAGAAGAGACGGCTGTGGGGGGGATATGATAGAGATCTTTAAAATCATGAGAGGTCTAGAATGGGTATATGTGAATCGGTTATTTATTCTTTTGTGTTATAGAAGGACTAGGAGGCCCTTCATGAAGTTAGCATGTAGCACATTTTTAAAACTAATCAAATTCTTTTTCACTCGATGCACAATTAGGCTCTGGAATTTGTTGCCAGAGGATGTGGTTAGGGCAGTTAGTGTAACTGGGTTTGGATAAGTTCTTGGTGGAGCAGTCCATTAACTGTTATTTCCTGTCGTGTAGCCAGATGGACTCAGAACAAATGGGTATAGTATGCTCGTGCTAGCAGTTGGAGGCGGATCTGATGTCAGCACGGGTGTATATATTACCCCCACAGGAAGCGTAGCAACTTGGTAATTTCCGTCTCCAAAGCAGTTTGGAGAGCCTGCACGCTCGCTGAGCGTGTTTCCAAATCTACTTTCTTTCTACTAAAACTTCTACAGCACCATCGAGCCCCGCATTCCTGCGGTGATACCCTAAGGTCCCTCCCCCAGTTGAGTTTCCCGGGGTGATTTCCGTGATCCCCCGGAGATTTAAGTCCTCGGTCCGGTGGCCGATTCGCGGCAGGGACGTAGCCCCCGGGCGAGGCTCGGGCGGGGCGAACGAGGCGCCTCGGTCCCGGCGTGGACGAGGCAGCGGGTGCATTTCCTCAAAGCGCGGTGGTGAAGGTACTTGCCCTCTCCCCCCGCAGCCAGAGACCGCCCGGGTTCCAGCCGGGAAGCGCCGAGGATCAGGTAAGGCGTACATCTCTTACTCTTGGTCTCCGAGGAACGAGGATCGGCGGCGTAGGCCTGTGGGCGGCATGCCGTGGACGGGCGCCATTTTGTGGCCTTACTCAGGTATTGAGCGCCCATGATAGGCGCGGGTCTATGACTAAGCCGCATATTGCTGAGAGCACATTGCATACCATTGAGCGTATATTGCTAAGTCGCATATTGCTGAGAGCACATTGCATATTGTGCAGCGTACATTGCTAAGCCGCATATTGCATACCATTGAGCGTACATTGCTAAGCCGCATATTGCTGAGAGCATATTACATACCATTGAGCGTATATTGCTAAGCCGCATATTGCTGATAGCATATTGCATATCATTGAGCGTATATTGCTAGCCGACTATTGCTGAGGGCATATTGGATATCACTGAGCATATGTTGCTGCCGCATATTATTGAGCGCCTATTGTCTTAAAGCGTAAATTTCTGCCGCTTATTATTGAGCGCCTGTTGTATTGAGCGCCTGTTCTATTAAGCGTATATTGCTGCCGCTTATTATTCAGTGCATATTTTTCAATGGAACAGAACGCCTCAGCGGCTTCAGCAGGGGCACCTCTTGCCTCCGGCATTAAAGCCCTCGGCCTCTGCTCTGCATGCCAGCTTAGAGCCACGCACAGTGAAGAGCCAGATTCTCTATGTGCCCAATGTGAGGAGGCCGTGGGAGCCTCGGGTCAGGACCAGTCTCAGCCACGATTCGCTGACAGTTCCCCAGGGGCTACCCCGGATTTAGCGGGCTGTCTCGACCAACCTGGAATCCCGGGGGATCTCGTACCCCGGCGATTAGAGACCGCCTCCATTTCCTGGGTGGATCTCTTTAAGGGGATTCATGCCTTTGTACAGATGCAAACAGCTTCCCGTCCAGGCCCTGCTGTTCCTGCTGTTTCTGCTGTGGCTGCTGTTGCGGTTACGGCTCCAGCGGAACCTGTTCTGGGACCTTCACGCCCTTATCGTGTGCCGGACCTTCCGCCTCCAGACAGTCCGGACCAGTCGGACCCGGATGTTTCACCGGACAAATCCGAACTCCAGGACGAGGGGGAACTTCCCTCAGGGATTATTGAGCCATATAGAACCATGAGGCGGTTCTTCCCTAAAGAGGATCTCTCCGACCTGGTGTCTCAGTGCCTGGCGGAGTTGGATATTAGGGGTCCCAGTGCTTCGGTACCCTCCGCGCAGAACCCCCTGCTGGAAGGTCTTCGTCCTACAGCCCGCCATTTTCCATTCTTGCAAGCGGCACAACAACTGATAGATTTAGAATGGGCTGCACCAGTGGCCTCATTCAAAGGGGGTCGGGCCCTGACAGGCATGTACCTCCTGGCACTGGCTATTCAGGAGCTGCGGGCGTGCCCCCAGGTGGACGCCTTGATTAGCGCTGTGGTCAAGCGCACTACAATTCCAGTTGAAGGGGGGGGGCGGCCCTCAAGGAGCCTCATGACCGGCGATTGGACGCCATTCTGAAACAGACTTTTGAGGTGGCAGCTCTATCTTTGCGGATCGCAACCTGCTGCACAGTGGTGACGCGTTCCTGTTTGTCACAGGTCAGGAACAATGCCCCAGCAGCAGACATGGAGTCGGCTCTCTCGTTCCTCACGGATGCCGCATCAGACCTAGTCCGGACAACAGCCAAGGGGATTTCATCCTCCGTAGCCGCCAGGAGGCAGCTCTGGATCCGGAAATGGTCAGCTGATGCTCCTTCGAAGACACGCCTCACCAGATTGCCCTTTAAGGACTCTTTCCTGTTCGGTAGCGACCTTGATAGACTGGCCAGCACATGGGGTGCCTCTCCAGTACCTCAACTGCTGGAAGATCGGTTCAGAAGGAACCAGTGCACCTTTCCAAGGCCCTCCAGGGGCAGAAGCTCACAGCGCTTCACTCCATACAGGAGTCGCTACCAGGCGCCGCGTCCTCAGGCCAGGAATCAGGCCTTTCGGACCAAGCAGCGCAAGAGGGGAGCAGGCCCGGGCTCAGGTCCCGGCCGCGCCTCACAATGAGAATCCGCCGATCCATCTGGGGGACGGAGCCATAGGGGGCAGGTTAACCCTCTTCTACCCCAGATGGGTCGAGATTACGTCGGACCAGTGGGTCCTCGCCGTTATCCGAGAGGGATATTATCTGGACTTTCACCATCTCCCTCCGGACAAGTTTGTGGAATCATGTCCCATACACAAGAAGGCAGCATTGGAAGCTACCCTGGCGAGGCTCCTGTCCTTGAAAGCTATCATCCCAGTACCTGCCTGGGAAGTGAATTCTGGACACTATTCCATTTATTTCATGGTACCCAAGAAAGGGGGCACCTTTCGGCCCGTACTGGACCTCAAGTCAGTTAATCGGTACTTAAGGGTCCCGAGGTTTCGCATGGAAACTTTGCGCTCCGTCAAGACCGCAGTACAGCCAGGAGAATTCCTCACTGCCTTAGACTTGTCGGAAGCCTACCTGCATATCCCGATCCATCCGGATCATCAGCGCTATCTTCGCTTCAAGGTTCTAGGCCGCCACTTCCAATTCCGGGCTCTGCCCTTCGGGTTGGCCACGTCACCGCGGACCTTCACCAAGGTGGTCGTAGTGGTAGCAGCGGCACTCAGACGGAAAGGAATCCTGGTCCTTTCCGACTGGCTGATCAGACGACTGGCTGATCAGGGCGAAATCACGAGAGGGGAGCCATCGGACAACCGACAGGGTGATCGCCCTTCTGGAAAGCTTGGGCTGGGTAATCAACCTCAGCAAGAGTTGCCTACAGCCTTCCCAGTCGCTGGAATACCTGGGAGTACAGTTCGACACCCAGGCAGACAGTCAGTCTCACTACCAAGAGAAGGTTAAAACTTCAGACGCGTATCCGGTACTTGATGGGAGCCAGTCGGCCCATTGCTTGGGATTATCTGCAGGTTCTCGGCCTCATGGCATCCACCCTGGAAGTGGTACCTTGGGCAAGGGCCCATATGAGACCGTTACAATACTTCCTGCTCTCTCGCTGGAGCCCCCGCTTGCGGAACTATTCCACGCACCTTCCTCTGCCAGCCAGAGTACGGACCCAGTTAAGGTGGTGGTTGCAGTCCAACCACATGAGCAGGGGGCCGAAGATGTGCTCACCACAGATGCCAGCCTGAGCGGCTGGGGAGCACACTGCGAAGAACTCACCGCACAAGGGCGGTGGAACAGAGAAAAGTCAGAGTGGAACATCAACAGTCTAGAGGCCCGGGCAGTCCGATTGGCATGCTTTCGATTTGCTCACAGACTGAAGAACAAAGCAGTCAGTGATGTCCGACAACGCCACCATGGTGGCATACGTCAACCGTCAGGGCGGAACCAGAAGCCAACAGGTATCTCTGGAGATAACCCCGCTGATGGCTTGGGCAGAGGCGAATCTTCAGGACATCTCAGTCGTTCACATTGCCGGGAAGGACAACGCCGCGGCGGACTTCCTCAGCAGAGAGAGCCTAGATCCGGGAGAGTGGTAGCTGTCACCCACAGCCTTCCAGATGATTGTGGATCACTGGGGGATTCCGGACATGGACTTACTAGCGGACAAGTCCAATGCTCAAGTACCCAGATACTTCAGCCGCAAACGCGACCCGTTCTCACACGGAATCGACGCCCTGGTTCAGCCAGGGACTCTGCTATACGCCTTTCCTCCGTGGCCTCTGCTGGGCGCCATCATCCACAAGATTCAGAGGCACCAGGGCCTAGTTCTTCTAGTGGCACCAGACTGGCCAAGAAGACCCTGGTACGCGGACATGAGAAGACTACTGGCAGGGGAGCCCCTTCCCCTGCCTCCTCTCCGGGACCTTCTACGTCAAGGTCCCATCCTTCACGAGGATCCGGCTCAATTCTCTCTTACGGTTTGGCCATTGAGAGGGCTAGACTGAAGAAAAGAGGTTACTCGGAGCCTGTGATAGATACACTCCTCCGAGCACGCAAGTTTTCCACTTCCCTCACCTACGTAAGGATCTGGAGAATATTTGAAGCATGGTGCGACACTCATGGCACCAATCCACATCCGACTACTATCCCTATTGTTCTGGATTTCCTGCAGGATGGGCTTCAGAAGGGTCTCTCCCTAAGCGCCATCAAGGTTCAGGTGGCTGCGCTGTCTTGCTACGGTCCCAGGAGGGATGGCAAGACCATTGCCACGCATCCAGATGTTTCCCGCTTCCTCAAAGGAGTCAAGCACATTCGTCCGCCACTGAAGTGGCCAGTGCCCCTGTGGAATCTCAACCTTGTTTTGGATTTCCTCGCGGGATACACCTTCAGACCCCTTCTGGGCCTGTCTCTCCGTTCGCTAACTTTGAAGATGGTGTTCTTGCTGGCAGTGTGTTCCGCACGCCGCATCTCAGAGCTACAAGCGCTGTCCTGTCGTGATCCCTTTCTCAGAATCACTCCTGAGGCTATCCATCTTCGCACAGTTCCCTCCTTTCTACCTAAAGTAGTCTCACAATTTCACCTCAACCAAACCATATCCTTGCCTACCACGGCGGGTTTGAAGAAATCAGAAGAAGGGTGTTTACCTCGCCATCTCGACATCGGCAGATTGCTGGCCAGATATCTGGCAATGACACAAGTATGAAAGACGGACCATCTGTTCGTCCTGCACAGCGGGAAGAAACAAGCAGAAGCGGCCTCTCGACCCACCATCGCCCGCTGGATTAAGGAAGTTATCAGAGCGGCTTATGTAGAGGCTGGGAAGTCACCGGCTCATTCTACCAGAGCCCAAGCAGCATCTTGGGCAGAATCTAGGATGCTGTCGCTCGCAGAAATATGTAAGGCGGCGACATGGTCCTCCCTCCATACCTTTTCCAGATTTTACCGTCTGGATGTCCAGGCCAGGGAGGACACAGCATTTGCGAGGGCAGTCTTATGCGGTCCTCAGGCAGCCTCCCGCCCAGTCCGGGAGTAAAGCTTTTGTACATCCCACTTGTTCTGAGTCCATCTGGCTACACGCTAGGAAATGCTGAGATTACTTACCTGATAATTTCCTTTTCCTTAGTGTAGACAGATGGACTCAGCATCCCGCCCGGATGCTGGTGTACATGGGTTTCACCAATTCAAGGTAAGCCATGTCAGTTTCTTACATAAGAGCATCCACTATACCAGGTGTCGACGCCTTCCGGTTGGAAGCGCTGGCGGTCTCCAGCTACTATCAATTGGTCAGGGAAATCCTGTTTCACTAATTCATTGATCGGTCAGTACACATATATCCATAACAGCTTTTGCAAGGAAGATTACTGAGTTGCTTCACTTCCTGTGGGGGTATATGTACCCGTGCTGACGTCAGATCCGTCTCCAACTGCTAGCACGAGCACACTATACCCACTTGTTCTGAGTCCATCTGTCTACACTAAGGAAAAGGAGATTATCAGGTAAGTAATCTCAGCATTCCACATCATGAGTGGTGTGTACGGTCACTGTCGCATAAGGAATATAATGAGCTAATTTTTCTCTAGCTGAAGTGCACGCTACTACTCCCCTCTCGCAGGTTGTCATCCCCTTCTCAATAGGGGTGAGTTTCCCAGACAAGTAAATTTAAAGGTTCCGTAGAATTCTGTATACCTACTGCAGACCAAGTATGTTTACCTGAGGTGGACAGGCTGGGTATTGTCATATGTCTGTAGTGTATGAGCCTGCAATGCTTCAGATAATAATCCTTTCAGTTTGTTTACTTCCTGCTCAGATAAAGTCACCCTATCTTTTCCACTTCCTTTTGTATAAGTATACAAAAAACAAGCTTTCTCACTAAAGGCAGGTATCCAAAGCCTGCAAAAATTCAGAAGTCCTAAAACTGCGTACTTCAGTTACCGTGGTGGGAGGCATAAGTAAATTAGAAAGGGCCCTAACTAAATCATCACTAATGGAATGCACCCCATTACCCAAACATATTCCTAAAAAAGAGACCGTAGTCTGAGCTAGTTTGAATTTAGCCTTATTACCTTTGTACCCCAAACCATGCAATCTGGATAACAACTCATGTGACCATTTGATACAGCTATCCTCATCCACAGTGGACAGCAACAAATCATCAACGTACTGACACAAACTCACACCTGGAGGCAATACTGCTTCAAAGGTTTCTAAATCCCTCCTAAGTTGTGTACTAAAAACTGTGGGGCTATCTCGGAAACCTTGAGGGAGCCTAGTCCATTGATAACTATTAGGGCCAAATTGAAATGAAGTAAGGGGCCTGGAGGTATCTGCAAGGGGCACAGTAAAAAGCATTGGACAAATCAATACAAGTTTTGTACAAATAAATAGGGGAAGAATGTAATAATGTCACTGGATTGGGCACATTTGGATAGATAGGAACAGTTAGATCATTTAGAAGTCTCAAATCCTGAACTAACCTCCAACGGCCAGTTTTCTTTTGGACTGGGTACAAGGGAGTATTGTAGGGGGACTTGCTATATTCTAGAATATTAGCCTGTACAAAATATGCAATTTCGTCCTTAATGGAATCAAGAGAATCAGGTGGCAACGGGTATTGATCCTGCTTAGGGCCATAGGATGGGTCTTTCAATTGGATGTGATGGGGCACAGCATTTTTTGCCAAACCAAAGGCATTGGTATCTGCCTCTGTCCAGAGGTCCTGAGGTAAGCTATGTATAAATTGTTCTCGTTTAGCGGCAGAAGCACTAGCTATCGCTGATAACAATGAAGATTGGGTATCACATGACAATCTTACTTTAAATTCAGTCAATAAATCTCTGCCCAACAAATTAACTGGACAGTCTGGCGCATAGATAAACTTACAGGTGAGTACTGTATCATGCCACTTAACGGTACATGGAGTAGTGTATTGCATAACATTTGAAGTTCCCATAAGCCCAGTAATAGTCTGTGTTTCTGAAGTTAGGGACATGCTAGATGGTAATTGCCTTAAAACTGAGACAGCTGCACCTGTATCAATCAAAAAGTCAACATATGTAGCACCGTTTAACAAAAGTCTGACGTGTGTTTCACGTTTATGAATGGGGACATGGATATCAGCTACTAACAGTGGCTTATGTACCTCAGCAAAATCTGACTAGGCCTGGCATCATTGTGGTGGTGGGGCGAACTGGCTCCTACTTCCACTATTGTTCCAAACATTGGGACTGAATTGATGCACGGGTCTATGTATCCCTCCTCTTGAGGGAAATCTACCTCTTGTATACCCTCTCTGGTATGTGGGTGAAGTGACCCATTTGCCCACACTGGAGACTCGGCAAGCAACGTTGCGGGGTTGGCCAATCAGGAGCATACCTTCCTTCCTCACGTTCCCAAATTCCCCCATCTCTTTTCCAATCCCAGGGTCCAGATTGAGGACCTCTATCCACTAGGTGTCCTCGTCCTCTAAATCCCCCCCTTTGAGTAAGGCTAGACCCAGAAGACTGATAAAAACAACTCATGTCTTCACTTTCCCTAGTATTCAACTTACTTACTTTTTGTCCTTCAAACCCTTTAATCTGCAGCGCACAGACCTTAGTTTGTACCTTCACTAATTCCTCCTGTGGCTTCTCCCTCGCTTCCTCAAACTTGCGCATATGGTGTAAAATATGACTATTCATTTGTGCCCAATGCATGTCTGCTAGTCCCACTACTGAGGTGAGAGTGTTACGTAATTTATCAGGGAGTGTCTATATGAACATGACAGAAAACAGGAACCGAATTAGGGTCACTATAAGGAGTTCCCATCTCCTGATTAAACATGTCTTGGAAAGAATGTAAATGGGAATCAAAAGCAGTTGTCTTAGGATTCCAACGGGCTGTGGACAGGCGTGCAAAATCTCTCTGCTTAGGATATATGTGTCGAAGTGCTTTCCATATGTCAGGGCGATGTGAATTAAAAGCATCTCATCATAAATATGTGTCTGCATTACTTCCTGGCGATTGGCCTGTGCCCACACAGCTGTTTGTTCCAACCCAGGGGTTTGGGCAAATAATGCTTTTATATCTCCAATAGCTAATTGCATTCCCATAGTAAGTTTCTCTAAAGCTATAATCCAGCCATCTGCACCTCGAGAGAGGGGCGGCAAGCTGGAAAGACTTGTGCGTTAGTCAATGAATGTCCAGGGGACATACACCAGACATGGCACACCCTCAGTTGTAGTTTTTGTCATGATTGGCAAAGCATGCACTGTATCCTTTACTGTTCTAGGAGCACTACGAGGTGGCATATGCTGACCTTTATATTTCTCCCACACGGACAAACCTTTGGACATATAATCCATCTGTGCCGAGGACCAAGAGGGGTCTGGGATATCTTTTATGGCACTCCGAGCAGTATTCATATCACTTGTCAAAGATCCCAATAGAGGATAAACTCTCATCTGTGGACTTAGAGCGAGAGTCCATCCATGCAAGGTGTCTAGCCACCTGGTAACATAAAAATAAGATTGTTCCATATCTGCCACATATTCAGCTGGCGTACTGTCCCCTTGCTTAGTACTATTAACATTAGTGACAACGTATGCTCCCTCTGTGTCGTTCTCGGTAGCCAGAGCCCAACGAGGGGCGATACGTACATGACGATGAGACATACGGCCAGACAACTCATGTTGAAGCGGGGACAAAGAAGGTGTCGGAGTAGGGGGACAACTGCGGGGCATAAAGGCAGTGACTGTGGGGGACTTGGAGACATTTTGGGGGTCTAAGGAATGTGGAGGGAGTGATGGTGATGGAGTAGGGCCACATGAACCTGAACCAACAAGAGGGTGTTCGCGATTCACCCAAAGAAAGCCTAGGTTCCTCCTTTGAGGTAATACCCTCTCCAATGGGAACACAGTGTAAAGTTCCTTCAACCTTAACAGTCCCAGACATTGGCATATTAATAGGAACCATGGGACTCGATTGGGGTCCCTCCTCCAGGGATGCAGTGGGGACCAAATGTGAATACCCCATGGCAGTAACAGTTTCCTCTAAAGGTGAGGGCTGTGTACTCTGCAATAAACACAGTCTAGCATACTGAGGGTCAGTAACAACGGTGTACGGTGGTGGGGATTGATTAGACTCTAATTCCTTTTCCAAATATACACGAGTCATAACAAACCAACGATGAACTTGCATGTGATCAGATAATTTCTTAAGAGAATTGGCATTTGATTTGCTATATCTGTCCTCTATAAAAGTCATCAATTGCAAAAGCATAGATGGATCAAAGGAGCCATCTACTAGCCACAAGAGAGAAGTGTCCTCCTTAGCCCAAACCACCCATTTAGAATGGCAAAGTCTAACTTCTCATCTGGCTTGTGCAAAGAAGTGACACGTTCCAACGGACTTATGGAATAAACCCCTACAGCATGCTTTAAACCTATCTTTCCAGACCAGAATTTAGACATAACAATTTATCAATGGGTAAATATAATTAATTCTCCCTTATGAGAAGTAGAAGTTTTTATTCATACCTTGACGAATTTTCACACCAAGGTGTACTCCTGGTGCTTTAACTCCTTTGCAGTGAACGGTGACTTTCGGGCTTTAAGCAACGAGACCGAGACAGCCTGCTTAAACAAAAACCAAAAAAAAAGTGAAGCTAACCTCTGGCAGCTTACCTTCTGAAGAAGTTTCCTTCCCTTCGAGGAAACTAATCCAAAGTGTTAACTATTATACTCTAGATCAGAGCTTTCCAAAGTGTGTGTCGGGACACATTAGTGTGTCGCCTGTAGTGTGGAGGTGTGTCGTCCGGTCCACAGGGCCGGCGGAAGCAGGGAACTATAGCAGGAAGATCGGCGGGCAGTGGTGGAGCTTACATCACCACGGCCCGAAGAAAAGGGTCACGTTCACTCCTCCTCCTTCCTGCCTGTGCAGCCCTGGAAGAAAAACGTTGCCGGAGCCGCGTGGGCAGGAAGGAGGAGGAGCATCTGCTGCGTACAGAAGAAGAGCAGCATTAATGGCACGTTGCGGATCCCACGTCGCGACGGCCCGAGAAGAGGAGGAAACCCGATAGCAGGGCCGCTGCGGATCCCATGTCGCGGCAGCCCGAGAAGAGGAGGAAACCCGATAGCAGGGCCGCTGAAGATCCCATGTCACAGCCAGGGAAGATCAGGGCCTCTGAAGAGCCCATCCTTCGGCAACCCGTGCAGAGGGACAGCATGTGCCAGTGAGAGCCTGTGCTTGAGCAAGAGAGCATGTAGGAGTGAGAGAGCCTGTGTGTGTGAGAGTGAGACAGCATGTGCACGAGAGTGACAGTATGTATGTATGAGAGAGAGGCATGTGAGAGCTGTGGATGTGTGAGATTGCATGTGAGTGAGAGCCTATGTGTGAGAGAGCGTGTGAGAATGAGAACCTGATTGTGTGTTTGAGGGAAGACAGATGGAGAGAAAAGAAATAGAAAAAAAGACCCTGTAAAAGGAATTGGCAAAAAAACAAGAAAGGAAAGGTGGAAAAATAAGCCTGTGACCAACCGATTAGAAAACTAAGATCAGACAGCAAAGGTAAAAAAAAAAATTACTTTTTAGTGATTGGCACATGTAATCTTTGGGAATGTGCAAGAGTAGCACTTTCTCTGTGCCGATCTCACAATGTACGAGATCAGCATGGAGGAAGTGGAAGCCTGCAAATATTTATTATGAGATAGGTTGTGTTGTGAAACATTTTATTTATGTATATATTTAAGGAAACATACATAAATTGTTGAAATACATTTTGTTCGTTTAACCTTTAACTTCTGGTTTGCTGGTAGACTGAATTACTGTGTCACGAAATTGTTTGTCTAAAAAGTGTGTCACCAACATGAAAAGTTTGGAAAGCTCTGCTCTAGATGAAATCCCAGCCGGACTTTCATCAGAGTCTTGGCACCTTCCTCCAGACGAAGTCCATCAGACTTTCCAATCTGAATGCTGGCGAACCCCATCCGGTCCATAAGTCAGCCCCAGTGCGAGGAGCTGCGAAAAGGTCAATTATCTGGTCCGATCAGTCAGGAGACTCAAATTACAGCTGCAGATGACAATCTCATTCAGCCATCTTCTGCTGCCAAAAATGTTGATTCTAAAGAAACACTGCAGCAGTTAGGTAACCTGAGACTTTTAATTAAAGAAATACAGACAAAATGGGAGGGGGAGGAACAAACAATTTTGTTCCCCGGCGTAGCACAAGTTCACATCAATCGCGTGGACAGTTGGCTACTCACTCATCCAGCAATATTCATGACTTTATATATTCTACATACTGACCAATCAGAGCATATTCAGAATGTTTTTAGATAAGTATAGTTCATCTGATTTGAGAATGTATTAGACCAATCAGCAAATGGATCTGGGGTGTTGCTGGCTGCATTCCAGCAAGTAGTCAGAGTCCTCTGCATTCTTTGTCTAACGCTGGTATACAGGACTACAGCACAAAGGGATGTCAGAAAGACAGCGCATACATACAGCAGTCTCACGGGCAACCCTAGCCCGCTGGATCAAAGAGGTTATCAAGACGGCCTACGTAGAGGCAGGCAAGCCTCCACCTCTACAAGTCAAGGCCCATTCCACTAGAGCCCAGGCAGTGTCTTGGGCGGAAACCAAAATGCTGTCACCTGCCGAGATCTGTCGGGCGGCGACATGGCCCTCCATTCATACCATCTCTAGGTTCTATCGCGTGGATGTTCAGGCTCGGGAGGACACAGCATTCGCAAGGGCAGTACTAAGTTGGCCACGGGCAGCCTCCCACCCGGTTCAAGAGTAGTTTTTGTACATGGTCCTGAGTCCATCTGCTACACACTAGGAAATAGAGAAATTTCTTACCTGATAATTTCGTTTTCCTTAGTGTAGACAGATGGACTCAGCGCCCCGCCCATGGCTGCCGACAATCACGGAACCCTTGGGGGTCAATCCCCGAGAACAAGACAAACATGGGTAAGCCAAGCTTTCCTCTAATTAGGACACCCATACCTTACCGGGTGTCGTTTTTTGGTTGAGTACACTGGCGGTCTCCAGCTATAAACCACATCAACCAGTTCAAGTTAATGAAGTTAACCAAGTTATGCAAGTTAATCAAGTTATTCAGTCACATTTATATACACAATTGCTTTTCGAAGAGAATACGGAAGAGTATGGCGTCTCACAGGGGTATATATACTAGGGCTGACGTCAGATTGAAATCTGATCCATCTCCAACTGCTATCAGGAGCACACTATACCCATTGGTCCTGAGTCCATCTGTCTACACTAAGGAAAACAAAATTATCAGGTAAGTACCGTATTTTTCGCTCCATAAGACGCACTTTTTTTCCCCCAAAAATGGGGAGAAAATGTGGGTGCGTCTTATGGAGCGAATGTAGCAGCTCTCCCTCTCGCGCGCCGTCCCCCGCCTCCTCCCAACTCCGCCCAATCAGCATGGTGGTGTAGGCGTGTGTATTCTGCCGGCGGAACTTGAGCTCCCTGCCGGTCTGCTGTTCCCGCGGTGCAGCTTGCTGCGAGGGTCGCCGCGGCGCAGGTCAGTCATCACCTGTTTGACCTGCATGGGCTACGGAGGCCCTTCCAGTTCAGACGGCTGGCATTTGACCTGCGCCGCGGCGACCCTCGCAGCAAGCTGCACCGCGGGAACAGCAGACCGGCAGGGATCTGTTTGAACTGGAGGGGACTCCGTAGCCCACGCGGTTTAAACAGGTGATGACTGACCTGCGCCACGCCGATCTTGCAGTGAGATGCACCCGGAACCGGCAGGGAGCTCGGGCTCTGCCGTCGGAGGCTCTCACTTGCAGTCCAAAGTAAGAACTTCACTCGTTGTGGTTTGGATGTATTGGAGGGTCATGGGGGTGGTATACTGCCTAGGATGGAGGACACATGACACAGACCAGCAAATATAATTACTGCCTGTGCTGATTAAGTGACTACCTGTTGAAATATTAAGAGCAATTGCTCTCCTAATCAATGTAATATAGCCCTGACTATTTATTATTGAACTCTGGAGCAGTCATGAAAGTTTAAAATAACTGGTGTGAGAGAGATGTGTATGAGGGAGAGTCTGAGTGTGTGATTGTCTGTGGGTATGTGTATAAGTGAAGAGAGCTAGTGAATGTGAAAGAGCCTATGTATGTATGTGAGGGACAGAAAACCAGTGAGTGTGAGTACCTGTGTGGATGTTCTCTGCCTTACTATAAAAAAACAAAACAAAAAAAAATCCCACGGACGGCCACCAGGGGGGAGCTCCGTACACAGCCCATAATGGGGACAATTTTTTTTTTCTTAATTTCCTCCTCTAAATCCTAGGTGCGTCCTATGGTCAGGTGCGTCTTATAGTGCGAAAAATACGGTAATTTCTCCAATTTTAAGTTTCTTTCTTGATTGACTGCCATTTTATTATTTTTTTTAATTTTCTTTATGCATTTTACAAAAAAATCACAAGATATCAATCTTGGAAAGTAAATTACAGAGAATACAATATTCAATATCATTTAACAAAATACCCAACCATCAAACTACTTATTTCTCTGTTAATAAAGTCCACAAATGTTGGAGGGGGGAGGATATACTCAATCGAAAGAGAGAAAGTAGCTCACAGACACTCATTACTTTATGAGGAAATTGGAACATCATTACTGGGCCCAGCTGAAATCGCAGGAGACTTCCCTATCAGGAATTGTCAGTTGGAGGGGGGGGGGGGGGAATCATAAAATATAAAAGTATTATTTGCATGTTTTATCATGCATTTACAAGGGAATTTAAGGTAGAACCCCCCTCCCCCCCCCAATCTGTAAGACCTGATGTCTCAAAAGGAGAAAAACCTTCCTTCTCTTTTGAGTCTCGCATGATACATCTGGATAAGCTCAAATATTACATCCTAAAAATGTAGCATTCCTGTGGCGAAGGCACAGCTTTAATAATCATTCTTTATTAGGTTCTAATGCTAGGGTTACTATTAACATTGCTGGTTCCATTAGATCAGTATGTGAAGTCTCTAGAATTGCAGAAATATTAATGGATCCTGAACAGGTGCAGAGGCTGTTGGACCCTCAACTTGTTCCACTACTCCTCTTGGCTTAGGAAGATAAAATATCTTGGAAATCGGTGGAAGAGCACTCTCTGCCTGTTGTAGTACTTCCATAAAATATCTTTTAAAGATTTCTCTTGATGAATTATAAGGAATTCGTGTAAAATTTATAAATCTCAAATCTCTATTCTTTATTAGATTTTCCATTTTTATTGCAATACTTTTCCTTTCTTTTATTGTTTGCTGCACCTGTTGTATTGCCTTTATTTAATCTCTGTTGGTTGATATTTGTAACTCCAGCTCGGTATTAGTAATACCCTGCACTATCACCTGCTCTTCCAAAGCTTTAATTTTATCATTTATAGGGAGTATTTGCTGCAAAATAGAAAGTCTCATCTCAACAATTGTCTCCCAAATGGTCTCAAGCAAGAAAATCCAGGTCTTACCACCGGTGCTATTCTCACAGCAGGGAAAGTCTCCAGCAGTCTCTCCCATTGATGTTTCCCTTCCAATTCCGGGCTGCCCTGTACTTTGTGGGCTCTCTGCTGAGCTCAAGGCCCCGACTGACCCTGCAGGGCTCCGCCCCTCGACGCTTCGGTCCGACGGCACTCCTTGCTTCAGCAGTGTTTCCCGGAGTTCCTTCGGCGGGGCTAAGAGGTGAAATCGAGCCTGGTAGAGAGGGGAGCTCTGCTTCCACCCCTCCTGTCTGCAGCGCTGCGGACAACGTGAGCATCCATAGGGCTAGATATCGGCGTTGTCATAGGGGCTGCAGGGTAAGGCTCACCCCTTGGTTTTCGCTTCCTTCCCATGAGGAAAATTTGCAGCAAGAAATTGATTTTAAATCACCCGTAGGAGCTCGACGCTGAGCAACACTACTGAGCAGCCATCTTGGATCTCCCCCCCCCCCCCCCCCCCAATTGACTGCCATTTTAATTATTAGGTGGTATGTGATGTCTGCTGTTTGGAAAATTTTTAATCATTGTTCCATTTATCAGTTGTTTTGAAACATATTCTAATTTTAGAATTATTTTATATTTCTCGGGGAATGTATAAACAGAAATGTGGAGACAAAAACTGAACTGGAAACAGCAAGAAGCCAAACTGAATGCAGTAAAATAACGCAAAAACAAGAACATTAGCTTTATGGTCGCTTTATTCTGTATTTGGTGAGGGTCTGTCTGTGTTCTGCGTGTGTGACTCAGCTAAGGGTGTTCTGCGAGCTTGTAGTTTCTTGGTAGGGATCTATAGCAGCTTGGCTTGATCTGTTTTCCTAATAGGAGGTGTATTGGTGTTTAGGGCCTGGTGTAATTTTTGCAGTGCTGCATTTTCATAGGTAGGGTTGTTACTGTTTGAGTTCCATAATGCAGGTGTAACTTTGTGCGGGTTAGCTTGTGTACATTATTTCAGATCCTGGAAGTCTGATAGTTGCTATATTTTTGTTTTGCACAGAATGCAGGGTGGCTTTTTTGGGTTTCCATTCCAGTTTCTGCTTCCATATTTGTAATTTGTGGTCTTTCTGTACTTGGTGAAGGTTGATTATTTGTGTGTGACTGAGGTGAAGTACCGTATTTTTCGCTCCATAAGACGCACCTGACCATAAGACGCACCTAGGATTCAGAGGGGGAAAATTTAAAAAAAAAAAAAATTGTGCTAAACCGGCTCTGCGTCTGGGCGTCTTATGGAGCAAATTAGGGGAGTGCATAGCTTTTTTTTTTTCTCCCCATTTTGTTTTCGGGTCTGGGGAGGGCCATTTCGGTCCACTCCCCAGATCAGAAAACTTTTCTCTGGGAACCCCCAAACCCCCCCCCCCCCAATCCCAACCCTTTAAATTAACAACCCCCACCCCCCTGACCCCCCAAGACCTGCCGACTTAATTTACTGCAAACCCCCACCCTCCTGACTCCCCCAAGACCTGCCGACTTAATTTCCTACAACCCCCCACCCTCCTGACCCCCCCCAAGACCTGCCGAATTAATTTCCTGCAACCCCCCACCCTCCTGACCCCCCCCAAGACCTGCCAAACGTCCCTGGTGGTCCAGCGGGGGTCCAGGAGCGGTCCGGGAACGATCTGAGCGTGGGCCGTCGGCTGCCAGTAATCAAAATGGCGCCGACGGCCCTATGCCCTCATTATGTCACTGAGACCGACCAATAGCAGCGGTCGGTCTCAGTGACATAGTGAGGGCATAGGGCCGTCGGCGCCATTTTGTTTACTGGCAGCCGACGGCCCACGCCCAGGAGATCATTCTCGGACCCCCGCTGGACCACCAGGGACGTTTGGCAGGTCTTGGGGGGGGGGGGGGTCAGGGGGGGGGGGGGTTGGAGGGAATTAATTTGTCAGGCCTTGGGGGGGGGGGGGGTCAGGAGGGTGGGGGGTTGTAGGAAATTAAGTCGGCAGGTCTTGGGGGAGTCGGGGGGGGGGGGTTTGTTAGATTTTTGTTTGGTTTTTTTTTATATTCGCTCCATAAGACGCACATACATTTTCCCCCCACCTTTGGGGGGAAAAAAAGTGCGTCTTATGGAGCGAAAAATACGGTATCTTACTAGCATGTAGGCATTTGTATCAATATTTGTTGTGTTTTCTTAATAGAACATGCATTGGTGGTAAATTACTGTTTTTTCATAAGGAGGGCTATTGCACCTGGTAGGTGTTTATGTTGCTGTTATTGAGATGTCACCAGAAATATATTTTTTTGTATGGTAAATTGAACGGGGAATGTCCTAGTTCTGCTCTGCACCCACTGTTGGGGGTTGAGGGGGGTTCCTGTGGAATGCAGTGTGTTTACATTTAGCCTGGTGATGGTTACATGTTCAGTGTGTCACACGTGAGAACCATCTGCAGGTGTGTCCCGACAGAAAAAAGGTTGAGAACCACTGGTCTAGATAATCTCTCCAGAAACAGTAACGTTCCAGTCTGTTCACTACTCTCCACACTAAAGGAGGGGGAGTGGGCAATCTAGGTTGCTTTTTCAGTAAGTGCTGTGCTTTGCTTAGCTTGGACTCCCCATGGGTCATGAATAATTCAGAGCTGCTTCTTGAAGGAGAAAGCAAATTTGCTTAAACTGGGCGGCTCTTAGACAGCAGGATGAGTTAGATATGCTTAAAGCCTGCCTCCCTGGCGAGCTTTTTGCCTAGCTAAAGTTAAGCTCTTCATAAGGCAGTGCATGTATGGGAACTCCTACTCATGCTCAGAGTAAAAGCTCTGAGATGGGTCCTTTCAGTACCATCTGATGACATCACTTATGTGTCATGGCCAACTGATTCTATATGCAGAGAACCATGTTTATGGAAAGTTAACTTGGTTTCCCAGTACGTACAGGATCAGATCAGAGAAGTGGGTTGTGTATCCCTACCAGCAGATGGAGTCAGAGAACCAAAACTTTGGGCACTGCCATATATACTAGAGCAGGGGTCCCCAACCACCGGTCTGCGGACCGGGACCGGGCCGTTGGGGATTTTTGCCGGTCCGTGGCGCCGCCGCCAAGCACCAACAGTGTGTCGCGTGCTCCCGGTCTCTCTTGCTGCTCTTCCTTCCCTGCTGCCGTTGCCGCTGGGCTATCAGCGCGTTCAAGCCCAGTGGGAACGGCAGCGGGGCTAGAGGAAGCTGTGGCACTCGTGGCTGGGCCTTTTCTTCTTCCCGCGCCCCCTCCCGTGACCCCCCCCTGTGACCCGGAACAGGAAGTGATGCGCGGTGCGCGGGAAGAAGAAAGAGCAGTGCCGCGTGAAAGTAGCAGCGGCGGCTGCAGCATCGGTCCCCGAGCAGTTGAAGCAGCCGGTAATCGAGAAAGGACGGCCGATGGGATGCTTCTTTCTTGGCCTGCGGGGGCTGGAGGAGGCTGCTGCAGCTACCATTTGTGCTCGGGAGGGGGGGAAGAGGAAGTGAGTGAGAGAGAGAGAAGCAGGCAGCCAGCCTGTGTGTGATTGACTGGTCAGAGAGCTGATGTGTGTGTGTGTGTGTGTGTGTATGTGAGAGACAATGAAAGTGATTGCTCAGGGAGATGACTGATGTGTATGTGAGAGTGTGAGACAGTCAGGGAGGTGACTGATGTGTGTGTGTGTGAGAGAGAAAAAGCATGGAAGTGAGAAGTCTGGGTATGTGAGAAAGCAAGGGCGTAAGAAGCCTGGTGTTGGGGGGAGGGGGTGAAAGAAAGCATGGGAGTGGGAAACCTGTGTGTGTGTGTGTGCATGCATGAGAGCGAGAGACTGGTTGGTAAGGTGACAGTATGTGTGAGAGAAAAAGACTGGGGTGTGTGAATGTGAGAGAATGCGATTCAGGGAATGAGAAGCCTGTGCACGTGGAGAGTGAGCATGGAAATGAGAGACTGGTGTGTATGTAACAGAGAGAAAGTGATTATGGGAATGAGAAGCCTGTGCATGTGAAGAGAGTGAGCATGGGAGTGAGAAACCTGGGTGTGTGTGAGACACAGCATGGGAGGGAGAAGCCTGTATATGTAAGACAAACATGGAAGTGGGAAGCCTGTGTGTGTATGCATGAGAGAGATCAGGTGACTGGTGTGTGTGTGTGAGAAACAAAGTGATTATGGGAATGAGAAACCTGTGCATGTGAAGAGTGAGCATGGGAGTGAGAAACCTGGGTGTGTGTGAGACACAGCATGGGAGTGAGAAGCCTGTATATCTGAAAGAGAACATGGGAGTGAGAGACTGATGTGTGTGTGTGTGTGAGAGAGAGAGAAAGAAAGTGATTATGGGAATGAGAAGCCTGTGCATGTGGAGAGAACAAGCATGGGAGTGAGAGACTGGTGTGTGTGTGAGAGAGAGACAGAGAAAGTGATTATGAGAGTGAGAAGCCCATATATGTAAGTAGAACACGGGAGTGGGAAGCCTGTGTGTGTGTGTATGGCATGAGAGAAACTGTTCAGGAAGGTGACTGGTGTGCGTGTGCCAAAGACTGGAGATGATTGGTGTGTGAGACACAGAAACTGGTCATGGGGGCATGACTGGTATGGTGTGTGTGTGAGAGACATGGGCACTAAGGAAGAGGACCATGAGTATAGAGCTTAGCTTCTACTGCTGCTTCTGGTGTGTGCCATGGCCTGCAGGGAAGGGGAGAAGGAGAGCTGCTGGAGGAGGTAAGTAAAGGTGGCTTTTTAAGTTTATTTTTCTTGACTGCCATTTTAATTGTGTGATGTCTGCTTTTTTGAAATATTTTATTGGTGTTTGGAGAATGTTTAATAGTTTTTATGAGTTTTTAATTGTTGGATGTTGTTCTGTTCATAGCTGTTTTGAAACATTTATTCTGCTTATTAGTATAGTTTTACAATTATTTCTCTGTGGGGATCTATAGCTGCTTGCTAGTTCTGTTTTCCTAATAAGAGGTGTATTGGTTTTTAGGGCCTGATTTAATATTTGTAGTGTTGCCTTTTCATAGATAGGGTTGCTCCTGTTTGAGTGTATTCCATAATATAGGTGTAACTGTGTGCGGATTAGTTTATGTGCATTACTACAGATCCTGGGAGTATGTTAGGTCGGTTCTGTGTCTGTTACCGAGATGAAATATTTTGCTAGCATGTAAGTGTTTGTATCGGTCTTATTTGTTGTGTTTTCTCAAGAGGACATGCATTGGTGGTAAACTGCTGTCTTTTCATAAGTAGGGCTATTGAGCCTGGAAGTAGGAGTTTGAGTTGCTGTTACTGAGATGTCACCAGAACATCTTTTTTGTAGGGTGAGTTGTATGGGGAATGTCATAATTCTGCTTTACATCCATTATTGTGGGTCAGGGGGCTTCCCGTGGATGCAAACTGTACTTTTACATCTAGCCCCGTGATGATCATGGGTCCGTGTGCCATGCATGTGAGAACCTATGGTGAGTTGAGCCACATTCACATTATAAATGTCATAATTAAATAAGTGTGCACTAAAATCCAACCCCCTCCATAACCCCGCCCCATATGACCAAAGCCCCGCCCCTGCCCCGCCCTGCCGGGCCATGGAAAAATGGTCTTGCTTGAAGCCGGTCCCTGATGCAAAAAAGGTTGGGGACCACTGTACTAGAGTGCCACCTGCAGTCCCTCAGTATTTCTCTGACTCCAGCAGATAGCAGAGATACACACCTGCAGTCTTTAATTGAGTTTTTTTAGTTAGATTGGAATTTTTTTTCTTTGTTGCGATAGCTTCCAGAGGTGTTAAGCACCTTCGTGGGCCATCCCTCAGTGGAAGCCAGGGTCCGGGGGATTATGGTTAAACGTTTTTATTAAATTTTGCAAAAGAGAAGAAAAACAATACAACAACCAGAGGGGAGTGGTTCCTGCACCCCTCTGGACAGCAAGAACCAAACGTGTCTGGTAAACCCTCCACTCCCCCCGCCCCGAGGGTAACCGAACAACACAAATTTACTTTTGAGTTACTCCTTGTAACAGACAAGAACAAGGGGAAACACACAATATTATGCCCTTAATCATTAAGCACATAACTCCTCGCACGATGCGGGAGAGACTGAATGTAAGGCTGCCAATTGACTAGAAATCGTTGCCGTTGAATCGGAGAAGTCTGAGCCGCCAAACTTTCCATGGTCATCATAAAATGAAAGCCGTTCCTCCAAGCCCAAAAGGACGGGTTATCCGTTGAGCGCCAACTGGAAAGGAGTATCTTCTTACCTACAAGACAAGCCTTAAGTAATAACATTCGCGAGCCAGAATCTCGAATTCGAATCAGGGACACACAACCAAAGAGCATCCAGTGGGGCGTCACCGGAAAAGCCACGTCTATCAGGTCAGCCAGATAATCCCCCACCTTTTGCCAAAACCGCTGAACTGGAGGACAGGACCAAAAAGCGTGGGACAGAGTACATGAGGTCTTGCCACATCTTTGGCAGCCCCTTGAAAAATCTTCACTAAAATGACATGCCACGTTTGGCGCAATGTATGCCCGGCTGAGGAATTTAAACTGCATCTCTCGATAATAATAGTTATTCGAGATCCTGGCTGCACGTCGAAAACCAGCACGTAATATGCATTTAGTCACAGTAAAGTCCCCATCGTTGTTCCACCGGGATTCCAAAACATCCAGGTAAATCCTCCTCCTGAAATTTACGGACCCCCTTATAATACATGGATAAGGATGGGGCTTGGGATTTCCCAAAGTGGAACACCTCATCTAGTGCATGCACCACTGTGGGTGCCTTGTAGGCGTCCGGGATCGCTCGAAGATAGTGTCTAACCTGAAGGTAGGGAAAAACATGCGTGGCACCTAGCCCATATAGATCTCCCAGCTCCTTAAGGGAGAGAGGTACTCCTTCTGTATTAAGCAGGTGGCCTAGGCGAGTAATCCCCTTGGATTCCCAGACCACAAAACTAGCAAGACTGGTATCCTGGTGTAAAGTCCACATTGCCACGCACTGGCAAAAGGCTGGCACACTGGGCTGGCAGCCGCATCAACTTAGTCAGTCTCCTCCAGCTCTGTCTAAGGGGGCGTATCAAGCCTGCGGTACGCAACGCAGGTGGTAGCTTACTAGAGGGTACCTGAAGCACACACGCAGGGTCATAGGGAGCCATTAAGGCCCGATCGACGGACAATGGGGAAAACACCGAGGAACCCAGCAAACCAGTCCCTAATAGTTCGTAAGTGGCTAGCCAAATTGTAATCCACCAAATCCGGGACTCCCAATCCACCCCGTCCCCACCGCAACTGCAACCATCGCAGCAGGACCCGCGGTTTCCCTCCCCGCCAAAGAAAACGGCGCAAACCTCCCACCAGTCGGCGAGCGTCATTCAGGCGTAACAAAATTGGCAGAGTTTGAAATAAAGCCACTGAGGCAAAATGACCATTTTAAATAAATTGACCCGCCCACTCAAAGAAAGGGGCAAATTGGTCCACCTTGCCAAACTCTCCTGTGTGGCCTTGAGTCTGTCCGGTATATTCACCCGGTAGATGTGGTCCCGGTCTGCCGGGAGGCGAATCCCCAAGTAGGGTAAGGAGTCCTCCACCCAATGCAGTGCAAAAGTATCTTGCCAGGCCGCTCGCAGGGTCGGCGGGTATAGAAGAGCAGAGGACTTAGCTTCATTCAACTTCAACCCAGAGAACACCCCAAACTCCCACACCAGGCACAGCAAAGGGGGCAATGAAGTCTGTGGATCTGTCACTAGCACCAACAAATCATCCGCAAAGGCCACGGCTTTAAAAATGCACGCCCCTAACCGAACCCCCCGAATCTCACGGCGACTCGCCAGCGCTATTAACAACGGTTCAAGTTGTAAAATGAAAAACAGTGGGGACAGGGGGCACCCCTGTCTAGTACCTCTAGCTATCTCAAGAGGCTCGGAACGCGCCCCATTCGCCAAGATCACCGCACGAGGATCAGAGTAAAGCAACCGTACCGCCTGTAAAAATAGACCTGTAAATCCCATATCTTCCAACAGGGAAAACATGTAGCGCCACTCTGCTCGGTCGAATGCCTTCTCCGCGTCGAAGCTGATAACCACTTGTGGTTGATCCAGTTCCCGGCAAATCGTCATTGCCGTTAATACACGGCGTACATTAGCCAAGGCATAACGCCCCCGCACAAATCCGGGGGATTAAATATCCCTGGCTGGGTCTTGACCGTCCAGGTTTGGTGGGGTGGCAACCAGGGGCTCCTGGCTGTTTATCACCCAGACTGCTGCAGCTGCTCCTTCAATCCTCTCAAGAGCTTTTAAATCAGTAAAGTTTTATTTAATAAAAAAAAAAAAAAGACTACTTTTGTTGAGCTGCTGACTGCTTTCGCTTTGAGGTAAGGAGTCGGTACAGGGGGATTGGGTCCTCTGCAGCCATGCAGGGAGGCTGTCTGCGTTACTGTCTTTCGGCTCCTGGGGCTCCGGGCTCTCTTTGGAGGACAGGGGTGAGAGTAGTACCTTTCTGAACTTTCCTCATTGCTCGGCTGGGCGCCAGAGTGGGAGCTGGGATTACGCTGCTTTCGGGGTTCCTGTCAGAGGCAGCGTGCTGTTTTTGTCAGGGCATAAAATTTTCTGTTAGGCCGGCCGGAGGTTTTCCCGTGTCGCGGCTGCGCGCATACCCAGTGTTGGGCCAGTCCCTCCCCCATCTTCCTGCGTGGCGGCGCGTTCTCTCCGCATGGGGCCTCAACCCAAGTCGCCATCTTGCCACGCGTGTGGCGCACGCAGCCATGTGCTAAAGTGCACGGAGTGTGCACCGGGCATGGAGGGCGGTTCGGGCCTAGAGGATTCCTTCCTCAGGGTGGAGTCGGGCGCATCGAGCCTGGACTCGCGTGAGGAGGAGCTCCCTCCAATGTTGGCTCCAGTGGGTGAGAATCCCAGGCAGGGAGATAGAGGGGGCACCGACTCATTCTCCTCGGGGAGAGGGGGTCCCGGAGGAGTTTTCCCCGGAATTTATTCTTTTAATGCATGAGGCCTTCCTGCAGTGGAAGTGCTCGGGGTGCAAAACGTCCAGGGCCGCGGAAGATGAGGTGGAGCCTCCTGAGAAGCGGGCTCAGAGTCTGGACACTAGTCAGCTTCCTAGGGATCAGCCTCCTCCAAGTGTGGAGGGGTCCTGGGGTTCGTAGGCCCAGGCGCTGGGGTCTGGACCAGCTCCACCCTCGGGGGTGGATGCAGGGGCGACCCAGGGGCAGGTGGATATGGATACAGATGATACGGATGACCTAGACATCTCACCTGCTGAGGGTGACAACCCCAGCGTGGTGCGGCTTTTTAAAAGGGACAAATTAAGGCCTCTTATTCCTCAGGTGCTTGAAGTTCTGGGCCTCAAAATTTCACAGGAGGAATCGGACAATGAGGGCGTGAGCCCGTCTTCGATGGCATTAGGGGTCCTTCTACTTCCTTCCCTCTGCCAAAAAAAGTCCGCAAGCTGGTGACACGGGAGTGGGAAGCTCCTGATGCAGGGCTAAAGGTGGGCAGAGCAATGGCAAAGCTCTATCCCTTATCCACAGATGTTTTGGACCTACTAAAAATTCCTAAGGTGGACGCCACGGTCTCGGCGGTCACTAAGAAGACCATTATCCCTGTCACAGGGGCGGCTGCCCTCAAGCATGTACAGGACCGGAAACTGGAGATCCAGTTAAAGCAGACCTTTTGAAGTCTCCGCACTGAGCCTGCGGGCGGCGATCTGTGCCAGTCTCATGCAGAGATCATGTCTGTGTTGGGTCCAGGAGTCAACTCCAGCTCAGGAACAGTTTTCAGCGGGGCATTGCATTCCGCCCGTTTGGAGGCGGGGGTAGCCTATGTGGCGGATGTGCTGTATGATTTAGTGCGGACTTCGGCGAGAAGTATGGTGTTCCTGGTGTCAGCGCGACGACTCCTCTGCTGAGGAATTGGGTGGCGGATTTGTCTTCTAAGTTTCAGCTGTGCAATCTGCCTTTCCAGGGCAAGCTCCTTTTTGGGGAGGACTTGGACCGGCTGGTGAAGCTGCTGGTGGAGTCCAAGGGCAATAGGTTGCCTGAGGATAGGCGATCCTGTAGAAGACGTTCCCTCCTCGGAGCCGTTTTCGGGACACCCGGCGCTTCAGAGCTAACAGGTATACCGCGCCTCCAGTTTCCAAGCCCTTGGCAGACAGACAACATTCCTTTCGTGGGGGCTGCCGTCCAGGTAGAGATTCCGGACATCTCGCTGCAGGCAGTGACAAAGCCTCCCATTGAAGCCACGAGCACCCCTTCCGGCGTAGAAGCTGTCTGAGGCAGATTATACAACTTTTATGTGGAATGGGCAAGAATTACCTCAGACCGGTGGGTCTTGGAGGTCATCAGAGACGCCTACGCTCTGGAGTTCTCGCATCCAGTCCAAGAGACATTTGTGGAGTCCCGAGTGGCCTCACACAGCAAGTGCGACGCGATCCGGGTAACTCTGCAACGCCTTCTAGACCTCAGAGCGATGGTCCCGGAAACGCAGCAGGGCTGGGGAAAATACTCTATTTCACCTGTGGCCGTTACAACGGGCGCTTTTGTCTCATTGGAGTCCGGTATCGGAACAATTCCACCTGCCAATGCCATTGCTTCAGGAGTCCAGGGCCAGTCTGTCGTGGTCGCTTTTGTGCGCCAATCTGGAATGCGGAGTGGCTTTGGACATGCCAAATTGGCTGATAATTTCCACCGATGCCAGCTTCTCGGGTTGGGGTGCGGTGTGTGCGGAGAGGTCCGCTCAAGGGCTTTGGTAGGGAAAGCTTGTCCATCAATCGTCTCGAGACCATGGCAGTGCACCTGGCCCTTCAAGCCTTATTATCCTAGATTCGGGGCAGAATGGTTCGAGTATTCTCAGACAATGAGACGACTGAGGCGTACATCAACTGGAAAGGTGGGACGCGAAGTCCTGCGGTAGCGCTGGAAGCGCGACTTCTGTTCGCCTGGGCGGAGCATCACCTCGGGGTCATTGCTGCCTCGCATGTTGCAGGGGTGCAGAACGTGCAGGCGGATTTTCTCAGCAGACAACTCAACCCAGGTGAGTGGGAGCTCTCTGTCGAGGCGTGGAACCACATTTGCGTCATATGGGGAGTTCCTCAATTGGATCTGATCGCAACGTGGGCGAATGCAAAGACGGACTGCTTCTTCAGCCGTAGACGAGAGCAGGGCTTCCATGGGCATCGACGCTCTCGTGTGTCCCTGGCCCACGGGAATCCTTCTGTATGCCTTTCCACCTTGGCCCCTCATAGGTCGGCTCCTTCGCCGAATAGAACTGCACCCGGGACAGGTGGTTCTCGTGGCGCCGGAGTGGCCTCGTTGTCCATGGTTCGTGGATCTCGTGCAGCTGGCTCTTGAAGGTCCATTGCGGCTAGCTCATCTGCCGCGTCTTCTCTGTCAGGGACCCATATCTTCGGATCACTTCTCTCTCGTAGCTTGGCTTTTGAGAGGCAATGCTTATGCTTGAGGGGCTATTCTGAGCATTCCGAGCAAGTCATTTCCACTCTCCTACAGGCGCGACGTCCCGCCACTTCCATGGCCTATGTGAGGGTCTGGAAGCTCTTTGAGTCATGGTGTGGTCAGCGTGAATGCGATCCTTTGACGACTGATTTTCCTCAGTTCCTAGACTTCCTACAGCAGGGTCTCGCTAAGAGATTAGCGTTCAATTCCCTTCGGGTGCAGGTTGCGGCGCTGGGTGCATTGCGGGGGCAGGTTTGGTTATTCGTTGGCCGCGCACTCAGATACTGCGCATTTTCTTAAGGGGGTCAAGCATTTACGTCTGCCTGTCCGTTCAGTGTGCCCGGAGTGGAGCTTGAATTTGGTTCTGCGGGTGCTCTGTGGTGCACCGTTTGAGCCTATCCTCGGATCTTCTCTGAAGGATCTGACTTTGAAAATGGTGTTTTTGGTAGCCATTTGCTCGGCTTGGCGGATTTCTGAATTGCAGGCATTGTCGTGTCGGGACCCTTTTCTGCGGATCCATGACGATTACGTGACTTTGCGCATGGGTCAGTTGTTCGTTCCTAAGGTGGTTTCGGCCTTTCATGTAAACCAGATGGTGGAACTTCAGGATTTCCACATTGGTCCGGGGACTCTGCCCAGGACAGGGACCTTCATCTTTTGGATGTCCGCGCCCTATTGCATTATCTGGAGCTTACTAATGACTTCAGGCGTTCTGATCACTTGTTCATTCTCTTTGGGGGCCCAAAGAAAGAGGATAAAGCTTCTAAGGCGACCATATCTTGTTGGCTCAAGGAAGCAGTTTGCTCGGCATACATTGCCGGTGGTCGACCGATTCCGGCGGGTTTTCGAGCACATTCCACTAGGGCCCAGGCTACTTCCTGGGCATAGTGTCGTCAACTGTTGCCTCAGGAGATCTGTAGAGCGGCAGTGTGGTCTTCTGTTCACACTTTCACTAAGCATTATCGATTAGACGTTAAGGTGAATGATGAATCGTCCTTCAAGTGTGAGTGTTCTGCATGCGGGTCTTTCGGGTTCCCACCCAGTGTAGGGTGGATTGGGTACATCCCACTTCTCTGGACTGATCCTGTACATACTGGGAAAAGAAACTTGGTTCTTACCTGCTAATTTTAGTTCCAGTAGTACTAAGGGGTAGGCCTCTGGACTAATCCATTCTTCAGATACGAAAGACAATGTTGACTAGCGTTTGCCTATCTAGTTTTCACGAAGCTCCTTTTTGGCAGAAAGGTTGAGGGAGCAATTATTCGCAGTCTTTCGTTTATTTTTTGCCTTGCGCGAAGGGGTAGTCAGGGTTTCATATTAGCTACCTCTTGCTCCTTAGTTCTGTTATCTTGGGCTTGGGTACAGGACAATACTGAGGGGACTGCAGGTGGCACTCTAGTATATATGGCAGTGCCCAAAGTTTTGGTTCTCTGACTCCATCTGCTGGTAGGGATACACAATACACTTCTCTGGACTGATCCTTAGTACTACTGGAACAAAACTTAGCAGGTAAGAACCAATTTTTATTAATTTATTTTTTATTTGAAAACTTTTCTATACAGTCGTTAAGTTAGGTACCATCACAATGGTTTACAATAAGGCACAAACAATGTTGGAAAAATAATTAATTCTATCTACTAAACAGGTGCCAACAATTTACGGTAACATAGGGCCTCATTTTCCAAGGAGTTATCGCGTGTGATAATTCCGCAAACTGCGCTAACAGCAGTTAACGCGATTTGCGAATGCAAATTTTTTAATTTTGTAATCAGGGGGCGGAGCAAATGTAAAGTAGGGAGGATTTATCGTGTGCCACGAAACAGCCGCACTTTTAGAGCGGCTCCTAACGCGGCCAATAACTACACCTCTTTCATTTGCGTTACGTTGTGCGCTACAGGCCGGTAAAGGTTTATCGCGGTTCACAATGTCTCCTGACAGGCCTGTTTCAGTATGATGCAGGCTCGGGGGAGAGAGAGAGAGACTTGCCATAGTGCCTCCTCCCTAGACAGGTATTTGTATCCCTATGGGAGGCCCACCTAGTAACTGGAGGTGAGGTTTAAGTATTCATGTAGGGGGTTAGGGGCCACTTTCACATTCAACGTGAGACGTACGAACAGAACAGTGGTCTCTTGTGAAGATTTGATGACCTACGGAGTGAGGAAACTCACTCCAAGATGAGATTTGTGCAATGTTCTCTCAACCTAGCTTGACGGACTCTCTACCTGGGTAACAACAAGAGACCACTGTTCTGTTTGTATGTCTCACGTTGAATGTGAAAGTGGCCCCTAACCCCCTACACTAATACTTAAACCTCACCTCGAGTTACTAGGTGGGCCTCCCATAGGGATACAAATACCTGTCTAGGGAGGAGGCACTATGGCATCGCTCTCTCGAGCCTGCATCATACTGAAACAGGCCTGTCAGGAGACATCATGAACCGCGATTCACTGGCAATGTAGCCCGAATTGGGCTAATAGCGCAACTTGCGATAACAGCCTTTTGCGTAGCTGATACTGCACATGCTTATTAGCATAAGGTACACCCCTTTTTGGTATCGCATGCGATACCAATGCGATATTGGAAAATGAGGCCCATAGTTTGTTATAATTACTCATAGGTGGGTGTGATACATCATGTCCATTCTTTTTAGTGACAGATTTAAAATAGAGAACTTATGGTATTTTATTTTTTGGTGGTAAGCAAAAATATATAAAAATACATACCCGTGTAGATTGGGGTGGTGTATTTGGGTGTTCTGCACATCTTTTCCCATTTTTCTTGTGTTCTACTCTCCTTTCTCTTTGTTGTACGCTTGTTTAAATAACCATGTTTTTAAATTTTTTCTGAAGGTTTTGATGTCTCTTTGTAAGCTTTAATTGTAAGTGATTTAATGTTGCTTTTCTCATTTGCACCTAAAATAAAGGGAACAAGGTATATTTATATTAGACTTTTTAAAAAATTAAACTGTGAAAATACATGCCTGCTCTTGTCCATAATTCTTGAGTGTTTCAGTGAGGTTGGTTCATTTGAGCTGGAAAGCCAAATGAACAGGAGAAAATGGCCAGGTCAGAAATCCAATTAAAAAATGTAATTAAAGGGAGCTGCATAAGAATGCTTGGGTATTGGCTATAACATTGGTTTCTGTATTACTGTTCTGTTGGCCAGTAATATTTTGTGTTTTGGGAACATGCAGGTTTATCACGGTTCAAGATGTCTCCTGACAGGCCTGTTTCAGTATGATGCAGGCTCGGGGGGGAGAGAGAGAGAGAGACTTGCCATAGTGCCTCCTCCCTAGACAGGTATTTGTATCTCTATGGGAGGCCCACCTAGTAATGCATGCATGAGACAGCTGAGTTCCAGTAGATGTGATAAGCATGAGAGATGAGCATCATGAAACTTCCTTGTTCTCACTGCTGCTGTTTGCTTTTAATTACAGGATTTGGAGTTCCATGGTGTGATGAGGTTTTACTTCCAAGATAAAGCAGCTGGGAACTTTGCCACCAAATGTATTCGTGTCTCCAGCACTGCTACAACACAAGACGTTATAGAGACGCTGGCAGAGAAATTCCGGCCAGACATGCGCATGCTGTCTTCTCCCAGATATTCTTTATATGAGGTGCATGTCAGTGGAGGTCAGTGCTTCCTGTAGAAATATTTTTTTGTTTGTTTTTACTTACAAGAAATAAAAATAACTGTCGGATTAAACTTCTTAAACTAAGGAAGAAGCAAATGACATTTTCCTTTCCTGCAGCAAGAAATGCTGAGCTTGTTTCCTCCTGTTTAACATAGTAAATATAGGCAGATAAAGGCCAAAATGGTCCAGCCAGGCTTCTCAGCAAGGGTTGTAACTGCCATTCCAACCAGGATGCCCGTAAGGTAAGGAGGTAGTATCCAAGCTGTAAAAGCAGGTGATGGCCAGACCTCCCCCTCCCAACTTCATTTATTCCTTCTGGTATATACAGAGGGCCTGCCCTGGCCGTAGAAGCACAAGAAAGGACTGCCATTATCCTACCGCTATCATGAGTGAATCTGATCAAACTTTGTTGAAGTAATACAGATAACCAAATAACTAACCCATATAATTACTGTAAGAAATGGCCAGAAAGATTCCCTGAATGCACTACTGGCTCATAACTACTGCTTTGTGCAGATTACTCCCATGTAGAAATATTTCACCAAAAGTTACCATAAGTTACTGGTTCTTCATTTCTATCCTTTTGCCACTAGGGAGCCTCTTTTTATCCCACCCCCTTTTGAATTAGAACTTAAAAACATTAGAAGGGCCATACTGGATCAGATTGTGTCCATCAAGCCCAACATCCTGTTTCCAGCAATGGCCAATCAGTCTTATTTACCTGGCAGCATGCCAAATATCCTCACCAACCTCTTCCAGTAGAGTATTCCTGGCATCTGCCACCCATTCTTTGAAAAAATATTTCCTTATGGAATCTGAGTTCATATCATAATCCATAGTTCTACAACTTCCTTTGCACTGGAACAGATTTGATTCTTGTGCATCAGTACTTTTCAGATATGTAAATATTTGTTAAAAGATGAAATCAGCAGTAAAGGAAATGAATAATGATAAAAATGAAAGTAAAAAAATTGATTATATAAAATTCTTTAATAGACAAGATAAGTGTGATACATAACCTGACATGGTCATGTTTGACAACGATGTCTGCACTGGGATAAATTACATTGAAACCACAAATATAATATAGGGCTGGACAGCTGGAACACCTGTGAAACAGAAAAAACATGCTATAAACTCAACTTCATACATAAAACTGATAACCCAGAGGTCTCATTATCTTCTCTTCCTATCTTAAGTCATAAAACCAGAGCTTGTGGATGGTGGTATATGAACAGCTAGCATAACTCAACTGTAAATCTTGAATTGATAATCAGAAACTGATATGCAAGTGACTATAGTTCTTAAAGCATAAGACATTTTTTAAAAAGCCTTTTAAACAAAACATCCTAAAAAAAAATCTTAAAAAAAAATAATCCAAGGTTATAATAAAATATATATGTGTATATATATTTCTCACAGGACAAGCAGGATGGTTGTCCTCACAAATGGGTGACATCGAGGATGGAGCCCACCACGGAAAACTTCTGTCAAAGTTTAAACAGAACTTTGACTGGCCCCTACTGGGCATGCCCAGCAAGGCACTGACCCTGCAGCCAGCAGGGGTCTCCCTTCAGTCTTCTTTTTTCCGCGCAGCAGTTGCCTCGCGGTGAAAGGAGCTCTCTAACCAAGTTCCTGACAGGAATTTGGAAGTTAATTTCCTAAGAAAATTTGCCCCTCAGGGGTCTCCCTTCGACAAATTTTTAGTCATCTTACGGAACCCGGTAAGTTTTTTGCCTTTTTCCATCGACTACCGTCGATTTTGGCCCTTGAGGCCTGTTGGCACTTACCGATCCCCAGCCTAAATTTTGGCTTCAGGCCATGGCAACGGGGTTCCGCCGTTGTCCGGATTGTACCCGGACTATGTCCATCACAGACCCCCACAGGGTTTGTGTAATGTGTTTGGGTAGTGAGCATGATGTCCTGACTTGCACCAAATGTGCCTTAATGACACCCAAGGGTCGCAAAGCCAGGATGGAGAAGATGGGGCTCCTCTTCCATGCACCCACCCCAACGCCATCGATAGCATCGACGTCATCGGAACCGGCACCGTCGAAGTTGTACCATCATCGTCAACCCTCCGGTGACCGTCCGCCATCGATCGCTTCTCGGCCGTCGACTCCCGTCCCTTCCCCGGATGGGCGAGGGGATCGGAAGGAAAAGCACCGCCATCGACGGCACAAGTCTCGGCCTGTCGAGGATCCACAGCCATCGACCTCTGCTCAAGCCGAGCCACCGACAAAGAAGCCGCGAACAGACCGGACACCCTCCACGTCTCGTTCGCCGGCATCGAGGAAACCCTCACCCTCCCGGGGTGCGGGGGCCGTGATCCCACCGGTTACGGTGGTCCCTCCGGCCCTGCCTCAGCCTCCCTCTCCCGTCGAGCCGGGTATGGTTACCCCTGGTCTCCGGGCAGAACTGGACCGGCTGGTCCAGGAGGCCATCGAGAAAGCGATGAAGAAATTGCAACCTCCATTGGCACCGTCTCCGGCACCGGTTCCAGTGCCGCCCCCGGCACCGGCTTCGCCACCGAGGAGGGAACCGACCACCGAGCCGTTGATACAAGCGCTAGCACCGCTACTGAGCCGCATGGAGGCGCTCATGACGGCCCTTCCATCGGTGATTCCAGTACCATCGACAACACCACCGTCTCCGACTGGATTTTCATCGGCAGGAGAAACACCGTTCCGGATTCCCCCTTCCGGGGTGGTTCCATCGGTGCCTTCTGGTATATCTCCACCGATATATCCTTCGGTTCCATCCATTCCACGCCAGGCACCGATTCCATCGGCAGCACCGAAGCCATCGATGCCATTTCTGGTTCCACCTACGGCACCGATTCCACCTCGGTTTCCATCGATGCCTTCAGAGCCTCAGCCAGGTCCATCAGGGCTACAAGCCCCACTTGATCCCTACGATACCTGGGGTGATGATGATGATACATCTTCTGACACAGATTTGCCTTCGCCACCATCTCCTACAGAGAGTAGAAAAAGATCTCCTCCTGAGGATCTATCTTTCATTAATTTTGTGAAAGAGATGTCAGAAGTTGTACCTTTTCAACTACAATCTGAAGCTGATGACAGACACCAGATGATGGAACTCCTTCAATTTCTGGATGCTCCATAAATCATCGCTTCCATCCCTATACACCAGGTGTTTTTGGATCTGCTCAAGAAAAACTGGGAATCTCCTTCATCAGTGTCCCCAGTTAACAAAAAAGCTGACTCCACCTACCTTGTCCAGTCAGCACCAGGTTTCCAAAAACCTCAACTGGATCATCGCTCTGTTGTGGTTGAGTCCGCGCAGAAGAAGGCCAAGCGTCTTAAGCCACACTCTTCTACCCCACCTACCAGGGACAACAAGTTCCTAGATAGTGTTGGACGGAAAGTCTATCATGGAGCTATGTTGATTTCACGCATAGCTTCATATCAACTTTACATGACTCAGTACAACAGAGCCATCCTTAAGCAGATGCAAGACTATGCTGACACGTTGCCAGACCAATACCAACCGCAGCTTCAAGCCCTTCTTCACAAGGGATTTGAGGCAGGGAAGCACGAGATTAGGACTGCCTACGACATATTCGATGCTTCCACAAAAGTTTCAGCCACAGCCATCTCAGCCAGACGTTGGGCTTGGTTAAAATCATCCAACCTTCGCCCAGAGGTTCAGGATCGTCTTGCTGATTTACCCTGCTTAGGCGATAATTTGTTTGGAGAGCAAATTCAGCAGATTGTGGCGGAGTTAAAAGACCACCATGAGACGTTGAAACAACTCTCATCTGTCCTACCTGAGCTGACCTCCAAGCAACCGCAAAAGAAAGACTCTAAGAAGTCATTCTTTCGACCACGCCGTTATTACCCTCCATCGGCCAGGCCTCGTCCAGCTCGATCCTCTACTAGGCCTCAGCCGCGTCAGCCTAGGAAACAAAGGCCTACTGTAGCCCCTCCTCCTGGGCCTGCAGCTGGCCTTTGACTCCCCTGTAGGGAACACATGCCAAACCCCTCTTCCGGACATCCCTGTAGGAGGTCGACTGTACCATTTTCTACAACCTTGGTTGCAGATCACCTCAGATCAGTGGGTGCTAACAATTATCGCACAGGGTTACCACCTCAACTTCATAACTCTTCCGGCAGACTCCCCGCCTCTTCAAGCGTGGAGTCTATCCACCCATTTGGCTCAATTACAACAGGAAGTATCCCTTCTTCTGCAATCAAATGCTATAGAACCCGTTCCTCCCTCTCAACGAGGCAAGGGATTCTATTCCAGATACTTCCTAATACCAAAGAAATCAGGGGGACTACGTCCCATTTTGGACCTTCGAGCCCTCAACAAATACCTTCAAAAAGAGAAGTTCAAAATGGTAACCCTAGGCGCGCTGCTCCCTCTGCTACAAAGAGGGGATTGGCTGTGCTCTCTCGACCTCAAGGACGCTTATACCCACATTGCGATCACACAATCCCATCGCAAATATCTGCGGTTTCTAGTAGGCCTCGACCATTATCAATACCGTGTCCTCCCTTTCGGTCTAGCTTCTGCCCCACGAGTCTTTACCAAATGTCTCGTAGTGGTAGCAGCATTCCTAAGGAAGGAAGGTGTCCACGTCTACCCATACCTGGACGATTGGCTAATCAGGGCCTCCACCCAACAGATAGCTCAATCCTCCCTAAAATTGACAATTCAAACACTCCTTTCCTTAGGGTTTCTCGTCAATTACGAGAAATCTTGCTTAGTCCCGTCTCAAACCTTATCCTTCATTGGGGCAGACTTGGACACCTTACAGGCAAAGGCTTACCTTCCTCTTCAGAGGGTCCACACCCTAATGTCCCTGGCTCGCCAGCTCCAGTCTCAGAACACTGCCACGGCTCGCCAGTTCCTCATTCTCCTAGGGCACATGGCATCCTCGGTTCAAGTCACTCCCATGACCCGACTAGCCATGAGAGTAACACAATGGACTCTACGACACCAATGGATTCAAGCTTTTCAGCCTCTGTCCTCCATAGTCACAGTCACACAAGCGCTGCGCCTATCCTTAACCTGGTGGACGACTCAGGTCAACCTCCTTCAGGGCTTACCCTTTCTTCCACCGGATCTGCAAGTAATCCTAACCACCGACGCTTCTCACATCGGTTGGGGAGCCCATGTGGACGACTTTCAAACCCAAGGGTTATGGTCCAAAGAGGAAGCCGAACACCAGATCAATTTCCTGGAACTTCGAGCAATCCGCTATGCGCTCCGCACTTTCAAAGATCATCTCTTTCATCAGATAATCTTAATCCAGACGGACAACCAAGTGGCCATGTGGTACATAAACAAGCAGGGAGGCACAGGCTCCTTCCTTCTGTGTCAGGAAGCTGCGCAGATCTGGGCGGAAGCCCTCTCCCACTCCATGTACCTCAGGGCCACTTACCTGCCGGGAGTAGACAATGTATTGGCAGACCAGCTGAGCCGTGTCTTCCAACCACACGAGTGGTCACTCGATCCTCTGGTAGCGACCTCTCTGTTTCACAAGTGGGGTTCTCCCCGCATAGACCTCTTTGCGTCCCCTCAGAACCACAAAGTGGACGATTACTGCTCTCTCATTCGGAGCCAGCACTCTCGGCCGAGGGATGCATTCTCCCTCAAGTGGACAACCGGTCTGCTCTATGCATTCCCTCCACTCCCTCTTGTGTCAAAGACTCTCGTGAAGCTACGCCAGGACGGAGGAACCATGATCCTGATAGCACCTTACTGGCCACGCCAAGTATGGTTTCCAATACTCCAGGATCTCTCCATCCGCAGGCACATTCCTCTGGGAAAGGACCCGCATCTGCTCACTCAAAACGACGGATGCCTCCTCCATCCCAACCTCCAAGTCTTGTCCCTGACGGCATGGATGTTGAAAGGTTAGTCCTTCAGCCTTTCAACCTTTCAGATTCCGTTTCTCGGGTCCTGATAGCTTCACGAAAGCCTTCCACAAGAAAGTCTTACTCATACAAATGGAAAAGGTACACATCATGGTGCACTTCTCAGTCCCTTGATCCCCTTTCCTGTCCAATCTCCAAATTCTTGGACTATTTATGGCATCTCTCTGAATCAGGTCTTAAAACCTCTTCTATCAGAATGCATGTCAGTGCGGTAGCCGCCTTCCATAACGGTATTGGGGGTAATCCTATTTCAGTACAACCCCTAGTATCACGCTTTCTTAAGGGCTTGCTCCATCTAAAGCCGCCCTTGCGTCCTCCGGCCCCATCCTGGGACCTTAACCTGGTTCTTGGTCGTCTTATGACACCTCCTTTCGAACCTCTGCACTCCTGTGACTTTAAATATCTCACTTGGAAAGTGTTATTCCTTTTGGCTATTACTTCAGCTCGCAGGGTTAGTGAATTACAGGCCCTAGTTACCTATCCGCCTTACACTAAGCTCCTGCAGGACCGCGCGGTACTCCGCACTCACCCTAAATTTTTACCTAAGGTAGTTTCGGAGTTTCATATCAATCAATCTATCGTACTACCTATCTTTTTTCCCAGGCCCCACTCCAACTCTGGAGAGCAGACCCTGCATACCCTAGACTGTAAACGGGCTCTAGCTTTTTACCTAGACCGTACAGTTTCTCACAGGAAGAGCACTCAATTATTCGTCTCTTTCCATCCTAATAAGTTGGGACAACCTGTGGGTAAGCAGGCTCTTTCTTCCTGGTTGGCGGACTGCATTTCTTTTTGCTATGAGCAAGCTGGCATTCCTTTTCAAGACCGTGTTAAAGCACACTCTGTGAGGGCCATGGCGACGTCAGTGGCACACCTTCGATCGGTGCCGCTTCCTGACATCTGCAAAGCTGCAACCTGGAGTTCTCTCCATACCTTTGCAGCCCATTATTGTTTGGACAAGGCTGGAAGACAGGACTCCATCTTCGGCCAGTCTGTCTTGCGTAACCTTTTTCCAACCTGATGTACCAACACCCTTCCACCTACCCGGTTGGGTGCGGATGCCCTTTCCCAAATTTCTCCTCACTTATTGTGCCTGCTGCACACCGTTGGGTACATTTGGTGCAAGTCGGGACATCCTCAGCTCGGTACTCACCCATTTGTGAGGACAACCATCCTGCTTGTCCTGTGAGAAAGCAAATGTTGCTTACCTGATGTAACAGGTGTTCTCACAGGACAGCAGGATGTTAGTCCTCACGAAACCCGCCCGCCTCCCCGCGGTGTTGGGTTCGTTTTATTCTTACTTTCTAGGCACTGCCTGTAGCTTTGAAAATCAGACTGAAGGGAGACCCCTGCTGGCTGCAGGGTCAGTGCCTTGCTGGGCATGCCCAGTAGGGGCCAGTCAAAGTTCTGTTTAAACTTTGACAGAAGTTTTCCATGGTGGGCTCCATCCTCGATGTCACCCATTTGTGAGGACTAACATCCTGCTGTCCTGTGAGAACACCTGTTACATCAGGTAAGCAACATTTGCTATATTTTATTTTTACCATAAATTGGTCTGCCTTCATTGTTAATTTTGATAAGGCTTTTGTTTCCCCTGTTCATTTTAATATATATATATATAATTCTTGTGCATCAGTATGTATGTGTATATATATATATATATATATATATATATATATGTGTGTATATATGTGTGTGTATATGTATATATATATATATATATATATATGTGTGTGTGTGTATATATATTTTGAAAAGCCAAAAAGGTCATGCCGAGCAAGCACAGCAGGATCAATTAGGTACCACCTCAAGAATAGCCTATAGGTTTCATCTGTATTAATAAACACAATACTTCTGTGGTAATATATTAAAATAAACAGGGGAAACAAAAGCCTTATCAAAATTAACAATGAAGGCAGACCAATTTATGGTAAAATAAAAATTATAAAGGGGTTACTGATAGAGTAGAAGATAGGGAGTGAGAACTAAAAGCAAAATAAAAAAGGAGGCAAATAAAACTTCGAAAAATTGTTTCAAAGTGCAAATTATTTAAAATGACATTTATTTTTAATTTTTTCTATACCGAAGTTCCTGTACGAATACAAATCACACCGGTTTACATAATAACAAAATTCGCTTAGGAGTGTTACATAGAACAAAGAAGGCATAACAATATGAAATGAATTATAACTTAACATATTGTAAACTGTAACATATCCTATCATATCAATTAAAAGTCATATTAAAAGACATATAAAAGTCATCTGTATACTAGAGGCTGGAAGCAAAAAGAGAACCATAAAAATGTGCCTTAGCAATTAAAATCCAAAGGAGATAATATAAAAAGGAAATATTGAATTAAATTAAACATAAAAACTAAATAAAAACTACTTTTTTAAAAATGATCTAGTTTGAAGAATATATATAAAAAAGAAAAATCTTGAGTATTAATATTTAAAAAATAAAAATCATAAAAATGAGGACTTGAGTTTATGCAATTTATAATTAAATATAAAAATATATAAAATAAGTTAAATACAAATTAAATATAAAACTGATACAAAAAATGTAATTATATAATAATGAAAATCAGACCACATATAGGATCTGATTAGTACATAAAAATACAGAAAAGAAATAAATATGAATAATTAAAGATTGAAACAAGCATAAACTATTAAATATTAAAATATTCTTTATTAAATACTAGATCACAAAATTGCAATTCTGTATAAATGAGGGATGCCAACTCACAGTTCAACTGAATATTAGTATAAAAATACAGATAAATGTAAAAAGCAAAAAACTAAGCGGTTATTCTTCTCTTACCATAATAATCTCCACATCTTCTCCTTGTGATGCTGGTTTAACTTTAGGACACAATTGTAACTTCAAAAGAATTATGTGCACTGCAATGTTCAACTCTGCTACATTTCTTCGAATACAGCTCTTATGTGCCAATAATCTAATCCTTTATTTCTTTTCTTTCCCATATATAGAAGCTTGCAAGGGTACTGGATCATATACACCATGTTTTTTTGAATTATAGTTTGAGAAATATTTAAACATTTTTTTACCCATGCTAGCAAATATTACTGATAGCCTGGTGACAGACTACATTTGCCATGTTTGAATGTCCTTCAGTTTTACTATTTGAATTTAAAAAAAAACAAAAAAAACCAAACCTAAATCAAATGAGAGAAATAGTGAAAATGTTAATTTTCCCCTTCCTGAAAACCACTTAAGCCTTGAATTATATGCCACTGTTTTCTTACAATTTTTATATTGATGGCTAATAAGAAAACGCTAAGGGCAAATTTATTTTTCATTGCCCTTATTCTCATTGCTCTTTAACAATTGATTTGACAGATCATTTGTTTTAATGTATTACTCCTGGGGGAATTCTGCGCAAAAAAATTTAAAATTCTGCAAACTTTATATTGGTCAAAATAACACAATTTACATGACAGTCTTTAATTACATTTTAAACTAGTGGTGGCCCGCCACGCGTTGCAGTGGCAGTCAGGTTCTTTCCCCCCCTCCCCCTTCCCCTTGCTCATATACCTCAGTCACACATCGTCCTCCCCCTTGGTCACTCACCCCCCTGCCCCACTCCAACTCTCACCCCTCACACTCACCTCTCCCCTCTGCTTTGCGGTGGCAGAGTCAGAATTTTTCCCCCCTCCCCCTTGCTCATATACCCCCTTGCTCATATACCATCGTCCTCCCCCTTGGTCACTCACCCCCCCCCTTCCTCCCCTGTCCCCACTCTGTCTCCCCTCACACTCACCCCTCCCCCTTTGGTCACTCACCCCCCCTTCAATCCCCTGTCCCCACTCCAACTCTCACCCCTCACACTCACCGCCCCCTTCATTCTCCTCCCATCAGTGTCACCTCTCCCCGCCTACTCCCTACCCTTTCGTCAGTGACAGCACACCCTCTCTGAATCTCCTTCCCTGACTCAGATTCCCCTCCCCGTCCCTCTCCCTCTTGTGCGGTTCTGCGCAGCCCGCTCCCGAAGACGCGAGGTCAGCGAGGATTCCTCCCTGTCGTGCACGTGAGCCGTACCAGATAGCCGCCGCAGCTCCTCCCAGGTGTCGAAGTTTGGCCGGCCGACACCACCACGCCCGATATTGCCGCTGGTCCGCCGCCGCTGCTCCTCCCAGCGCCATGTTGGTGCCACTGTGTCCGATGTGCACCGCTGCTGCTCCTCCCAGCGCCATGTTGGTCCCGCTGTGCCCGACGTGCGCCCGTGCATGCACAGTACAGCAGCTTCATTTCCCAAGGTAGATAGCATGTATTGCATGTCTGTCCAACAGATGTCGCTGTTTTCCCACACACATGTAAATATGTTTTTCTCTGTAACCGTGTGACATCTATGTAATATAGTTAGAGAAGAACCTTGCCGAAAGTGAAAGCAAGGTTGTGTCCAAATTTGAAAGCAATTGGTGCAGTAGTTTCTGAGATTATCGATTACGTCCAAACTATTTTACATTTTTATTTATATAATTACAGAAAAAAGTTATTACTTAAAGTTGCAGAATTTAAATATTTTGAGCAGAATTTCCCTAGAAATTCACTGTACGTGTCCCTTCCACATACACAACACCCTCATACAGGCTCCCTCGCACACACACACACATCCCCTCATACAGGGCCCTCTCTCTTGCATACACACCGACACAAGCTCTCTTGAATACTGTGTACAGTTCTGGTTGCCGCATCTCAAAAAAGATATAGTTGCGATGGAGAAAGGTACAAAGAAGGGCAACCAAAATGATAAAGGGGATGGAACAGCTCCCCTGTGAAGAAAGACTAAAGAGGTTAGCACAGTTCAGCTTGGAGAAGAGACGACTGAGGGGGAATATGATAGAGGTGTTTAAAATCATGAGAGGTCTAGAACGGGTAGATGTGAATCGGTTATTTACTCTTTCAGATAGTAGAAGGACTAGGGGACACTCCATGAAGTTAGCATGGGGCACATTTAAAACTAATCGGAGAAAGTTCTTTTTTACTCAACGCACAATTAAACTCTGGAATTTGTTGCCAGAGGATGTGGTTAGTGCAGTTAGTATAGCTGTGTTTAAAAAAGGATTGGATAAGTTCTTGGAGGAGAAGTCCATTACCTGCTATTAAGTTCACTTAGAGAATAGCCACTGCCATTAGCAATGGTAACATGGAATAGACTTAGTTTTTGGGTACTTGCCAGGTACTTATGGCCTGGA
Organism: Rhinatrema bivittatum; assembly: GCF_901001135.1. Taxonomy (NCBI): domain Eukaryota; kingdom Metazoa; phylum Chordata; class Amphibia; order Gymnophiona; family Rhinatrematidae; genus Rhinatrema; species Rhinatrema bivittatum. The sequence goes on along the minus strand of NC_042617.1, from coordinate 231,593,257 downwards.
TTGGCCACTGTTGGAAACAGGATGCTGGGCTTGATGGACCCTTGGTCTGACCCAGTATGGCATTTTCTTATGTTCTTATGCGCGCGGCACTGTGCGCACAAGTATTTTATGCGCCCAGCTCGCTGCTGTGCGGCGACTAAGGGGGGGAAATGGTGCCGGCGACCACGCAGGCAAGATGGCGGCCCCCTCCCCCTCCGGAGGGTCTCGACATGGGAGGACCCTTGAGCCGGATCGGGGTCTAGCCCGCATGGGGCTGCTCAACCCGATTAGATAGACGCCGGAGGGATGATCTGTGCGGTTATCAAAGCCTCAGAGACCAGAGACTTAGAGAAAAGTTTTCTACCTTACCTTGTCTCGGCGCTTCCCGGTCTCCAGCTGCGGGGGGAGAGGGGAATACCTTCACCGCCGTGCTTGGTCTTGCACCCGCTGCCTCTCAGCTGCTCCCTTCACCAGGGACTAAGTCCACACCGGGACTGAGGCTTACCTCTGAGGGATCTTGGAAATCACCTCAGGAATTCTCGACTAGGGGAGGGACCCTTAGGTATCACCGCAGGAGAGCGGGGCTCATCTGTAGGTAAGATTCTCTCTTCTTTGAATTTGGAGTTTGGTTTTCTAACACTGTGCAAGCATGTGTGAAGTCCCAAACTGCTATGGAGACGGAAAAAACTGAGGAACAGAGCCTCGTGCACGGGTATATGTAGTGCTGACGTCAGATTGAAATCTGACTCCATCTCCAACTGCTATCAGGAGCACACTATACCCATTGGTCCTGAGTCTGCTACACACTAGGAAAAGGGTGAATTCAATTAACCCAGTATTAACTGGGTGAATGTTACACAAGGACATTCTAGAGAAGTAAAGTTCCTAGAAGAAATAAATAACTGCTTCATGGAGCAGCTGATACAAGAATGGAAACTATTTTAGACCTAGTCCTTAATGGAACACAAGATTTAGTACGAGAGGTAACAGTGTTGGAGCCACTTGGCAATAGTGATCACATCATCAAAATTTGACTAAACTGGAGGGAACGCAAAAAATAAATTTACTGTGACAGCATTTAATGTTCAAAAAGGTGACTGTGCTAAAATGAGGAAAATGGTTAGGAAAATACTGAAAGAAGCAAGTGCAAAAGTTAAAAGTTTAGCTCAGGCATGGACGCTGTTTAAAAATACCATCTTGAAAGCCCAGATCAGATGTATTCCATGCACTAGAAAAGGTGAAGGAAGGCTAAGCAACTACTGGCATGGTTGAAAGATGAGGTGAGAGGCTATATCATCTAAGAACATAAGAAATTGCCATGCTGGGTCAGACCAAGGGTCCATCAAGCCCAGCATTCTGTTTCCAACAGAGGCCAAACCAGGCCACAAGAACCGGGCAATTATCCAAACATTAAGAAGATCCCATGCTACAGATGCAATTAATAGCAGTGCCTATTCCCTAAGTAAACTTGATTAACAGCAGTTAATGGACTTCTCCTCCAAGAACTTATCCAAACCTTTTTTGAACCCAGCTATACTAATTGCACTAACCACATCCTCTGGCAACAAATTCCAGAGCTTTATTGTGCGTTGAGTGAAAAAGAAGTTTCTCTGATTAGTCTTAAATGTGCTACTTGCTAATTTCATAGACTGCCCCCTAGTCCTATTATCCCAAAGAGTAAATAACAGATTCACATTTACCAGTTTTAGACCTCTCATGATTTTAAACACTTCTATCATATCCCCCCTCAGCCATCTTTTCTAACCTCTTTAGTCTTTCCTCATAGGGGAGTTGTTCCATTCCCCTTATCATTTTGGTAGCCCTTCTCTGTACCTTCTCCATCGCAATTATATCTTTTTTGAGATGCGGCGACCAGAATTGTACACAGTATTCAAGGTGCGGTCTCACCATGGAGCGATACAGAGGCATTATGACATTTTCCATTTTATTCATCATTCCTTTTCTAATAATTGGCGCGTACATCTGCGGGCGAGTGGCGTCTTGCACTTGCAAGGGGGGATAAAAAACAAACAAACGTGCGGCCACTCAATCCGGCCATTCCCAGTTCCCTCCCAGTTTGCTCCAATTATGGAGCGGATTGGGAGGGAACTTCCCTATCCCTTTGCCTCCTTTTTCCCCTCTCCTCCCTGTCCCCTAAAACCCCACTTCCTACCTCCTCTTTTTTTTTTTTTTTTGGAATTTCATCTGAATAAGGAAGGAAGACTTTGGGCACGGCTGGGCTGTGTGCGAGCCGAGCTGATTTTCGCAATGGCCCGGCCTCGCGTGCATCTCCCGATATGCACAGAAGTGCTGGCCTTTGTGAAAGGGGTGGGCTGGGAGGCAGGGTGGGGAGCTGACCGGGACAGCTGCCATTCCCTGTACATACCAGGATCATTCCAGACGGTGGGTTATGTTCCCTGTCCAGCAGATGGAGTCAGAACACAAAATTCCCAGGGGAGGACCCATATAACCACGCCTCCCCTGTAACAGCTCTCAGTAACGTTCTGACTCCAGCAGATGTGAGCAGGGACTTGTGGTCCCCAGCTTGTTAGCTTAGGGCTACTTCCTCAGGGAAATCAAGTTTTAAAAAAAAAAGGAAGTTTTAAATTTACAGTTTAGGTCACTTTGCTAAGGCTCCTCTTACAGCAGGGGGAGAGCTCTCCGCTGGTGCTGGCTCATCGCTCTCTAGCCTGGTGACTTGCTGACAGGCTGTTGCCTGTTTTCTTTCTTTCTTTTCTCATTTTCCTCACTGAGGGCTCAGTTGGGGTAAGTGTATTTTTGTTTCATCTTCTTTTTCAGCAGAAGACTGCAATTTTTGGACTCCGTTCGGCTCTCTGAGGTGAAAGTCGGTAGCGCCGGCCTCTCCCTCCTGACCCAGGTTTTCCCCCCTCCCTTTTGGGGAGCGACCGACGTCCCGACCTGCGGCCCCGCGAAGCACCATTCCCCGGGGCCACCTGCTGTCGGGAGGTTAATTCCCCGTCAGTTCTTCTTTAGGTCGGTGGGGGACCGCGGCAAGTGTCCGTTGCCGGGTCGGCGCTCATTTTAGGCGCGAGCCACCTGTAGAGCCTCCCCCCCCCCCCTCTCCCTGCGGCGATGCAGTCCGCGGCGCCTTGTGAGGGCTCCGACAGGGCTGGATTATTTTCTGAAGAGGGTCTGTGCTCAGGCTGTTTCCCCGAGGGGGAATGTGCGCCAGCTACTAGCAAGGACGTTCGAGCTGCAGACCGCGTGGGAAGGAAGCGCCAGACCCCATTCCCTCTCAACGCGGGAACGGTGGCCATTTTGTTGCAAGATTCTGATGCCGCGCTTTCTGAGGAGGACATGGATAATCGTTCCCCACTTCTAGGCCCGTTTTGGACCCTTACTCCGAGTCTAATCCTGATAGGCAGAGGGGGGATCCCCCGGGGGGTGACCCCTCAGGATACCAGGCCTTTTCCCCTGAATTCATAGTCCTGATGCACAGGGCTTTTCTTCAGAGCATAGACATGACCTTTGGGACCTGGGGATCCTCTCCCCCCAAGATACCATGTCCTGCCCCCCTCCTGGGTGGGACCCTCCCTCAGGCTCGCCCCCCTTTTGTAGGCAGGGGAGCGGGGACATCTCGTGGCCCTACCGGGACACCATCGATAATACAGACTTCGGGGGAAGGACAATCCCAGGACCCTGACGTGGCCGACCCCACCTTGGCGGCCCAGGTGGAGGGCGACGACCCTAGGGTCCTCCGCATCTTCCAAGCGGCGGAGTTAGATGACCTCATTCCCTACATCCTCCAGGAAATGGATATTGATCCCCCTCCGGAACCGGTGGGGCCTGACCCGGCTCTCAAGAAGGGGGACCCCCTCCTAGCAGGACTGCGGCCTCTAGCCAAGTCTTTTCCCACTCATCACAAGATCTTGCAGTTGATCACTCGGGAATGGGATTCCCCGGAGGCCAACCTTAGGGTTGGTAGAGCCATGGAAAAATTGTATCCTCTGCCGGCCGATCTTTTGGAAATTCTCAAAGTTCCCACCGTAGATTCTGCGGTATCAGCGGTCACAAAGCATACCACTATTCCTGTCACTGGAGGGACGGCGTTGAAGGATATGCAGGATCGGAAGCTGGAGGATTACCTCAAGCGTATCTTTGAGGTCTCGGCCTTAGGGATGCGGGCGGCTATCTGCAGTTCCCTCGCACAGTGAGCGGGTCTTCTGTGGGTGCAGCAGCTTCTCACCTCCCAGTCCTTACCAGACGCTGAGGCTCACCAGGCGGACAGACTGGAAGCCATGGTTGCCTATGGAGCGGATGCTTTATATGATCTTTTAAGGGTCCTAGCCCGAACCATGGTGGCGGCGGTCTCAGCGCATCTGCTCCTTTGGCTTCGCAATTGGTCGGCTGATGCCTCTTCCAAGACACGTTTGGGGTCCCTTCCTTTTAAGGGTAGGTATCTTTTTGGTGAAGACTTGGATCAGATCATCAAGTCCCTTAATGAGAACGCGGTGCACAAGTTGCCCGAAGATCGACCCCGTTCGTCAAGATCATATAAATACTCCAGAAACCGTTATCGTAACCAGCGGAGAGCGCGTCCTCAGAGGCAACAGCCACCTCTGGCTCCCTCTTCTCGTTCGCACTCCTGGAACCGGCCCTTTCATGGGCGCCGCCAGGGTAAGGAAGCGCAGGGTGCTGGTACATCCGCTAAATCTACCCAATGATGCCAGACGGACCCGCGAGGTAGTTCCTCGACTGGGGGGTCGCCTTGCTCTCTTCTACGAAGAGTGGGTCCAAATCACGTCTGATCAATGGGTTCTGGATATTCTAAGACGCGGTTACGCTTTGGATTTTGTTTGCGCTCCTCTGGACCGGTTCCTGTTTTCCCCTTTAATCAAACAGGGAGCCGTGCGGCAGACCCTCGATCATCTCCTTCAATTGGGGGCCATAGTGCCGGTGCCAGCCGCCGAACTGGGCCGGGGGCATTATTCAATCTACTTTGTGGTTCCCAAGAAGGAAGGTACTTTTCGTCCTATTCTGGATCTCAAGCAGGTCAACCGGTCCCTCAGAGTCCCTCGTTTCCGCATGGAGACACTCCGTTCAGTGTTAGCGGCAGTTCATCCGGGAGAATTCTTGGCTTCGTTGGATCTCACTGAGGCGTATCTCCACATACCAATTTGTCAAGCTCATCAGCGTTACCTACGCTTCAAAATTTTGGGTCAACACTTCCAATTTCGCGCTCTTCCCTTTGGCCTGGCCACAGCTTCACGGGTTTTCACAAAGATCATGGTGGTAGTGGCGGCAACCTTGCGCAAGGAAGGCATCCTTGTGCATCCTTACCTAGACGATTGGCTTATCCGTGCAAAGTCACGAGCGCAGTGTATCCTCGCAGTCGACAGAGTGGTACAACTTCTCCAATCTCTGGGATGGATTGTCAACTTCAGCAAGAGCAGCCTGGTCCCGTCCCAGTCATTGGATTTTCTGGGAGCTCACTTCGACACAAAGAATGCCAGGGTTTTTCTGCATCCGGACAGAGCTCATTCTCTGCGTCAGATTCAAGGATTTATGGCGCTCGAGGCGCCCACTGCCTGGGACTACCTGCAGGTACTGGGGACCATGGCCTCGACCATCGATCTGGTTCCTTGGGCGTTCGCGCATCTGAGGCCTCTGCAGAGATCCCTACTCTCCCGGTGGCAGCCAGTGTCGAGAGATTTTCCAGGCAATCCTTCCGATTCCAAGAGGAACCTTCATCAGTCTCCATTGGTGGCTGGAACCGCGGCACCTAGCTCAGGGGGTGTAACTGGAGGACCCGGATTGGGTGATTATCACCACGGATGCCAGCCTCACAGGCTGGGGAGCGGTCTGTCGGGACAGCTCAATCCAGGGTCGATGGACGGAGGAACAGTCGAAGTGGCCCATCAACCGCTTGGAGACCAGGGCGGTCCGTCTGGCGTTACAGGGTTTCTTCCCCATAGTACGCCATCAAGCAGTCAGGGTGCTATCGGACAATGCGACTACACTGGCGTACATCAATCGCCAGGGAGGCACGAGAAGTCTGTTGGTCTCTCTGGAAATCGACAAATTGATGGAGTGGGCAGAGCTTCACCTCCGACTAGCGGCCTCGCATATAGCGGGAGTGGACAATGTACAGGTGGACTTTCTCAGCCGACAAAACTTGGATCCCGGAGAGTGGGAGCTCTCGCAGCAGGCGATGGGGGACACCGCACCGCCGGAAATGCAAAGGCCGCCCGCTTCTTCAGCCGCAGGCGGGAGCGCGGCGCCGAGGGCGTGGACACGCTGGTCCTGCCCTGGCCGCGCCACTGTCTCCTATATGTTTTCCCACCGTGGCCCCTCGTGGGCAAGGTCATCCGCAGGATAGAGGCACACCAGAGAAGGGCAACCAAAATGATCAAGGGGATGGAACAGCTCCCCTATGAGGAAAGGCTGAAGAGGTTAGGGCTGTTCAGCTTGGAGAAGAGATGGCTGAGGGGGGATATGATAGAGGTCTTTAAGATCATGAGAGGTCTTGAACGAGTAGATGTGAATCGGTTATTTACACTTTCGAATAATAGAAGGACTATGGGGAATTCCATAAAGTTAGCAAGTAGCACATTTAAAACTAATCGGAGAAAATTCTTTTTCACTCAACGCACAATAAAGCTCTGGAATTTGTTGCCAGAGGATGTGGTTAGTGCAGTTAGTGTAGCTGGGTTAAAAAAAGGTTTGGATAAGTTCTTGGAGGAGAAGTCCATTAACGGCTATTAATCAAATTTACTTAGGGAATAGCCACTGCTATTAATTGCATCAGTGGCATGGGATCTTCTTAGTGTTTGGGTAATTGCCAGGTTCTTGTGGCCCGGTTTGGCCTCTGTTGGAAACAGGATGCTGGGCTTGATGGACCTTTGGTCTGACCCAGCATGGCAATTTTCTTATGTACTTATGTTCTTAAGGGCCGGTGATCCTTGTGGCGCCAGAGTGGCCCCGACGACCGTGGTTCACGGATCTGCGCAATTTGACGGTGGAGGGTCCCCTTCGTCTTGGTCAGCTGCCACGTCTTCTACGCCAGGGACCAATATTTTTCAAGGAGGTAGATCGCTTCTGTCTTGCGGCCTGGCTTTTGAGAGGCATCAGTTGAGGAGGCGCGGTTATCCGGAACCGGTTATTTCAACGCTACTGAAAGCACATAAGATGTCCACCTCTGTTAGCTATGTTCGAGTCTGGAAGGTCTTTGAGGATTGGTGTGGAGCGAATGACATTCTTCCCATGCAGGTCTCAGTGCTACAAGTCCTTTCCTTCTTGCAGGCAGGTTTGGATTTGGGTCTTGCTTACAATTCTCTTCGGGTTCAGGTGGCGGCCTTTGGGGCTTTTCTTCGCAGTGGAAATAAGGAGTTTCTGTCCTCGCATCCGGACGTCTCCTGTTTCCTTAAAGGAGTGAAACACTTGAAGCCTCCGATTCGCCCACCTTGTCCGTCGTGGAATCTGAATCTGGTGCTCCGAGTCCTCTGTGGTTCACCGTTCGAACCTCTAAGCTCGGCTACCATCAAGGACGTCACTCTCAAGACCATTTTTCTCGTGGCAATCAGTTCAGCAAGACGTATTTCCGAGCTGCAGGTCCTATCCTGTCGTGAACCATACCTTCGTTTCACGCCTATTTATTTATTTTATTTATTTATTTAAAAAACTTTTTTATACTGGCATTCGTAGGACACATCATGTCGGTTTACAAATATCTGAGAAGGAAAGGAAATTACAATGAACAGGGAAGGGGAAAACTGGATGAGTACACAAGTATAAGAGAGGAGAGTTTACAAGCAGCGTTACAACTATTTGCATTCAATTAGGATTAGATATGCAAATGAACTAATATACAATGTTACATGGCATGTGCACTTGATACACTTAGCATACGGAACTTATTTACAGTGATGCTGGGCATGTGTACTTGATATACAGGGATGGTTGGGGGGGGAGAGGGGTTAGGGGAGGGAGCGGGGATGGTTCTGGGATGGTAGATAAGGATCGGGGAAAAGGATATAGGCTCGATTGGAATTGAGGTGAAACATGGTAAAACATCGGTTAGGATCAGGTGGAATTGGGGTATGCTTGTTTAAAGAGCTATGTCTTGATTCCTTTTTTGAAATGGCTCGGACTGTTCTAAGCGGAGTTTGACGGGTAGGGAATTCCAGAGGGTAGGGCCCGCAATGGAGAAGGCTCTATCCCTAGTGGCGGTGAGGTGCCCAATTTTAAGTGAAGGGGTTTGAAGAGTGCCAGCAAGGGAGTTTCTAGTGGGGCGATTGGCTTGGCGGAATTGTGGCATGTCTTCAAGCCAGGGTGAATTGTTGTTGTGTAGAGTGTTGTGGAGGATGGTAAGTGTTTTATATTGGGAACGGAAGGTGATGGGGAGCCAATGGAGGTCTTGGAGTATGGGAGTGATGTGGTCGGTTTTTCTGGTGTTTGTTAAGATTCTTGCCATGGCATTTTGGAGGATTTGGAGTGGTTTAATGGTGGAGGAGGGGAGGCCTAAGAGGAGGGAATTGCAATAGTCGAGTTTGGTGAGTATGGTGGTTTGCATAACCGTGCGGAAGTCATGGGCATGTAAAAGGGGTTTCAGTTTCTTGAGGATTTGTAGTTTGTAGAAGCCCCCTTTTAGAAGTGATTTAATGTGAGATTTGAAGCAGAGTTGATTGTCTAGGGTTACTCCTAGATCTGACACTGGGCGGTAGTGTGTGAGTTTGTGAGGCGTTGAGGATCATTTGGTGGATTGAGTTGAGGGGTTGGTTAGCTAGGATAAGGATTTCAGTTTTCGAGGTGTTAAGTGCTAGGTGGAGATTGGAGAGGAGAGAGCTAATGGATGTCAAGCATATTTCCCAGTGTTGAAGTGTTTCGCTGATGGATTTTTGAATTGGAATAAGTATTTGTACGTCGTCAGCGTACAGGAAGAATTTTAGCCCTAGTTTAGAGAGGTGGTGGCAGAGAGGGAGTAAGTATATATTGAAGAGGGTGGAGGATAGAGAGGAGCCTTGGGGTACCCCTTGTGTGAGGGGAATGTGTGTGGATTCAAAGTTGTCAAGCTTGACTAAGTATTTACGGTGGTCCAGGTATGAGGAGAACCAGGATAAGGCTGTGTTTGAGATGCCTATCTCTGCTAATCGTGATAAAAGGATTTGATGATTCACGGTATCGAACGCGGCTGAGATGTCGAGAAGGGCGAGTATATATGATTGGCCGTGGTCCATGCCTTTAAGAATGGTATCCGTTAATGCGAGTAGGAGTTTTTCGGTGCTGCGGTCTTTACGAAAACCATATTGAGTGGGGTGTAGGATATTGTTTTCTTCTAGGAAATCGGAGAGTTGTGTGTTAACCACTTTCTCCATGATTTTAGATATGAAGGGCAGATTGGAAATGGGTCTGTAATTTGCAGGGTCATTGTGGTCAAGGGTGGGTTTCTTTAGTAGTGGCTTCACGATGGCGAGTTTGTGAGTCGGGGACTTTCCCGGAAATGATGGAGCAGTTTATGATATCTGCTATTGGTTTTGCAATGGCAGAGGGGATGGAGAGGAGGATTTTTGATGGGATGGTGTCTACGCTGTGAGTGGATGGTCGCATCTTTTTTAGTATGGATTCCACTTCCATCACGGAGGTAGTGCCAAGGGAGTTGAGGTTAATGTTGTTGTCGATCGGTAGTGGGTCTGTGGGTGCGGGGTTAAGGGGTAGGCGTGTTAGAATTTTGGAGATTTTATTTTGAAAGTAGTCGGCTAGATTCTCACATTTCTCTTTGCTGTTAATTACTTGTGAGGAGGGAGAGGGGGACTTTGTGAGTTCCATAACAAGGCAAAATAAGGCGTTTGGATTGAATTTATAACTGTGGATTTTTGCTGCGTAGAAGTCGCGTTTGGCGTGGATGGTTGCTTGCCGGTATGTGTGCAAAGTGTGTTTGTAGGCCATTTTGTGTGTGGGTGTAGGCTGTTTACGCCAGGTGCGTTCTTTGGTTCTGAGGTCTTGCTTTAGTTTTCTTAGTTCAGCGGTGTACCATGGCTTTCTCTCGGTACGTGTGGGGGTTATTGTTTTATGGATGATGGGGCAAAGATCATCAGCTATGTTGGATATGGACTTATTCCAAGATAGTAGGGCAGAGTCCGGGTTAGTTAAGTCTAGGTTTTCACTTATTTTGCTGAATGCTAGGGAGAGTTCCTCCGAGGAGCATTGTTTACGGAGTGAAATTGTTTTTTTTATGTGAGCTTGCGTTTGGTGTTTCAGTATTGATGGTGAGGTGGGCATTGATGAGAAAATGGTCTGACCAGGGGATGGGGGTGGTAGTGGGTGTTTGGGGTACTGTGATGCATGTGTTTACAAAGAGGAGGTCGAGGGTGTGGCCAGCTTTGTGTGTGGGTTTGGAGATAAGCTGTCTGAAGCCCAGGGTTTTGAGGGTGAGAAGTAGAGGAGGACCGGAAGTAGAGGAGGACCGGAAGGCTCATCTGCATACTGCTCCCAGCATCCCCCGGGAGAGGAGTCCAGAAGTCACCGCAAGTGATCCAGGGATTGGCGTCCATAGCCCAGCTTCCAGAGGCCCAGCATTCCTTTGCAGTAGAGGAGGACCGGAAGGCTCATCTGCATACTGCTCCCAGCATCCCCCGGGAGAGGAGTCCAGAAGTCACCGCAAGTGATCCAGGGATTGGCGTCCATAGCCCAGCTTCCAGAGGCCCAGCATTCCTTTGCAGTAGAGGAGGACCGGAAGGCTCATCTGCATACTGCTCCCAGCATCCCCCGGGCGAGGAGTCCAGAAGTCACCGCAAGTGATCCAGGGATTGGCGTCCATAGCCCAGCTTCCAGAGGCCCAGCATTCCTTTGCAGTAGAGGAGGACCGGAAGGCTCATCTGCATACTGCTCCCAGCATCCCCCGGGCGAGGAGTCCAGAAGTCACCGCAAGTGATCCAGGGATTGGCGTCCATAGCCCAGCTTCCAGAGGCCCAGCATTCCTTTGCAGTAGAGGAGGACCGGAAGGCTCATCTGCATACTGCTCCCAGCATCCCCCGGGCGAGGAGTCCAGAAGTCACCGCAAGTGATCCAGGGATTGGCGTCCATAGCCCAGCTTCCAGAGGCCCAGCATTCCTTTGCAGTAGAGGAGGACCGGAAGCGCGCGCTGTTAGGCGCGCGAATCTCGAACCCTTCCATTAACTGAGTGAAGATTAACGGTGGTTAAAGAGGATTGGTAAGTATAGCTTTCAGAAATTTTTGGGCTTATAAAAGTTGGTGAAAGGTGAAATTAAGGGATATATTCTTTAGAGTTTGTGTGTGTCTGAGGTAATAAGCAAGCCAGAGATAGTTAATTCCAGTATCTGTCTTTCCCACCCACTCAACCCTTGATTTTTAGGCACGAGACAGTTTTTCATCAAAAATCAATCAGGGTCTTATCTAAATCATACTATTGTACCAGCCCTTACTGAAAGTTTAATCATCCCCTTGTAGGAAACTAGCTGATTAATTAGTAAATTCACCTGTAAATTTAAACTACTCTCATTCCAACTCCCTTAGTATCTTAAACTTAACTAGGAACTCAATAAAACTAAGATGAAGGCAGCAGTCCAGCAACAAGAGGGAGGCTTTCCAGTCTTTTGCATTGAGTGTCACATGTATGATTTTTTACCTGCCGGTGAGAGATTGTATGTGTGCACCCGGTGCAAAGAGCTCCTGGCTCTCAGGGAACGAGTCCGATCTCTGGAGGCTAGAGTGGCAGACTTGGAGGAGCTGAGGGAGACAGAGAGGTACATTGACGAGACCTTCAGGGACATAGTAGTCAAGTCCCAAATCCAGTCTGGCAGCCCTAGTGCTGCCTTGGATCAGAAAGGTCTCCCAGTAGGAGATCATCACCCTGGTGTAGCAGGAAGTGATCCTGTAGCAAGGACCTGCTCTCTAGGTGATGTATTGTCCTCTCGCACCGAGGACAAGTCTCCCAGGGCTACTGCCCAGGAGGGAAGGGTTAGGCCTGCCATCATAGTTGGCGATTCAATTATTAGAAATGTAGATAGCAGGGTGGCTGGTGGACGTGAGGACCGCCTGGTAACTTGCCTGCCTGGTGCGAAGGTGGCAGACCTCACGCGCCACCTAGATAGGATTATAGATAGTGCTGGGGAGGAGCCGGCTGTCGTGGTACATGTGGGCACCAACGACATAGGAAAGTGTGGGAGAGAGGTTCTGGAAGCCAAATTTAGGATATTAGGTAGGAAGCTAAAATCCAGAACCTCCAGGGTGGCATTCTCTGAAATGCTTCCTGTTCCACGTGCAGGACCCCAGAGGCAGGCAGAGCTCCAGAGTTTCAATGCGTGGATGAGACGATGGTGTAGGGAAGAGGGATTCAGCTTTGTAAGGAACTGGGGAAACTTTTGGGGAAAGGGGAGACTTTTCCGAAAGGATGGGCTCCACCTTAACCAGAGTGGAACCAAGCTGCTGGCACTAACTTTCAAAAAGGAGATAGAGCAGCTTTTAAACTAGAACAAAGGGGAAAGCCGACAGTCACTCAGCAGTGCATGGTTCGGAGAAATGTATCCTTGAAGGATACTAATGAAACAGGAGAGTTAGGGCATCCCAACAGAGAGGTTCTATTAAAAGCAAATATAGTCCATATGCCTATATGTAAAAAATCACCAAAACTAATGATTTCCGAATTATCCCAAACAACTGAAAAGCAGGTTGTTAAAACAAACAAAAAACACACTTTGAAATGTCTATATGCCAATGCCAGAAGTCTAAGAAGTAAGATGGGAGAGTTAGAGTGTATAGCAGCAAATGATGAGATTGACATAATTGGCATCACAGAAACTTGGTGGAAGGAGGATAACCAATGGGACAGTGCTATATCAGGGTACAAATTATATCGCAATGATAGGGAGGATCAACTTGGTGGGGGTGTGGCACTTTATGTCCGGGAGGGTATAGAGTCCAACAGGCTAAAGATCATACAAGAGACTAAATGCTCAGTAGAATCTATATGGGTAGAAATCCCATGTGTGTTGGGTAAGAGTATAGTGATAGGAGTATACTACCGTCCACCTGGACAAAATGGTCAGACAGATGATGAAATGCTAAGAGAAATCAGGGAAGCAAACCAATTTGGCAGTGCAATAATAATGGGAGATTTCAATTACCCCAATATTGATTGGGTAAATGTAACATCAGGACTTGCTAGAGATATAAAGTTCCTGGATGTAATAAATGATTGTTTCATGGAGCAATTGGTTCAGGAACCAACAAGAGAGGGAGCTATTTTAGATTTAATTCTTAGTGGAACACAGGATTTGGTGAGAGAGGTAACGGTGGTGGGGCCACTTGGCAACAGTGATCATAACATGATCAAATTTAAACTAATAACTGGTAGGGGGACAATAAGTAAATCTGCAGCTCTAACACTAAACTTTCAAAAGGGAAACTTTGATAAAATGAGGAAAATAGTCAGAAAAAAACTGAAAGGTGCAGCTGCAAAGGTTAAAAGTGTTCAACAGGCTTGGACATTGTTTAAAAATACAATCCTAGAGGCGCAGTCCATATGTATTCCACGCATTAAGAAAGGAGGAAGGAAGGCAAAACGATTATCGTCATGGTTAAAAGGTGAGGTGAAAGAGGCTATTTTAGCCAAAAAAATCATCCTTCAAAAATTGGAAGAAAGATCCATCTGAAGAAAATAGGATAAAACATAAGCATTGTCAAGTTAAGTGTAAAACATTGATAAAACAAGCGAAGAGAGAATTTGAAATGAAGTTGGCCATAGAGGCAAAAACTCATAATAAAAACTTTTTTAAATATATCCAAAGCAAGAAACCTGTGAGGGAGTCGGTTGGACCATTAGATGACCGAGGGGTTAAAGGGGCTCTTAGGGAAGATAAGGCCATTGCAGAAAGACTAAATGAATTCTTTGCTTCTGTGTTTACTAGTGAGGATGTTGGGGAGATACCAGTTCCGGAGTTGGTTTTCAGGGGTGATGAGTCAGACGAACTGAACGAAATCACTGTCAACCTGGAAGATGTAGTAGGCCAGATTGACAAACTAAAGAGTAGCAAGTCACCTGGACCGGATGGTATGCATCCCAGGGTACTAAAGGAACTCAAAAATGAAATTTCTGACCTATTAGTTAAAATTTGTAACCTATCATTAAAATCATCCATTGTACCTGAAGACTGGAGGGTGGCCAATGTAACCCCAATATTTAAAAAAGGCTCCAGGGGTGATCCGGGTAACTATAGACCAGTGAGCCTAACTTCAGTGCCGGGAAAAATAGTGGAAACTATCCTCAAGATCAAAATTGTAGAGCATATAGAAAGACATGATTTAATGGGACATAGTCAACATGGATTTACCCAAGGGAAGTCTTGCCTAACAAACCTGCTTCATTTTTTTGAAGGGGTTAATAAACATGTGGATAAAGGTGAACCGGTAGATGTAGTGTATTTGGATTTTCAGAAGGCGTTTGACAAAGTCCCTCATGAGAGGCTTCTACGAAAACTAAAAAGTCATGGGATAGGAGGCGATGTCCTTTCGTGGATTACAAGCTGGTTAAAAGACAGGAAACAGAGAGTAGGACTAAATGGTCAATTTTCTCAGTGGAAAAGGGTAAACAGTGGAGTGCCTCAGGGATCTGTACTTGGACCGGTGCTTTTCAATATATATATCAATGATCTGGAAAGGAATACGATGAGTGATGTTATCAAATTTGCAGATGATACAAAATTATTCAGAGTAGTTAAATCACAAGCAGACTGTGATACATTACAGGAGGACCTTGCAAGACTGGAAGATTGGGCATCCAAATGGCAGATGAAATTTAATGTGGACAAGTGCAAGGTGTTGCATATAGGGAAAAATAACCCTAGCTGTAGTTCGATGTTAGGTTCCATATTAGGAGCTACCACCCAAGAAAGAGATCTAGGCGTCATAGTAGATAATACATTGAAATCGTCAGCTCAGTGTGCTGCAGCAGTCAAAAAAGCAAATAAAATGTTAGGAATTATTAGGAAGGGAATGGTTAATAAAACGGAAAATGTCATAATGCCTCTATATCGCTCCATGGTGAGACCACACCTTGAATACTGTGTACAATTCTGGTCGCCGTATCTCAAAAAAGATATAGTTGCAATGGACAAGGTACAGAGAAGGGCAACCAAAATGATAAAGGGGATGGAACAGCTCCCCTATGAGGAAAGGCTGAAGAGGTTAGGGCTGTTCAGCTTGGAGAAGAGACGGCTGAGGGGGGATATCATAGAGGTCTTTAAGATCATGAGAGGTCTTGAACGAGTAGATGTGACTCGGTTATTTACACTTTCGAATAATAGAAGGACTAGGGGGCATTCCATGAAGTTAGCAAGTAGCACATTTAAGACTAATCGGAGAAAATTCTTTTTCACTCAACGCACAATAAATCTCTGGAATTTGTTGCCAGAGGATGTGGTTAGTGCAGTTAGTGTAGCTGGGTTCAAAAAAGGTTTGGATAAGTTCTTGGAAGAGAAGTCCATTAACTGCTATTAATCAAGTTTACTTGGGGAATAGTCACTGCTATTAATTGCATCAGTAGCATGGGATCTTCTAGGTGTTTGGGTAATTGCCAGGTTCTTGTGGCCTGGTTTGGCCTCTGTTGGAAACAGGATGCTGGGCTTGATGGACCCTTGGTCTGACCCAGCATGGCAATTTCTTATGTTCTTATGTTCTTAAGTAGGGTTTCACAGGCAGGTGTGTTGGGGTGGGTGTCCACATGGAGATTGAAGTCTCCGAGTATCACTGCGGGGGTGTCTGACTTTATGTTGTCGGTGATGTATTCAATGAATGGTGAAGGGTCCTGTTCGAGTATGCCGGGGGGGGGCGTAGACGAGGCAGATTTGCAGGGATTTGGATTTAAAAAGACCAATTTCAAGTCTTGGGGGGGGGGGGGGGGAACTGGTCTGTAGCTTGAGGTTAAGGACTTTCTTGGTTGCAAGGAGTATGCCGCCGCCTCTTTTTTTGGGCCTAGGAATGGAGAAAATGTCGTATGTCTGTGTTGGGAGTTGGTTGATAAAAACATGGTCTGTGTTCTTCAGCCAGGATTCTGTGATGGCACAGATATCTGGGTTGGAGTCAGTGAGTAAGTCTTGGAGTATGGGTGCTTTCTTTAGGATGGATTGTGCGTTGAATAGGGAGATGGTCAGTGTTGCTAGGCCTAGCAGCTGTGTGAGGGGGGAGATCATGATGGGCACTAGGGATTTGTGCTGGGTAAAGGAGTGAGGGTGTGCTAGGCGGAGGGTCCGCCGGTGGGGGTGGTGTATGATCGGGATGGTGGGGAAGCACATTTTGGGAGGGGACAGGTGGTTGATAGGTAGAGGGTAGGTGGAAGTCGGTCGACAGGTTAGGAGGGAGGAGATAGGGGGAGGTAGGTTGGGTTGTACTATTAGGATGGTGGCAGGTGGGAAAGTTCAGATTAGGAGAGAGAGTAAGGGTGTGCAGTGGAGGTGAGGTAGGCGGATTATACTGCTGGGTATGGAGTAGTCTGATTGGAGCAGGTTTAGACAGCTAGTATAGCGTAGGTTTCAGGGGAATGAACTGGGAGCAGTGCTACACATTTAGAGATACAGAGTAAAATGATACAGTGCGATGGAACAGTGTAGAATACGGTGTGAAATACATTGTAATAATATGGTACAACTAATTCAGAATAATCAGTACAGTATAGTTCAATGTAGTAGGGTCAGGAAATGCAGCGCAATATAATCCAGGGGTATAGTATAGGGTCATGGGTGCGGTGAAATATAATATAGTGAGTGGTTCCAGTGAGCTTACCAGATATAAGGTTGGGGTCTGGCAGGAAATGGTCTCCACACACAATTATCCGGCCTCAGATGCAGGGGCTTAGGTGAGGTTGGAGGTCATGTTGTCTCTAGGTCTTGGAAATCTTGGGTGCAGGATTTCGCTGCCGGGTCTTTTTGACAATGGAGAGAGGCTCGGCGATCGTAGGTCTTCTGTTTGCGGTCTTTTCTGGCTGTGAGAGAGTCGGTGCGGAGATAGGGTAGGTTCTTGGGGCTGCACGAAGGGGCTCACAAAGGGGCAGGCCCCTTTGTCGCGCTCCTTCGGCGCGCGACGCCTTGGAGCTGTGAAGAATTTAAAGTCCAGTCGGGGCTGTCCCCCGATTGGCTGGTCGGCGAGGGAGTCCAGGCGCTGGGTTGGCTGCCGAAGATGGGAGCGCTGGATTGGCTGTCGGCAGCAGAAGAGGAAGCAGCCTGAAGGGGTTTCGCTGAGGACGGTTCCTTCTTTTCTCCCTAAAGTGGTTTCGGCATTCCACCTCAACCAATCGGTGGAATTACCATCTTTTGCCTCTTCTGAGTCTGGAGACCTGCGTAGACTGGATGTACGGCAGTCTCTGATACGCTATCTGGAGGTGACTAATGATTTTCGGCTCTCCAATCATCTGTTTATCCTCTGGTCCAGACCCCGGAAGGGTTGCATGGCCTCCAAACAATCTATAGCGCGGTGGTTGAAGGGAGCGATCATAGCGGCGTACCTTGGCGTAGGTAAGTCCCCTCCTCCACTGGTTGTCAAGGCTCATTCTCTTCGAGCCCAGGCGACATCTTGGGCGGAGAGCTCCTCTGTCTCCACTCAGGAGATTTGTAGGGCGGCCACCTGGAAGTCGATCCATACTTGTGCGAGACATTATCGCCTGGACGTTGGTGCTCCGTCGGCGGTCAGCTTGGAGACAAGGTAATATGAGCAGGGCTGTCTGCGGCCCACCCGTGATGGGAAAGCTTTGGTATATCCCACCGTCTGGAATGATCCTGGTATGTACAGGGAAAAGAAAATTATTCCTTACCTGCTAATTTTCGTTCCTGTAATACCATGGACCATTCCAGACACCCTCCCTTGGTTTGGGGGTTTGCTTGTGGGACATCCCTGCCTACCTGTCTTAACAATCTTTCACTCTGTATTTCGAATACTGCGCGACTTTTTTGTGCACGCACTGCTGTTCGCAAGTTCACTGTTCAGAATTTAGTTGCTGTTTATTTGGACAGCGGTTATTTCAATTCCTTCTGTGATTACTTGATCCCTCTGTTTTTGGTCTCTCTTTTTTGGGCTTTGTTAGTTTAGTTACTGAGAGCTGTTACAGGGGAGGCGTGGTTATATGGGTCCTCCCCTGGGAATTTTGTGTTCTGACTCCATCTGCTGGACAGGGAACATAACCCACCGTCTGGAATGATCCATGGTATTACAGGAACGAAAATTAGCAGGTAAGGAATAATTTTCTTTTAGGCTCTGTCCTGGGGAAGCGTGTGCCAGTAGCTGGCTGGCGCGTGGCTGGGCCATTGTGAAAATGTGCTCGGCTTGCGCACAGCTCGGCCACGGCCTGTGTTTTGCGCTCGCTGGGCTTTTAAAATTTGAACTTTAAGTTTCTGGACCAAATATGGGTTTTCTTCAGGTGTGCCCATGAAGGTTTTAAATTAGTCCAGTATAAGTTACTACATCCTTCAGAGAATCCAGAGTCCACTTTTTGGTTTGATCTCACTAGTGATTCACAAATTAAATATGGCAAACCATTCAAATAAGAATGTTATGTTACATTGTTTAACTTATCTATTTATTCTGACCTCGTTTGCCATTTTCCAGTTACCTTTCTCTCCTGTTCCTTTCAGTCCCAGCCCCTTTCCCTGTTTGATGTACTTTCTACCTTCAGTTTGAATGTAAACCGGTATGATGTAAGCACTAATACGGTATAGAAAAGAATTAAATAATAAATAAATTTTGCTATGATTGGTATTGTATACTGAAATGTACGTGTCAAAGACATGATTTTATCAAAAGCTATTGTGTTGTAGCATACCACTTCTCCTTTAGAATTCACATTGAAAAATAGTGGCTTAGTTTAATGCCAACTTTTCTTTATCCAAGTCTAATATAATTTAATAAAATGTTTCATTCCTGCTGACTCAGTATATAGTGGTTTAGAATTTTTTATGGAAAGGGCAGGGAGGGTATTAATGTTCAGATTTTCACCTTATCTTTGTCATCTGAATTGTGGTCCTCTTTTCCAGCATATGTAACATGCTATCACTGGTGGTTCTGGTTTTTAATTTACTGTTTCATTTTTTGAAGAAGAAAGAAGATTGGATATTGATGAGAAGCCTCTTGTCGTACAGTTAAATTGGAATAAAGATGACAGAGAGGGAAGGTTTGTTCTAAAGAATGAAAATGACATACTTCCACCAAAGGTAAGGGCCTTTGCATAGGATGGGGATCCTGGTTTGTTCTCCCGGATTTCCATAGGCACTGCTAACATAGGCACAAACCTGTGTTAGCAGATGCATTCATAAAGTGCAAATGCTGGGTATTGCATACATCAGTTTTGTATGTAAGCTCTTGAAAAATAAAAGGCCTTCTGAGAAGTAGCAGAAGACTGGGATATGCTCCCTATCTCAAATATTAATTAGATAAGGAACAAGCTTGATTTGTAAATCTGATGGTCAGAGCTTACTGTGTGATGTGTATACCGTATTTGCCGGCGCATAGGACGCAGTGGCGTATAAGACCCACCCCCTTTTTTATACATATTTTTAAGGAAAAAAATAATCGGGGAGCGATTCTGCAGGTCCTATGCACCGGTAATCAAAATTACTAACAGCGTCCGGTTGGGGGAATTGTTGCGCCGCCCGATTCGGGGAGCGATTCTGCAGGTCCTATGCACCGGTAACGCTTCCCGATTGGCCAGTGCTGGGCAAAGGGGGCTTGCTGAAGCACGATAAGCCCCCTTTGCCCAGCACCAGCCAATGGGGCGGCGCACCCTCGCTCCCTGACGCCACCATGACACTCTGGTTCCTCCTCCCCCCACTGGACGCTTAGTAATTTTGAGCTGGTAATCAAAATTACTAACAGCATTCGCTGGGGGGGGGGGGGGGGGAGCGAGGGCGTGAGGGTGCGCCGCCCGATTGGCCGGTGCTGGGTGTCAGCGTCAGCTGTTGATTTTGATTGGGGAAGCTGCGCTTTGGAAAGCCCCTTTAACTCAGCACCAACTCAGGCCAAACAGGCGGCGCACCCTCGCTCCCTGATGCCACCGCGTCACTCCCCCCCCCCCCCCCCCCCCCCACTGGATGCCGTTAATTTTGATTACCGGCGCATAGTACGCACTCCTTATTTTTCCCCTATTTTGAGAGGAAAAAAGTGCGTCCTATATGCCAGCAAATATAGTATATAGATAGATATATGCACACACAGAGGCTATAGAAAATCTACATTACCTTCCAAATTGTTCACCTTTTATTGCCTTATAGCTTGGAAATAGAACAAACTGTTTTAATGCAATTTATTTTTCCACACATTCCACCTAAAAGGGATGGCCATATCCCCAAGTGAAAAATATAGTCTAGATCAGTGGTTCTCAACCTTTTTCCTATCGTGACACACCTGACAGGTCACGCTCAAATGTGTGAGACACTGCTCATTACAATTCACGGCAGAAAATAAAAGGTAAAGGTCCGGTAATTATTTTTATTACATAGAAACATAGAAATGACGGCAGAAGAAGACCAAATGGCCCATCTAGTCTACCCAGCAAGCTACGCACTTTATCCATTTTCCCCCCTTTTTTTTTTCTCTCCCACCTGTTACTAATGGCTTCCAGTACCCTCCAGCCCTAATTCACCTCCACCCCACCACCAATTTAGAGAGCAGCGCCGTATCTGCATCCAAGTGAACGTCCAGCTCAATTAGGGGTAGCAACTGCTGTAACAAGTAGGCCACACCCTTACCCCATACTCTTACCCACCCCTGGTTTTTTATTTATTTATTTATTTATTTTTGGAAATAGCAGCCCTCCATCCTTCCGCTCCGTGAAGGTGGAACACCAACTACTGGCCACTGGCATCCCGCTCTGTGAATGCCTCTGTGGCAACTGCCGCTCCGTGCAGTGTTTGAATGCCTCTGTGGCTACTGCCGCTCCGTGCAGTGTTTGAATGCCTCTGTGGCTACTGCAGCTCTGTGTTATTGTTTAAAATGACACAAGGAAAAGATACGTATTCTGTCTGAACAGAAATTGCGTAAATAGTAAACATCCCGCACCAATTTCCAGCACTTAAACATTAACCACCTTACCTAAGAAAAGTCAACACTGAAAATATTACACCAGGCCTTAAGACACCAATACATCTCCTATTAGGAAAACAGACCAAGTCAGGCTGCTGTAGAGCCCTACACAGAAATTACACACCAGCAGAAAACCTCACCTAAATCACATGTGCTGACCCTCACCTAACAAAGAATAAAGAGACCAAAACGCATAACTAGAAGCATGCAGAAAAAACTGAATTGGAAAGTGCAACAAGCCAGAGTCTCTGTATGCAGTGTAATAAAGGAAAAAAGAAACATCACCCATCCTTATAAAACAAATCAAGAAATATAAAATCAGTAGCAGTAAAACCATGCTAACAAAAAGAATAGATTATTTCAAAACAGCTGATGAGTGGAATATCCAATAATTAAAAACTCATATAAAAAATTTCTAGATACCAATAAAATATTTCAAAATAGCAGATACAAAGACCCAGTAATGAAAAATGATACAAATTTTTTTTTTGCTCTGCATACCTGGGAGCATTTGATATCCAGTTGTCTTGAGATTGTTTTGAATTAGCAGGAGGATGGGTGGTTTGCTTGGAACTTTCTACTCTCTCTGTCACATACTAGCGCTCTCTCTCAAACTGGCTCTCAATTACACACCTATACACACATGCTCTCAGTCACTCACATATACACATGCTTTTTCTCTCGCTTATATAGGCTCTTAATTACACATTTACACACATGCTGTCTATCACAGGCTTTCAATCACACACATATGCTGTCTTTTCCTAGCGTGTAGCAGATGGACTCAAAACAAGTGGGTATAGTGTGCTCGTGCTAGCAGTTGGAGACGGATCTGACGTCAGCACGGGTACATATACCCCCACAGGAAGTGTAGCAATTCAGTAATTTCCGTCTCCAAAGCAGTTTGGAGCTACCTAATGCTCGCTGAGCTTGTTTCCAAATTCTATACACTAAATTCATAGGAAACCTTCCTGAAGACGAGCCCCGCACTCCTGCGGTGATACCAGTCGGTCCCTCCCCCCAGTTGTTTCCCGAGGTGATTTCCGTGGTCCCTCTGAGGTAAGGGCCTCGGTCCGGTGGCTGGTTCGCGGCAGGGACCTAGCCCCCGAGTGAGAAGGGCTCGGGCGTGGCATAGAGGCAGCCTAGGTCCCGGCGTGGACTTGGCCCCCGAGCGAGACGAGTTCGGGCACGGCTCAGAGGCAGCGCGGGCACTTCCTTGAGCGTGGCGGTGACGGTACTCACCCTCTCCCCCCGCAGCCGGAGACCGCCCGGGTCGCAACCGGGAAGCGCCGAAGACAAGGTAAGGCGTACATCTTTACTTGTTGGTCTTCGAGGAAGTGAGGATTCGCTGAGTCTTCCTTTGTGGCAATCACGTTGTTCGGCGCGCGTTCATAGGCACCCGCTGATTCGCCAGGCACACATGGAGCGTCAGAGAGCCCATGTGTCAGCGGCGCCGGCCCCTCCAGCATCAGGCATGAGCCTCTGCTCGGCATGCAACCTCAGAGCCACACAGAGCAAGGAAGCAGACTCCCTATGTGCCCAATGTGAAGAGACCCTGGGAGTTCCGGGTCAGGACCGGTCGCAGCCCAGTGTACTTGCCAGTTCCTTAGGGAACACCCTGGACCTAGCAGGCAGCAGTGAGCAGCCGGGGATCCCGAGGGACCTGGTACCCCTCAGACCAGACCCTGCTTTGCTCTCCTGGGTGGAATTATTCAAGGGTATTCATGCCTTTGTCACAATGAGGCTGCTCCCCGAGCGGGTCCCTACGTACCGGATGACCCGGCCCCTGGACCCTCACGGCCTAGGCACGGCCAAGCGCCACCCAAACCCCCACTTATGGGGATTCAGATTGCCCTGAGGAAGACGACGAGTCCCCCGAGGAGGGAGAACTGCCCTCGGAGGTTGAACCGAATCGGACCATGAGGCGCTTCTTTTTGAAAGGGGATCTCCCAGGCCTGATCTCTCAATGCCTGTCGGAGCTGGCTATTCCAGGCCACGATGCCCCAGAGGAACCTAGAATGAACCCCCTGTTAGAGGGCCTGTGCCAAACGTCTCACCATTTTCCCCTCCTGCAAGTAGTTCAGCAGTTAATCGATCTGGAATGGAATACGCCGGAGGCCTCATTCAAAGGGGGTTGGGCCTTGGCTGGCATGTACCCCTTAGACCCGGCAACCAAGGAGAAGCTGGTGTGCCCCCAGGTAGATGCCATAGTTAGCGCAATTGTGAAGCGCACCACCATTCCGGTGGAGGGGGGGACGGCCCTTAAGGATACACATGACCGGCGCTTGGACACCATTCTGAAACAAGTCTTTGAGGTGGCAGCCATGTCCCTACGAATTGCGACCTGCTGCACCGTGGTGACACGTTCCTGTTTATCACAGGCTAGGAACAACACCCCGGGAGAAGAAATGGAATCAGCTCTCTCGTTCCTCACTGATGCAGCCTCCGACTTAGTCCGTACGGTAGCCAAAGGAGTGTCATCCTCAGTGGCGGCCAGGAGACAGCTCTGGCTACGTAATTGGTCGGCCGACTCCTCCTCCAAGACACGCCTCACGAGAATGCCCTTTGAGGGATCCCTCCTGTTCGGCAGCGACCTTGAGAAACTGGCCAATAAATGGGGCGCCTCCCCATTACCCCGTCTACCAGAAGACAGGTCAAGGAGGACCCAGCGCCCCTTTCCTAGACCATCCAGAGGTAGAACCTCTCAGCGCTTCAACCCTTACAGGACTCGCTACCAAGCACCTCGTTCGCAGGCCAGGAACCAATCCTTTCGGCCTAAGCACAAGAGGGGAACCGGCTCGGGTTCGGGTCCCGGCCGTACCCCACAATGACAATCTGCCGACCCATCCGGGGGTAGCAGCCATAGGGGGCAGGCTATCCCTCTTCTACCGAAGGTGGGTCGAGATTACCTCAGATCAGTGGGTCCTCGCCATCATCCGAGAAGGGTATTACCTGGATTTTCTTCGACTCCCGCCGGACAGGTTCGTGGAATCTCCTTGTTCCCTGTACGTACCTGGATCAGTCCAGACAGTGGGTTATGTCCCCAATCCAGCAGATGGAGTCAGCACAAGCTTTGAGGGGGCGTATCCATATATACTACTACCCCCTCTGCAGGAGTTCAGTATCTTCTGACTCCAGCAGATGCGAGTAGGGGAATCAGGCTTCCCCTCTTTTTCCTTCACTTTCTTGCTTGATTATGGCTTGTTGTTGTCTTTTTCTGTGGATCAAGTTTGTATCAAGTTTGTATTAAGTTTAAAAAAAAAAAAAAAAAAAAAGGCAGAGTTCTTTCAACTTCTGGGGAGTGGCTTATCTTCCTTGTCTCTTCTCTGCGGCCTTGCTGTTTATTTCTCGTTGCAGCCAGGGGTAAGTTTGTTTTTCCTTTGTAGTTTTTTCCTTTACAGCTCAGCCCCCGGTGCCCGCGAAAGCCGGTGGAGCCGGCCTCTTCGCTCTTTACTCCCTCACCCGCGGCCATTTTACAGCTCCTCATGGGCTGCTGAGCCATTTAGGGAAAGATGTCTGGGGCGGGTCGTGTGGCCAGGAAGGCCCCCCCGCGGCACCCTCCTCTATTTTCAGACAGCGGGCAGTGCGGGCCGACCGGGCCCCCCCGCAGCAGCGCCTTTGTGCGCGTGGCCCCCCCCGTGGCTTTTTCTTTTCTCCTGCAGCGATCCCGATGCCGCGGCCGTCCCGCTGTGCGGCCTGCGGAGACCCGGGGTCCCGGATTTCCCGGGAGGGCATCTGTGCACGATGCCTTCCCGGGGGGGAAGGTACCTCACAGTCCCTGACTGATTTCTCTTTTTTGCCCGGGCGGTGCGGGCCGGCCACTCCGCCATTTTTGGCGGGAACGGCGGCCATTTTACATTCTGAGCGCCCTGAGGCGCAGGCCACGAGGGGGAACGGATCCCTGGAGGCCACGAGGGAGAACGGATCCCTGGAGGACTCTACCAGCGGGGGTGTTCCCCCGATTTTGGTGCAGGAACCAAGCACCCAGAGCCAGGGAGCAGGAACCACGCCGCCCCCGAAGCGCACCCGAGCAGGCCGGGGTTCTCTCTCCGGAGTTTATCCTGCTCATGCATACCGCTTATCTGCAGGGGCTGGAAGCACCTGTGGGACCCCCCCCCCTCCTAAGATCCCTCGGATGTCGCCCTCGACGCCGGCCCCCCCCGACCCTCCGGGAGTGGGGGCCTCCCGCCTTCCTACCCGGGTCCGATCCACGCCCGCGGCAGTGGGGGCGGTGCCAGACCCAGCGGGACATGGACTTGACCTCCCGGACGGGGGACAAGGGGACGGCACACAGGAGGGGGATGATCCGTGTACCCTACGCCTCTTCCAGAGGGAAGAGCTGGACGACCTCATCCCGCAGATCATCCAAGAATTAGATTTGGATCCGCCTGCCCCAGTAGCTCCCGCTGTCATCACTTCTTCAAGGAAGGGAGATCCTGTCCTGGCGGCACTCCGGCCGAGGGCTCGGGCTTTTCCCATTCATGACTCGTTTTTACAACTTCTCACCAGGGAATGGGACACCCCGGAGGCCTCCCTGAAGAGCAGCCGGGCTATGGAAAAGCTGTACCCGCTCCCCGAAGATTTTCTGGACCTCATCAAGGTTCCAAAGGTGGACTCCGCAGTGTCGGCGGTCACGAAGAGGACGACTATCCCAGTGACGGGAGGTGCGGCGTTGCGGGACACACAGGATCGTAAGTTGGAAGTTTTCCTTAAGCGGGTTTTCGAGGTCTCCGCTCTGGGTATGCGGGCGGTGATGTGCAGTTCGCTTGCCCAGCGGGCTAGTCTCCTTTGGGTGCAACAACTCCTCACGTCTCAGAACCTGCCGTCCGATGAGGCTGCCCAGGCAGATTGGCTAGAAGCCGCAGTGGCGTATGGGGCGGACGCCTCGTACGACCTTTTTCGGGTCCTCACAAGATCCATGGTTTCGGTAGTGGCAGCACGACGACTACTGTGGCTACGCAATTGGGCGTCTGATACGTCCTCTAAGTCCAGTCTGGGCTCTCTTCCCTTCAGGGGCAAGTTCCTCTTCGGGGAGGATTTGGACCAGATCATCAAGTCCCTGGGGGAGAACGCTGTTCATCGGCTGCCGGAGGATAGGTTTCGACCATCCAGAGCGTTTTCTTCTTCTTCTCGGACCAGAGCCAGAGCGCAACGGCGCTACAGGGGGCTACAGACAGACGGGATCCCGGCCATCCGCCCCAGGTCTCAGCCCTGGTTGCGCGCCTTCCGCGGGCATCGGCCCGCACGCACTACTCCCGGAACCGGGAACCCCTATACCAAGTCTTCACAATGATGCCAGTCTCGCCCACATCCCCTGTCCCCAGGATTGGGGACCGACTAACGTATTTCTAAGCGGAGTGGGCACGGATCACCTCGGACCAGCGGGTCCTGGATACCATAAAACACGGCTACGCATTGGAATTTGTCCGCCCCCCGCAGGGAAGGTTCATCTTTTCCCCCTGTGGCTCGGACCTCAAGAGAGGAGCGGTGCAGCTGACTCTGGACAGACTCCGGGAGATAGGCGCTACTGCGCCCGTGCCCTTCGGAGAGGTGGGCTCGGGCCACTATTCCATCTATTTCGTCGTACCAAAGAAGGACGGTTCCTTCCGGCCTATCCTAGTCCTCAAGGAAGTCAACAAATCCCTTCGAGTCGTTCGGTTCCGCATGGAAACGCTCCGGTCAGTGATTGCGGCGGTGCATCGGGGGGAGTTCCTCGCCTCCCTGGACTTAACGGAGGCCTACCTGCACATTCCCATCCGCCCGGACCACCACAGTTTCCTTCGTTTCAAAATTCTGGACCAGCATTTTCAGTTCACGGCTCTCGCGTTTGGATTGGCGCCGGCGCTGCACACCTTCACCAAGATCATGGTAGTTGTGGCGGCAGCTCTCCGGAAGGAGGGCATCCTGGTTCATCCTTATCTGGACGATTGGCTCCTCCGGGCGAAGTCATTCGATCATGGACGCTCAGCGGTGACTCGAGTAGTACGGTTTCTACATTCCCTGGGATGGGTAGTGAACTTCTCCAAGAGCTCCCTCATGCCCTCGCAACGCTTGGGTTTTTTTTGGGGGCAACTTTCGACACCCTACTGGGCAAAGTTTTTCTGCGCCAGGACAAAGCTCAATCCTTGCGGGATCACACACGACGGTTCTCTGCGTTACCAGAGCCCACCTCCTGGGACTACCTGCAACTCCTGGGAGTGATGGGGTCCACCATCGACCTTGTACCTTGGGCTTTCGCGCACCTCAGGACCTTACAGTGGGCGCTCTTCTCCCGTTGGAAACCAGTATTGCAGGACTATCAGATGATTCTCCCGCTCCCACAGAATGCCAGGGACAGTCTGGGCTGGTGGTTGGATCCGCCGAACCTGGCCCGTGGCATGTCCCTCGATCTGCCAAATTGGGTGGTGGTGACCACCTATGCCAGTCTAGCAGGCTGGGGTGCAGTCTGCGATCGAAGCGCCACGCAGGGGACGTGGTCCACGGTGGAGGCGAAGTGGTCAATCAACCGTCTGGAAACCAGAGCGGTCCGGCTAGCTCTGCGACATTTCCTCCCGCTTCTTCGGAACCGAGAAGTCAGAATCCTTTCGGACAACGCTACCACCGTGGTCTACATCAACCGACAAGGAGGCACGCGCAGCCCGCAGGTTGCGCTCGAGGCGGCGCTGCTGATGCAATGGGCGGAGCGTCATCTCGTCCGGCTAGCAGCCTCGCACGTCGCCGGTGTGGACAACGTCCAGGCGGACTTCCTCAGTCGTCAACTGCTGGACCCGGAGAGTGGTCTCTCTCCGACAAAGCAATGCAACTTCTCGTCCATCGGTGGGGGTCCCCCCACTTGGATCTGATGGCGTCCGCTCTCAACGCCAAGGCTCCACGCTTCTTCAGTCGCCGGAGAGAGCGCGGAGGGAGTGGATGCCCTAGTCCTCCCGTGGCCGCCATATCTTTCTTTTCCACCATGGCCCCTGGTGGGCAGGATGCTCCGCAGAATAGAAAGCCATCAGGGGACCGTGGTTTTCGTCACCCCAGAATGGCCCAGGCGACCCTGGTTTGCGGACCTGCTACAGCTGGTGATCGACAGGCCAATCAGGCTGGGGCACCTCCCCCAGCTCCTACATCAGGGCCCGGTATTTTTCGAGCAGGCAGAATTCTTCTGTCTTGCAGCCTGGCTTTTGAGAGGCGCCGCCTCCGGCGTCGGGGCTACCTGGAGGCGGTAGTATCCACGCTATTGCGGGCACGAAAGACATCGGCCTATGTTCGAGTCTGGAAGGTGTTCGAGCTGTGGTATACCAGCCAGGCCACGAGACCCGCTAAGGCTTCTGTACCTCAGATCCTTCAGTTTCTACAGGCGGGGGTGGAAAAAGGGCTCACCTATAATTCACTACGGGTTCAGGTGGCCGCCCTTGGTTCGCTGTTGAGCGATGGGGGCTCTCTTCTACAGCATCCTGACATTGCTCGTTTTCTCAAGGGTGTCAAGCATATGCGTCCTCCGTTACGGGACCCTTGTCCCTCCTGGAGTCTTAACCTTGTGCTTTGCTCCCTGTCGGGACCACCGTTCGAGCCGCTGCGCAGCGCAACGATAAAGGATCTCACTCTCAAGACTGTATTTCTTGTGACCATCTGTTCCGCTCGACGCATCTCGGAGATGCAGGCTCTGTTGTGTAGAGAGCCCTATCTCCGTTTCTCCGACTCTGGAGTTTCGCTTCGCACCGTTCCCTCCTTCCTTCCGAAGGTGGTTTCTGCATTCCATGTGAACCAGACGGTGGAGTTGCTGTCCTTCTCTTCCTCAGAGCCGAAGTCTCTCCGTCTCTTGAATGTCAAGCGCAATCTGCGCCTCTATCTGGAGGCTACAAATGAGTTCCGGACCTCTGACCATCTCTTTGTACTCTGGGCCGGTCCTAAGAAGGGGTCTCAGGCCTCGAAGACTACCATTGCCAGATGGCTGAAGGCCGGCATTGCTGCTTCTTACATTGGGGCGGGTCGGACTCCCCCACCCGGAATCGTAGCGCATTCTACACGTTCTCAGGCGGCTTCCTGGGCGGAGGTTCGCTCGGTATCCTCGCAGGAAATTTGTAGGGCAGCCACCTGGAAATCGTTACACACGTTCTCGAGGCACTATCGTCTGCACCTCGCCTCTTCGGTCTCTGGACACTTTGGCGAGCAGGTTCTCCGAGCAGGCCTCGCAGGACCCCACCCGATTTAGGGAAGCTTGGGTACATCCCACTGTCTGGACTGATCCAGGTACGTACAGGGAAAAGAAAATTATTATTTACCTGCTAATTTTAGTTCCTGTAGTACCATGGATCAGTCCAGACGCCCACCGCGTTTGGGTTCTTGATCCTGCTCAGCTCTGCGCTGCTTCTTGCTCGCAGTGTTCTGTGTCTTCACAGTTGTTTCTTTTCGCTGTTTTTCACAGCTCCCTACAAGTTGGTAGGATGTTTGCAGTTACTTGTTGCGGTTACAATTGTTTTCATTATCTGTTTCCACAAACTTGATCCTTCGGGGGTTTCTACTCGGGCTTTGATATACTCGATACTGAACTCCTGCAGAGGGGGTAGTAGTATATATGGATACGCCCCCTCAAAGCTTGTGCTGACTCCATCTGCTGGATTGGGGACATAACCCACTGTCTGGACTGATCCATGGTACTACAGGAACGAAAATTAGCAGGTAAATAATAATTTTCTTTTCGCCCATCAAGAGGACGGCCCTAGAGGTTACTTTGCGGAGGCTCCTGTCCCTAAAGGCCATAATCCCAGTGCCTGCAAGGGAGATGAATTATGGGCATTATTCCATCTATTTCATCGTGCCCAAGAAGGAGGGCACTTTCCGACCCGTTCTGGACCTCAAGTCCGTCAACCGATACCTACGGGTCCCAGGCTTTCGCATGGAAACTCTGAGGTCTGTCAAGAATTCAGTAATGCCAGGGGAGTTTCTCACATCCCTAGATCTGTCGGAAGCCTACCTGCATATCCCAATCCATCGGGATCATCAGCGCTATTTACGCTTCAAGGTCCTGGACCAACACTTCCAGTTCCGAGCTTTACCCTTTGGGTTAGCCACCGCGCTGCGGACCTTTACCAAGGTCTTAGTAGTAGTGGCAGCGTCCCTCAGGAAGGAGGGAATCCTCGTCCATACCTACCTGGACGATTGGCTGATCCGGGCGAAGTCACCAGAGGAGAGCCACCAGGCAACCAACAGAGTTTTATAGCTCTTCTGGAAAGCCTAGGATGGGTTGTAAACTTGAACAAGAGTTCCCTACAGCCTTCCCAGTCGCTGGAATACCTAGGAGTCCGATTCGACACCCTGGTAGACAAGGTCAGCCTGACCTCCAAAAGGAAGTCGAGACTCCAGAATCATCTGCGGGCCCTGCTGAGCGCCAGCCGGCCCACAGCTTGGGATTACCTACAGGTCCTCTGCCTCATGGCATCCACTCTGGAGGTGATACCATGGGCGCGGGCTCATATGAGACCATTACAACGCGCCCTCCTGTCTCGGTGGAGCCCACGATCACAGGACCATACCGTACACCTGCCTCTACCAACCACAGTGCGGACCCGGCTACGGTGGTGGTTGCAGCCCGGCCACATGAGCCGGGGGTCAAGAATGTCCTCCCCAACCTGGACCCTGCTCACGACAGATGCCAGCCTGAATGGATGGGGAGCACACTGCGAAGAGCTCACCGCCCAAGGGCGGTGGAACAGAGAAGAGTCGGGGTGGAACATAAACCGACTAGAGGCACGGGCAGTCAGGCTAGTGTGCCTGCGATTTGCCCACAGACTTCGAAACAGAACGGTCAGAGTGATGTCGGACAACGCCACCACAGTGGCATACATCAACCGACAGGGTGGAACCAGAAGCCGACAGGTATCCCTAGAAATAGCCTTCCTGATGGCTTGGGCGGAAGCAAATCTCCAGGACATCTCCGCCGTCCACATCGCCGGGAAGGACAACACCCCGGCAGACTTCCTCAGCAGAGAAAGCCTAAACCCGGGGGAATGGCAGCTGTCGCCCACAGCTTTCCAGATGATTGTGGATCAGTGGGGGGACGCCGGGCATGGACCTACTAGCGGACAGGTGCAACGCTCAAGTTCCCAGGTATTTCAGCCGCAGGCGGGATCCTCTATCCCAGGGGATCGATGCCCTGGTACAGCCATGGCCTCAGGGGGATCCTGCTATATGCTTTTCCTCCATGGCCCCTGCTGAGCGCCATTATACACAAGATTCAGAGGCACAGAGGACTAGTTCTTCTAGTGGCCCCGGACTGGCCAAGAAGACCCTGGTACGCAGACATGAGAAGACTACTGGCAGGGAATCCTCTATCTCTGCCTCCATACAGGGACCTGCTGCTGCAAGGTCCCATCCTCCACGAGGATCCAGCTCAATTCTCTCTTACGTTCTGGCCATTGAGAGGGCTAGATTGAAGAAAAGAGGATACTCTGAGCCGGTAATAGACACACACCTCCGAGCACGCAAGTTCTCCACATCATTGACATATATCAGGATCTGGAGAGTTTTTGAAGCCTGGTGCGACTCTCACAGCACCAATTCACATGCCGCTAAGATTCCTATCATTTTGGATTTCCTACAAGATGGACTTCAGAAGGGTCTGTCCCTCAGCTCCATCAAGGTTCAGGTAGCAGCGCTGTCTTGCTACGGTCCCAGGAGTGACTGCAACACCATTACCAAACACCCAGACGTCTCACGTTTCCTGAAAGGAGTCAAACACATTCGTCCGCCACTGAAGTGGCCAGTGCCCCTGTGGAACCTCAACCTAGTGTTGGAATTTCTGGCGGGATCCGCCTTCAGACCCCTTCGAGGCCTGTCTCTCCATTTGTTAACCTTGAAGATGGTGTTCTTGCTGGCTGTGTGTTCAGCACGCCGCATCTCAGAACTACAAGCACTATCCTGTCGTGATCCATTTCTTAGAATCACTCCAGAGGCTATCCATCTTCGTACAGTTCCTTCCTTTTTACCCAAAGAGGTCTCCCACTTTCACCTCAACCAAACCATATCCTTGCCTACCACGGAAGGTTTGATGAAATCGGAAGAAGGTCGAATACTATGTCATCTCGACATCGGCAGACTGCTGTCCAGATACCTGGAAATGTCAGAAGCAGTACGAAAGACGGGACCACCTGTTCGTCCTGCACAGTGGGAAGAAGCAAGGGGAAGCGGCCTCACGGCCGACCATCGCCCGCTGGATTAAAGAGGTTATCAAGGCAGCCTACGTAGAGGCGGGAAAACCACCACCTCTACAGGTCAAGGATCATTCTACCAGAGCACAATCAGCCTCTTGGGCAGAAGCTAAGCTGCTGTCGCCTGCAGAGATATGTATAGCGGCGACGTGGTCCTCCCTCCATACCTTCTCCAGATTCTACCGTCTGGACGTTCAGGCCAGGGAGGACACAGCATTTGCGAGTTCGATCCTACACGGTCCTCGGGCAGCCTCCCGCCCAGTCCGGGAGTAGCTTTTGTACATCCCATTTGTTTTGAGTCCATCTGCTACACGCTAGGAAATGTTAAGATTACTTACCTGGTAATCTCCTTTTCCTTAGTGTATGCAGATGGATTCAGCATCCCGCCCGGGGATTCGCTGACTCACGGTAAGCCATGTTTTGCTTATAATAGGGCATCCACCCTGCCGGGTGTCGACGCCTTCCGGTTGAGAACACTGGCGGTCTCCAGCTACCATCAATTGGTCAGGGTAATCCTGTTGATTAATCGATCGGTCAGTACACATATAGCTATAACAGCTTTGCAAGGAAGATTACTGAATTGCTTCACTTCCTGTGGGGGTATATGTACCCGTGCTGACGTCAGATCCGTCTCCAACTGCTAGCACGAGCACACTATACCCATTTGTTTTGAGTCCATCTGCATACACTAAGGAAAAGGAGATTACCAGGTAAGTAATCTTAACATTTCCAGTCTAATCCCAACTCCTTCTACATCCAAACCTGCTGTGATCTTCGGCTGACTCATTTCATCAGCAATACTTCACTGTTGCTTCACTACAAACTGACTCAGCCTCTAGCTTGCTAATCACCCATATGTGAGGACTAGCATCCTGCTTGTCCTGGGATATAGCAAAATTGCTTACCTTGTAATAGGTGTTATCCTAGGACAGCAGGATGTAGTCCTCACGAAACCCGCCACTCCACGGAGTTGGGTATGTTCCATTTATTTTATTTTTTGCTAAAGCTTATTGCTATACACGAGACTAGCGTGAGACCCCTGTGGCAGAGAATATCATGGCATGCTGGGCATGCTCAGTGCCCTCACAGGGCCAGTCAAAAGTTTCTAGAAATTTTGACAGAAAGATTTCCCACACCAGGGCTCCGTCAGTGACGTCACCCATATGTGAGGACTACATCCTGCTGTCCTGGGATAACACCTATTACAAGGTAAGCAATTTTGCTTTTCATCAGGACAAAATAGAAATGTCACTCTGTTCTTACCAGCAAACTCAGGATGCTTTACTGCTAGAGTGGAATGCAGATCTCTCATGTATGCTTTTTCAGTAATTCTGCTAATAGCCAGCTAGGGCTGTGTTCCTTACTTGTTCATAGATTGGGCTCCTCTGGTTCCATTCTGCTTATGTCCTAGTTGCTGGGTTTCTTCAGTATTCCTGGATCATTGCTCTAGTTCTTGCCTGCTGTAAGATTATTGGGCTGTCCAGTGATAGCGCAATAATCTGTGTGTCAGTGCCGCTAGCTCTGCCCTGTTGATGACTTCACTACTTTGTCCTGTTAAAAACCCTCGTGGAATGCTGGAGGCACCATGTATGCTTGTCACTCACACAAAGGAGCATGACAAGCCGCTGTTTTGTGCACACTTTTGGTGCCTTTCCACTTCTTGCTACTTTTGATCTTCAGTTTTGTTAGAATGTTTTTGGTCAGAACAGATTTTTCTTTTTGTCTGTTTGCAGTGAGGTAGGATGGGTGATCTAATTCCACTTGTCAGTCATGGGCGTTATGCTGGTATTCCTGCTATTAAATACAGAATTTCCTAGTGTGTATCCAGATGGACTCAGGACCGGTGGGTTATGTGCTCCCCTGCTATCAGATTTATGTAGGATTTTTATATGCCGACATTCGTAGATACATCATGCCAGCTTACATTGAACATTAATAGAAAAGAAAGAGTTACATGGAACTGGGCAGGGGCCTCCGAGGAACTACAGAAGTATAGGCTTTAACAGTTATGATAGAAGCAGTATTAACAAAAAAAACGAGTTAACCAAAAATGCAAAGTAAATGGTAAGTGAAGATTACATAAAGCAGGGCAGTGGTATAGGATAGAAGCAGTATTAACAATGAGTTAACCAAAATGCAATGTTAAGGGTAAACAAAAATTACATTAAGCAGGGCATGTGATTCAATGTTTTCAATGGAGTAACGGGTTTATAAGATAAATGGTAGACGCGGCAAATTAACAATAATGTCTTAAGCAATAGCGAAATGTTAACAGTAAACAAGAATTACCTGAAGCAGGGATTACAAGATATATGGAGGGTGCGGTAGTTAATAATAATTAAGTAATAATGCAATAACAGAACGAAATATCAATGCAGCAGGGCAGGGGTTAATGGTAAGCTTGTTTAAATAGTCATGTTTTGAGGTGTTTTTTTTATTTTTAATTTGAGTGCATGGCTCTTGTCTGAGATCTGGAGGCATGTTGTTCCAGGTGTGGGGGCCAGCTATGGAAAGAGCTTTTTCTTTTGTGGTGTTAGTGAGACTGCTTAGGTGAAGGGGTGTATAGGATGCCCTTATAGGAGGATCTGGTTGGTCTGTTAGTGGTGTGATATTTGGAGTCATTCAACCATCACATGTTTTGGTTGTGAGCGCTTTGTAAGTTATGTGGTAGGAGATGGGGGAGCCAGTGAAGATCTCTGAGGATAGGGGAGATATGGTCTGTATTTTTGGAGCTAGTAAGAATTCTAACAGCGGAGTTTTGAAGCATTTGTAGGGGTTTAGTTGTGGTTTTGGGTAGGCCGTGGAGAAGGGAATTACAGTAATCAATTTTGGATAGTATGGCGGCTTGTAGTACAGTACGGAGATCATTAAAGTGGAGGAGAGGTCTGAGTTTTTTCAAGGTGTAAAGTTTAAAGTAGCATTCTTTCATCTTTGAGCCAATAAACTTTTTAAAGTTGAGATGATTATCTATGATGGCACCAAGGTCTTGTACTTGCTGTGATAAATTGAGGGAGGGAAATTATTTGGTTGTGAGTAGGGGCGAGAATGATGTTGAGGACAAGATTTAGGCTGTTGAGTGAATTAATCGAGGAAAGGGCGGTTTCCCAGGTTTTGAGGGTGGTGGTCAAAGAATGTGTGAGGATGAGTATTTGAACGTCATCAGCATAAAGATAGTGATCGAGGTCAAGGTCAGAGAGGAGTTGACAGAGCGGTAAAAGATAGAATGGTTAACCTCAACATTACAATTTCTTATCCTATCTAGAATTACAAGATCAGCAGGTACAGGGATGCTTCCCATACCTTCTCCTAAAATTGCTCATTTAAATAATGAGAGAGTATTATTTCCATTGCCGGACCCCAGCTGTGGAACTCTCTACCCCAGGAACTAAGGATGGAATTTGACATTAAAATATTTACAAAGGGTATTAAAACATGGCTATTCAAACAAGCCTTCCAAGAGTTTTAACGTAATGATTATATTCCCCTGTAATAAAAATATTTAGTTAATTATATTATCTCTGCTCTTACTGTTCTGCTTCTTTAACTGTTTAAATTTTGTTTAATTATTTTACTATTTTATTTGTTAGTTTATTATGAAACTTTGTATCTTCTTTTCATCATTTAATTTTGGAAATGCAAATATTTTTAAATGAATATTTAACTATTGTAAACCGATGTGATATATTCTCATGAAACTCGGTATATAAAAATTAAATAATAATGAGGGTAGAAGAGAGAAATGAGCCTTGAGGAACGCCCCCTGGAGAGGTGTATAGGGTTAGATTCAAAGTTTCTATTCTAACCTTGTAAAGTCTATTGGTAAGATAGGATTTAAACCAGTGGAGGGTGGTACCAGCTATTCCGATTTCATTGAGACGGGTCAGGAGAATGTTATGGTTTCCGGTATCAAAGGCAGCGGATATGTCAAGGAGGGCGAGCAAGTAAGAGTGGCCTTTGTCGAAGCCTTTTAAAATGGTGTCGGTGAGGGAGATTAGGAGAGTCTCAGTATTGAAAAATCTATGGAAGTTGAATTGTGAAGGGAAAAGGATGTGTTTTTCTAGGTGGTCTGAGAGCTGGGTGTTGACTATTTTTTCTGGTACTTTGGCCAGGAAAGGTAGGTTTGAGATGGGTCGGAAATTAGAGAGGTCTTTGGGGTCAAGATTGGGTTTTTTGAGGAGGGGTTTGACAGCAACGTACGCCCAACAATGTGCGCCTATGAACGGGCGTCTTAGCAACGTGCGCCTATGAACGGGCGTCTTAGCAACGTGCATCTAGCAACGTGCGACTATGAATGGGCGCTTAGCAATGTGCATCTAGCAACGTGCGTCTGTAAACGGGCGCCTATCGCCGTGCGCGTAGCCATGGGCGCCTATCGCTGCGTTGACCTTCCCGGTGCGCGTAGCAATAGGTGGGACACTTCAGATAGAAGCTGATGGCGAGCAGGCAGTCGAAATGGCGGCCCACTTAACTGGCCACCCCAGAGGCACACTCTGCTTCTCCTCGGATCCTCGGAGACCAACAAGTAAATATATATAAATACGCCTTACCTTGTCTTCGGCGCTTCCCGGCTGCAACCCGGGCGGTCTCCGGCTGCGGGGAAAGGGCGATTACCTTCACCGCCATGCTCGAGGAGGTGCACCTGCTGCCTCTAGGCCGCGCCCGAGCCCTTCTCGCTCGGGGGCAGGTCCTGCCGCGAGCCGGCCACCGGACCGAGGCACTTACCTCCGAGGGACCACTGAAATCCCCTCGGGAAACTCAACTGGGGGAGGGACCGCCTGGTATCACTGCAGGAGTGCGTGGCTCGTTGTTAGTAAATATCGTCTAGAAATGTAGTCGCTAGAATTTGGGAGAACGCTCAGCGAGCGTGAAGGAGCTCCAAACTGCTTTGGAGATGGAAATTACTGAATTGCTTCACTTCCTGTGGGGGTATATGTACCCGTGCTGACGTCAGATCCGTCTCCAACTGCTAGCACGAGCACACTATACCCACTTGTTTTGAGTCCATCTGCTACATGCTAGGAAATATGTACTTAACTATAAAGTAATGTGCTGTTATCAAATAAAATCAAAGCACTGATGTACAGAGAATATTTGAGAAATCTTACACCAAAAGACAGAATCCACAAAAGTAATACTGTGGATAGGAAAAAAAAAAGACCAAGTCAAGTAAACTTTGAGGTGATCCTTGAAGAGACAGCTCTTCCTTTAGGCTGTCAAGTTCAAAGTCTGGGATTTGTGCTGGACTCCAAGCTCAGTATCAAAGTTCAAATCCTGGCAGTATTCAAATCAGTATTTTTTTTTCAGATATGCCAACTGTAATCTTTACGCCTTAAATGATCCTGCATATGCCATAGTCATCTAAATCCAAGCCTATGTGATCTCCCGCCTGGATTACTGAAATTTGCTCTAATATTAAGAGTCCAAAGAAATGAAATCAGTGCCTGCAACTTACTTCAGCCCAACTGATGCTAAACGCAAATAAATTTGAGGGGATTATTCCTATTCTACATTCCTTCTAATGGCGCCCAATATTTTCCAGAAACCAATTCAGAATCTTTGTTCTTTCCTTCAAGGCCCAAAAACAGTTATACACCAACCTACCTCAGCACACCTATTCACCAGCCTGCCTACACCTAAGGAACTGTACCTCACAAGCACTGGGCAGAGGGCTCTCTCTGGAATGCCCTGCCAACCAGCATCAGACTAGCCCCTCGATTAGTTTTCAGAAAACTAAAATCACTGCTCTGAATTGTCTTTTTACTACAAATGTAACATGGTCTACTTCTCAAGTCATGCTCCCTGTGCATTACAATACTTTTTTAAAAGCATGAACATACATGAGGAAACATCCTAGTAACTAAAACCTATAATCCTATACTTTACTGCCTTACCTTACCCTGAGATACATCCAATATTTTTCTCTGACATTCCTTTTCTACTCAGAAATGTGCTTTGAGAGCAAGTTTGCTTACCATAAACTGTGTTTTCCAAAAACAATAGGATGAATTAGCCATAACATATGGATGACGACACCTAGTATCACAGAACGGACCTCTCACTCAGGTCGATAGTTATGCCGCGTTAGAGTGCGGCAGTGCCAGGCGCACCCTCGTTCCCCGCACGCACAGTTCTCTTCACCTACCGCTCGATACTCTCTTCAAATTGCATGCAAATGCATGCCGCGTCTGCGAAGTGTTAGGTGAAGGTTAGGCCCGCGCAACCCATTTTACTGTATAGAGCGCCTATACAGTATCCTGGGTGCGCGGGCCTAACGCTTCACGGCCACGCTGGTATCTGTCATTTCAAATGACATTTGAAATGACAGGTACCAGGAAGTGGACAGTTATGTTCTCCGATGCTCGGCAAACTTTCCCCCAGCCCCCGCTCATCTGCCCTGGCTGCGTCCGGTCTCCGGTGCAGCCCGTCCTATCCACTCCTCCCGAAGCAAAAAAAAAAAAAAACAAAACCCGAAAAAGTAGCAAGAGAGCCAGGGGAGAGACTGGCAATGCAAGTCCCTTCTCCTCTCCTCCCGAAGCAGGGCGTGAAAAGCAGCCTTGCTCCGGGAGGAGGGGGGGGGGGCAGTTTAAAGCGACAAAGTGACTTACTTTTGCAGCCCCCCCCTCCGGACATCGGCGACGACCGTGGCTCCAGCCTCCAGCTGTCAGACAGACGCATCGCACGTGGGAAAGCGGCCCCTATGCGTGCAATTGGCTGCTCAAGACGTGACGTCACGACGTTTGGCGTCACGGCATGTGATGTCATGTCTTGAGCAGCCAATTGCACGCATAGGGGCCCTTTCCCACGTGCGATGCGTCTGACTGCTGGAGGCAGGAGCCGCGGTAGTCGCCGATGTCCCGAGAGGGGGGCTGCAAAAGTAAGTCACTTTGTTGCTTTAAACTGCCCCCCCCCTCCCGGAGCAAGGCTGCTTTTCGCGCCCTGCTTCGGGAGGAAAGAACAAGGTACTGGCAGGCCCGAGCGTAGGATTGCCCGTCTCTCCCCTCGCTCTCTTGCTACTTTTTTTTCGGGTTTGTTTTTTTTTTGCTTCGGGAGGAGGGGACAGGACTGGGGCTGCACCGGAGACCGGACGCGGCCAGGGCAGGTGAGCGGGGGCTGGGGGAAAGTTTGCCGTCTACCCTTACCCCTGCCTCTAACGCTGGGGTAAGGGTAGGCGGTAAGTTAGCAGGGTAAACGCGCGGCAAAACGGCAGGGTAAAAAAGCGATAGTCGGGGCGCGCGTTACTGTATTGGAGGGAATAGCTAATTCGCTCGTTTACATTTAATATACATGCTGCGGGCGGAAGGGGTCACCCGGGGATTTTAAGAGGTGGTAGGGATGAGTTAAAGGGGATAGTGTATCGCGGGAAGGGCTAACGCGGCCGGAAAGTGAGTAGAAGGCGAGTTAGGAGCAGGGTAACCGCGGCCGCACTTTACTGTATCGATCTGACTCATAGCTAGTACAGCTTTTTGCTCTGAGCATGTGCAGGAATTACCAGTTGGGCATCATCTCATGAGTCCTTCCAGTCAATTTTAGAGCTAAGCCTAACCAGGTACTTGACTCTGCGGGGAGGGAATTGGGGGAGGTGCTATTTAGTATGGCTAATTTATCCTATCTACGGAAAACACCTTTTACAGTAGGCAAACTTGCTTTTTCTGTCAATAAGAAGGTCTGAATTAGCCATAACATGTGGGAGTCCCAAGCTGAGGGCTGCAGCAGAGTATTTACTGAATAAGCAACCCAGACGACCATCATGGAGAACAGATAACTGGGTGAACAGGCTACACAAAACTGTTTGTTCAAACTTACTGTCACTCAGAGATTATCCAGACAATAATGGAACAAAGGTGTGTTCTGATGACCATTCTGTGACTTTGCAGATGTCTTCTAAAGACACAGATTGCAGATGAGTCAACATTGCAGCTGTGGCTCGAATGATGAGCCTTGACGGTGTCTGTAATTTGTAGATCTGCTAGACTATAGCAGTGCATGATGAAGTCTGATAGTTGAACAATGTATCGGGCAGATACAGTTAAAAACGCGGGAGAGCGGGTGAGCGCCCACTCTCCTGTGCACGCAATACAGTAAGTTAATTTATTTAAATTAGGCCCGGCGGTAAAAAGAGGCGCTAGGGACACTAGCGCGTCCCTAGCGCCTCTTTTTGGACAGGAGCAGCGGCTGTCAGCGGGTTTGACAGCCGACGCTCAATTTTGCCGGCGTCTGTTCTCGAGCCCACTGACAGCCACGGGCTCGGAAACCGGCAAAATTGAGCGTCCGGTTTTCGGCCCGACAGCTGTGGGCCAAATTCCAATTTTATTTATTTATTTTTTTTTTACTTTTTTTACTCTTCGGGACCTTAGACTTAATATCGCTATGATATTAAGTCAGAGGGTGCACAGAAAATCAGTTTTTACTGCTTTTCTGTGCACTTTCCCGGTGCTGGAAGAAATTAGCACCGACCTTTGGGTCGGCGCTAATTTTTGAAAGTAAAATGTGCGGCTTGGCTGCACATTTTTCTTTCTGAATCGCGCGTGCATACCTAATAGGGCCCTCAACATGCATTTGCATGTTGAGGGCGCTATTAGGTGCCGCGGGTTGGACGCTCGTTTTCCTCCCCTTACTGAATAAGGGGTAAGGGAAAACGCGTGTCCAAGAGCAGGCTAACAGTGCGCTCCGGAGTGCACTGTACTGTATCGGCCTGTTAGATTGGGCATAGCAGTGACCAAACAATTAGGATAGTAAGAGACAAATAGTTGAGAAGACTGACTGAGGTCGAGTTCTTCTATTGTAGTAAGAGGTTCACTGAAGGTATGACTGGCTCTCTCACCTTCATATGCATAAGGTTTCAGGAAGCACAAAGGTAGCACGATAGCTTTGATTTATATGGTAGGCGGACAATTTTGGTAGAAACTTCAGGGGGGTGCAGCTCACAACCATATTGTGAAACAACTGCATATAAGGAGGATAATGAACTAAAGCCTGAAGTTTGCCACCTCTTCTGGCTGAGGTTACTGTGACCAGGAATATTACTTTCAATGTTAGAAACTTGAGTGAGGCTACCTTCAATAATTCATAAGGATGCTACATCTGTTGTGTCACTATCACATTTAGATCCCACACAATTGGTTTAGTATGCCACGAGCCTTTCCTGAATTTGGACACTAAACGATGAATGGAGATAGCTTATGTTCAAATTGAGGGTAAGCCTGATATGGCACTGAGATGAACTCTGACAAGGTGACAAGGCCTGATTCAGAAAATGACAGCAAATAATTCAGCAACGCTTTTGGTTCTCATGCGAACAGATTAAAATTGTAGTGTTGACACCATATTTATTTATTTATAGAGTTTTATATACCGTTATTCGGTAGAGCCATCATAACTGTTTTCAAAATATGCAATTATACAATAAAATGGAGTTAACATAGTAGTTGGGAACAGTAGAGTTTTGTGAACAATATACATTTTTTCTTAGTAGATGAATAACAGTAGAGTGAGGAGAACATTTTCAAAAACTAATGAATCAAGTGAGAGAGCAGGGAAACCCTTTCTATTTGAAACCATAACCAAAGAAATGAGCCGGTACCCTGAAATATCTTACTACTTCAAAAGGATAACATCTGTATCATTCAACCAAGACACTGTAATGCAGGGGGGGAAAAAAAAAAGTCAGGCTTTTTTACATTAAAAATATTAACAGGTATCTTTTCATATTGATCAAAAAATAGTTAAAAGGGTTAGTGCCTGAAAAAATTTCAAATTCAATTTATAAGAGCCAAAGTCTGGTTGACCTATTCAGTATTTAAAAAAAAAAAAGTCCTCCTCTGGCCAGGTCTGGAGAAGGGAGTCGATCCCATGGGAGCGCTGATCTCATCTGTGACTGTAGAATCGGGGTACTTTCGCATTGTGAAATGTAGCCAGTAGGTTGATGGATGAGAGGCCCCAGCAATCTACTAGAAGCTGGAAGGTTCTGCTTGACAGCGTCCATTCCCCTGGATCCAGACTCTCCCTGCTGAGAAAGTCAGCTCTGATGTTCTCTTTTTCCGCGATGTCGGAGGCCAAGATCCCTTGAAGATTTAACTCCGCCCATTCCATAAGGGGGGTCTCGCTCCAGAGACACTTGGTGGCTTTTGGTTCCTCCCTGGCGGTTGATGTAGGCTATCGTTGTTGTGTTAGCCAACATCATGCGAACTGCCTGTCCCTGGAACCTGTGGCTGAATTGCAGGCATGCTAATCTGACCGCTCATGCTTCCAGGTGGTTTATGTTCCAGAACGCCTCTTCCTCGGTCCATTACCCCTGGGTTGTCAATTCCTGACAATGAGCTCCCCACCCTCGGAGACTCGCATCCGTCGTGAGGATGATCCAGTTTGATGGGGTCAGGCTTACACCCTTGCTTAGGTGAATTTCCTGTAGCCATCACTGGATCCGGGGACATACTTCCATCAGTAGATATAGGCAAATCAAGTAGTCTTGAGATAGTAGGTTCCAACTGACAGTAGGTTCGTATGTATGCCCTCGCCCACAGGTCTACTTCCAGGGTTGATGCCATCAGACTAAGGACCTGGAGATAGCTCCACATCCTGGGGCACATCGTGTTTGTCAACTGACTCACTTGTTGCCTCAGTTTCCTTATCCTCGAGTGAGAGAAGAAGATCTTGTCCTCCTGTGGTGTCAAACTGGACTCCCAGGTACTCTAAGGACTGGGAGGGCTTGAGGCTGCTCTTGTCCATGTTCATGACCCAACAGAGTTCCTGTAGGAGGGACTTGACCCTGCTGGTCGCCTGGAGGCTCTCTTCCAATGACTTTGCCCGGATCAGCCAGTTGTCTAAGTAAGGGTGCACCAGGATCCCTTCTTTCCTCAGTGACGCCACCACGACCACCATGATTTTGGAGAATATTCTGGGGGCAATTGCCAGGCCATAGGGCAACGCCCAGAACTGATAATGGCGGCCCAGTACCGCAAAGCATAGGAAACACTGGTGGTCTTGACAGATTGGAATATGAAGGCAGGCCTCCGAGAGGACCAGAAAGGTTAAGAATTCTCACGGCTGAACAGCCATGACGGAGTGAAGAGTTTCCACGTGGAAGTGAATTATCCGCAGATGGCGAGTGACGCTCTTGAGATCCAAGATGGGTCGGAATGAACCCTCCTTCTTGGGTATGGTGAAATAGATGGAATAACGCCCCATATTTACTTGGGGTGTAGGTACCAGGGTTATATCCCTCAAACTGAGGAGCCTTAAAGTGGATTCTACTGCCAGTTTTTTGTGCTGGGAATGGCAAGGTGACATTAGGAACCTGTCCCAAGGGATGCAGCAAAACTCCAGAGCATAACCTTCTCAGATGAAGTCCAGTACCCATTTATCCGATGTGATCTCGACCCACCGCTGATAGGGGACCGACTATCCCTCTGCTATCTCCTTGTCCCGTGGATGGGTCGTCCAAACTTCATTAGGAACTTCAGGTCGAACCTGAGCCCAAACCCGTTCCTCTTTTTGGTTGAGGGCTCCAAAAGGACTGAGATCTTCCCAAGGGCCGAGATGTTTGAAATGACAAGTTTCTTTAGGGCCGAAAGTACTGGGAGCCCCTGGTCCGACACCTCATGGGCGAGGGGCGCTGCAACTTTCTTATATTCTGGTAGCAGAGGCACTGGAGATTCACCCCACTTACTGGTTAGCTTTTCCAATTTGCTTCCGAATAGGAAGAATCCCTTTAAGGGTATCTTTGTGAGGTTTGCATTAGAGGTCACGTCCACTGACCAATTTCAAAACCATAGCTGTCTTCTGGCCCCCACCACTGAGGCTAACCCTCTGGCTGAGGTGCGCACTAGGTCCAAGATTGCATCTAGCTAGGAAGGCCACAGCAGGCATGATCATCTCTTTGGTATGCACCCCTGAGCTATTTGCCTCTCTCGAGAGAAGCAGACAAGAACGAGCCACCAGGGAACAACAGGAAGCACTCTGCAGTGTTATTGCTGTCTCGTCAAAGGCTTGTTTAAGGATGGATTCCAACCGCCTATCGTGAGCATCCTTCAAGGCTGCTCCTGCCTCTACTGGGATAGTTGTTCACTTCCAGACAGCGCAGACCAGGGAGTCTACTTTCAAGAAACGTAGGCACTCTTTGGCTGCCAGGTCCAAAGGGTACAAGGCCTCCAAGGCCCGACCTCCTTTAAAACTGGCTTCCGGGGCATTCCATTCCAGGTCAATCAACTCCTGATGACTTCCAGCATTGGGAAATAGCAAGAGGCTTTTCACAGACACCAGGTTAGGATTCTTCTTTGGCTCCAACATAGAGTCCATGCCAGGAACTCCCATATTCTTCAGGGTCTGGTAATTCATCTCTGTGGAAAAATCGAAGCTTGGTCCAGTATGGCTCCAGGCTTGGAGGGATTTCCCCGTCTTTCAATAAGTCCGCATTCCCCTCATCATCCGTGGTGCCTGGGTCCCTGTCAGGGATACCTGACAGGGCAAGGCATGTCCCAAAGCATGCTGATAGGGCTGGGAGAGCGAGGCCTTCCCAGTGGGGCTCGGACAGTAGCTGACAGAGCCTGAACAAAGGCTTGCAGGCCCTGAAAGAATTCCAATCAAGAAAAGGCCGCCGAGTCCATATCTAGTCCAGGAGGATCTGGGGTAGGGGCCGCTGAATTGCCCCTCTCCCGGGGGGAGGACGCAGTCCCGGAATTGCTCAGGTCCAGGGTGCTACTAGATAAGATTGTGGCTGACCCGTCCTCTGACTGGGAGAGGCTGG
The DNA here is from genome assembly GCF_901001135.1 of Rhinatrema bivittatum. NCBI lineage: Eukaryota > Metazoa > Chordata > Amphibia > Gymnophiona > Rhinatrematidae > Rhinatrema > Rhinatrema bivittatum. The sequence goes on along the minus strand of NC_042617.1, from coordinate 231,548,305 downwards.
ACTTGGAAAAGTCCTGAGAGCCCAGCCCTCCCCGGGCTTCCTCACACTGCTGACACAGGAAGGATTCGAACTAATCAAGCTAGATATTTCACTTGGATGCAGCTCCATCACTGCTTTCTACATTAAAACTGGGGGTGGAAGGGAAATAGAACCAAGAGCTAAGAGAAACAGATAAGTATGAGAGAAAAAATGTGTGAAGCTTGCTGGGCAGACTGGATGGGCCATTTGGTCGTCTTCTGCCATCATTTCATTTCTATTTCTATGATTCCAGGTCAGACTGTGCAGCCTTAATGTGGCAGGCAGCACAAAAGGAGTGTTGCTTGTGCTTCTTTGCTGCCAGGGCCATAATGATCTTTGCTTGTGCGTTCAGCCAGTTCGCGCCTCTCGAGTGTGCACAGACCTGCCTCGACGCACATAAAAGCAGCTGGTTGTGCATGTAGTTATGCGCGTGATTGTGCGCGCGTTATGCGCACAAAGGGTCAGCTCACCCCACGCGTACCAATGGACACTGGGGGATGGCACCGCAACAAACCGTACGCAAGATGGCGCCACACGGCCCACCACATGGAGTGCTCACCGAGCCTGAAGCGGGCCCTAGCCCATTGGGAGGCCACTCAATCTGCTCGGAAATCCCCTTCACTTGCCCTAACGGGATTAGGAACATCATTAGTATGGTGCGCTGAGCAAGGAGGAAAGACTTACTGAAGCCCTTCCACGTCTCTGGATAGGGGGAGTTCTTCTCTACTTACCTGGGCTCAGCACTTACCAGCTGAGTATAGAGACGGTCTCCGGCTGCAGGGGGAGAGGGGCTTAGGCCGTCCCCGCCACGCTCACCTTCCTGCACCCGCTGCCTTTCAGCTGCTTCAGCAGCAAAGTCCACACCGGGAACCAGCTAACAGACCAAGGCACACCTCAGATCTCAGAAATCACCTCAGGAATTCTCAACTGGGGGAGGGACCCTTAGCTATCACCACAAGAGAGAAGGGGTAGATTTTTCTACCAACTTAGAGGTAAAATTTGAATTTATTTATTTATTTAAACAAATTTATATACCGTTTTCCAGTAAGGCTTACTGACCAAAGCCTTACTGGAAATAAAACTTAAAGTAGTAAAATAAGTATGAATAAAAATACAACATATTACATAATCAATAAAAATAATGGTGAATGAACAAAGAATGGCCAATTACATTTAAAAATTTAAAAGCAGGAATAAGTAAAGTAATATAGTATGATACAAACATATTTAATCTTATTTACTTAGCTAAGGTATTTCTAAATCTTTAAAAGCTTCCTGAAAGAAATAGGTTTTTAAAGCCTTCTTAAATTCCTTCCGGCTACTTATTAACCTAAGCGGGTCTGGCAATGCGTTCCACAAAATGGGGCCAGCAACCGAGAAAGCTCTATTCCTTGTTATACTCAATGCCGCATTCTTCACTGAGGGAATTTCCAGTAAGTTTTGAGTCCATCTGTATACACTAAGGAAAACGAGATTATCAGGTAAGTAATCTCTACATTAGAAGCCTTCCTTCTGCAGCCAAAGTCTGGTTGTAATCAGTCTGACATCAGTAGAATACAGGTGGATTCTGGTAACACGATTCAATATATCAAGTTGTCTGGGCCCAGCAGGGCAAATAAGTAGAAGACACTAGACTCACCTCATGATGAATATCAGCAGTCATTCTGTAATCAAAGCTGGGGTTTCTGCTTCTGTTAAAAAATAAATAAATAAAAAAAAATTACAAAAAAAAAATAAATATATATATAGTTTTAATTACTTGCCTTTTTTTTTCCCCAAATCATAGCTCAAGATGAGTTACAATTTAGATATAATTATTTCCTTGCTCAAGAGGACTTGCAATCTGAGTTGTAACTGAGGCAAAAGAGGGTAAAATTTTACATGCTCAAGGTCACAAAAATATGTGGGAGAAGCAGGATTCAAACCCTGGATTTCCTGGTTCTCAGCCTGCTACTCCAACCAGGCACATTCCCATATTTCTAAAGAGAAACTCCATGGGAGTTTTCCCTTTCAAAATTATCTTGCAAGCCCGTGGGTGTGATGTAACTGTGGGTCTGAAAACCCTATTGACGTTTTTCTTTATTGCCCCAAAGTCATTGATTGACCTTAAACCCAGGCCCAATATATATGCCTATTAGTTTACATTTTGATCCCATTTTTAAGTGATTCTGAAAAGTCCTGAATTGCCTTCTGATATGATTGTCTACTCTTCTGCCATTCTTTTTCCTTGTCCTTCATAGCTCTTCATGTGCAGCAGTCTCTGAATTAGAAATAAGAAACCAGATTGTATATCAATTGCAAATGTAGGGCTATTATGTTTAACTGATTAAAACCTTAATAAAATGACTTTTTTCCCCCAATGAGTATCTGAATGGTGTCTTTTGACATATGAAACACAGATCTTTATATGTAACCTTGATTTATTTTTGCTTAAAGCAAAGTAGTTTGAAAACATATATAGACAAGTGCCCTTAGCCAATCAGAATCATTCTTGAGCATTCTGAATGTTTGTAATGGTCTTTGTTTGTTGTACTTTTGGCTTTTTCCAGCACCTTCTTTTATAAAATACCTGTACCTACATATTTGCATTGTAGTGTTATGTAATTTTTGTCTCATTAAGTACTTGCAGATAACTGGCAACAGCTGACACACTTCCTATGTGATTTATCCTAGAAGGTTCAGAGTAATGGGCCAGAGAAGCAGGAAAAAGAAGGTGTGATCCAGAACTTTAAACGTACCTTATCCAAGAAAGAAAAGAAAGAAAAGAAACGTCGTGACAAGGAGGCCTTGAGACAAGCAGCAGATAACGAGAAACCTCTAAACAGAGATGATATGTAAATATACAGTCTGTATTTTAGAATTTTAATGAATCTTTAAAAATTTGTTAGGAAGACTATATTTTCTCAGAGGACAAGAAAGATGGTAGTATTCACAAACTGTCCTGAATTTTTTTTTTTTTCAATTTATACTTTATTAAGTTTCTCATACATTATTCAATGAAAAGAAAGTAAGAATTCTAGGTTACTATATCTTCAGTTTACAAAACCAAAAAAGAAAAAAAAAATCTATACACATTCCCATTAAGTCCACATAATGGGGAGTTTACCTTTAAGAAAACAAAAAAATAAATCATAACATCTTATGAAATTCAGGAGATTCATCATTTTAACCAGTTTACAATCTATCCATTTTCAGTCTAATTACAATGCCTTCAACTACCTTTATAAGAAAGGTTTCTAGATGAGAAGGCTCTAAGAAAACAAACTTATTTTTTTGTAATGTAATGATACACTTGCAAGGAAATTTAAGAAAAAATGTGGCCCCTAGGGCCAACACTCTGTTTCATCGAAAGAAATTGTTTCCTTCTCATCTGTGTGTTCCTTGATACATCGGGGAATACTTGAACTAATTTACCACAGAACATAAAACACTTGTTTTTAAAGTATTTTTGTAGGATCAGATTTTTATCCTGTTCTAATACAAAGGTCACTATCAAAGTTGCCCTAGTGGGAATTTCATCTTCGGAAGCCTCTAAAAAAGATGTTAAATTTGGGCTGTTAGCTACTAACACATCCATTTCACCTTCTGGGGCTAGCCCTTCTCTTCTAGAATTAGATAAATAATATATCTTTGATACAAGCACTTCAGTTGAAATACATAATATCTCTTTAACATAATTTTTAAATAACTCTTGCGTGGATAATAATCTTGTATAGGGAAAATTTAAAAAATGTAAGTTTTTCCTTCTCAAATTATTTTCCAACCCCTCCATATTTTTATATATCAACAAAGAGTCTTTCACAAAGGTGGCCCCTGCAGTCTGTAATGCAGTTATCTGAGAATTCAATACAACATTTGTTGCTTCAATCTGATCTATTCTTTTTCCATGGTCGTCAAGTTTCCCTTTAATTTCATTAGAGAAAACTGTAGATTGGGCCATGGACTGGGATAATCTCCTTTCCATATTTGTAATTGCCTTCCAGATATCTACGAGAGATATATTCTCTGGATCTGACACAGTCACCTCTTCCTCTACTCCTCCAGAACTGTTCCTGAGATTTCTTCTCTCTATCTTCAGATGTTATTACTTCTCCCAGGGTGGGGGTATTTAAAGTATTTACCCCCACACTTCCTGAGGTACTAATGGATAACTGGCCTTGGGCAGGACTAGCAGTAGCCCCTGACGAAGGAGAGAAATCTTGAGGAGCCTCTTTAGAGGTTTGACTCACCCTTCGCACTAAATGTGTTTCCATTGGACCTCTTAACTGTTTCGCCACCGGAGTTGATGTTACTAGCTTCATTTTCCGCTTTTTCCCCATTCAGAGAGAAGGGCACTTCCTCCTCAAAAAATTTCCTCCAAGCCATGCCCTGGTGCTGTGCAGTTCTTTAAATACACACAGCTGGTGTCAGGCACAGATGACGTCAGGCAGGGGCGGGAGACAGTTCTCACAGCTCACCAGCTCAATCCCGTTAGCCCTCGTTCCCCTGCAGGTACGGCTCTCTTCAGCAAGGCTCCCCAAACTGTCCTGAATTTTATGTAGGTTTGTGTTCTCAGGGTTATGTATGTTGTACTGTAAACTGCCAAGATATGGTGAGTGGCAGTCTAGAATTTTTAAATGGGTGATCTCATCCAATGGAGCCCGGCACAGAAAAATTTTCGATTTCTTTGACTGTGCCTTGTGTCCACACTGGGTAATTTCAGGTTTTTTTTTTTCTTTTTCAAGAACGTAAATTTTTCAAGGTTAATGCAAACTGGTTATTTTCCTGGCGTATAGCCAGATGGACTCAGAACGAAAGGGTATAGTATCCGCGTGCTAGCAGTTGGAGACGGATCTGACGTCAGCACGGGTGTATATATACCCCCACAGGAAGCGTAGCAACTTAGTAATTTCCATCTCCAAAGCAGTTTGGAGAGCCTGCACGCTCGCTGAGCGTGTTTTCCAAATCTACTTTCTACTTTCTTTCAACTACAACTTCTACAACATCGAGCCCCGCACGCCTGCGGTGATACCCTAAGGTCCCTCCCCCAGTAGAGTTTCCCGGGGTGATTTCCGTGATCCCCCGGAGGTTTAAGTCCTCGGTCCGGTGGCCGAATCGCGGCAGGGACATAGCCCCCGGGCGAGGTTCGGGTGAGGCATACGAGGCGCCTCGGTCCCGGCAACGGGTGCATATCCTCAAACGCGGCGGTGAAGGTACTTGCCCTCTCCCTCCGCAGCCGGAGACCGCCCGGGTTCCAGCCGGGAAGCGCCGAGGATCAGGTAAGGCGTACATCTCTTATTTCTGGTCTCCGAGGAACAGAGGATCGGCGGCGTGGCACGCCGTGGAGGGTGCCATTTTGTGGGCCTTGTTCAGGTATTGAACGCCCGTAATAGGCGCAGCTCTATTCCTCCTTGTGCGTATATTGCCTTATTACTGAGAGCATATTGCATACCACTGAGCGTGTATTGCTAACCGCCTATTGCTGAGAGCATATTGAATGCCATTGAGCGTGTATTGCTAACCGCTTATTGCTGAGAGCCTATTGAAAGCCATTGAGCGTGTATTGCTACCGCATATTGCTGAGAGCCTATTGCTTATCATTGTGCGTATATTGTGAGCCGCATTGGGCTAGGCGCCTGTGGGCAATATTGGCCGCATATTGTTGTTATTGTTGAGCGCCTGTTGTATTAAGCGTATATTGCTGCCGCATATTATTGAGCGCCTGTTGTACTAAGCGCATATTGCTGCCGCATATTGTTAAGCGCCTGTTGTATTAAGCGCCTATTGCTGCCACATATTATTATTGTGCGCCTGTTCTTTTCAGCGTATATTGTGGCCGCTTTTCATTCAGCGCATACTTTTCAATGGAACAGAACGCCTCAGCGTCTTCAGCGGGGGCGCCGCCTGCCTCCGGCATTAAAGCCCTTGGCCTCTGCTCTGCATGCCAGCTTCGAGCCACGCACAGTGAAGAGCCAGACTCCCTATGTGCCCAATGTGAGGAGGCCGTGGGACCCTCGGGCCAGGACCAGTCTCAGCCACGATTTGCTGACAGTTCCCCAGGGGCTACCCCGGATTTAGCGGGCAGTCTCGACCAATCGGGAATCCCGGGGGATCTTGTACCCTGGCGATTAGAGGCTGCTTCAATTTCCTGGGTGGATCTTTTAAGGGGATTCATGCCTTTGTACAGATGCAAATGGCTTCCCGTCCAGGCCCTGCGGTTTCTGCTGTTCCTGTTCCTGCAGTTTCTGCGGTTCCTGCGGTGGCTGCGACTGCGGCTGCTGCGGCGGCGGCTCCTGCGGATCCTGTTCCTGGACCCTCACGCCCTTATCGTGAGCGGGACCTCCCGCTGCTGGACAGCCCAGATCAGTCAGACCAGGAGTTTTCACTGGACGAGTCAGAACTCCCGGACGAGGGGGAACTTCCCCCAGGGATTGAGCCATATAGAACCATGAGGCGGTTCTTCCCTAAGGAGGATCTCTCCGACCTGGTGTCTCATTGTCTGGCGGAGTTGGATATTACAGGTCCTAGCGCTACGGTACCCTCCGCGCAGAACCCCCTGCTGGAAGGTCTTCGTCCTACAGCCCGCCATTTTCCATTCTTGCAAGCAGCACAACTGATAGGTTTAGAATGGGCTGCACCAGCGGCTTCCTTCAAAGGGGGCCGGACCCTGACGGGCATGTACCCATTGGCACCGGCTATCCAGGACCTGCTGACATGCCCTCAGGTGGACGCCTTGATTAGCGCTGTGGTCAAGCGCACTACCATTCCAGTTGAAGGGGGGACGGCCCTCAAGGAGCCTCATGACCGGCGACTGGACGCCATTCTGAAACAGACCTTTGAGGTGGCAGCTCTCTCTTTGTGGATTGCAACCTGCTGCACAGTGGTGACGCGTGCCTGTTTGTCACAGGTCAGGAACAACACTCCGGCAGCTGACATGGAGTCCGCTCTCTCTCGTTCCTCACGGATGCTGCATCAGATCTAGTCCGGACAACAGCCAAGGGGATCTCATCCTCCTTAGCCACCAGGAGGCAGCTCTGGATCCGGAAATGGTCAGCTGATGCGCCTTCAAAGACACGCCTCACCAGATTGCCCTTTAAGGGCTCTTTCCTATTTGGCAGCGACCTTGATAAACTGGCCACTACATGGGGCGCCTCTCCAGTGCCTAGACTGCCGGAAGATCGGTTCAGAAGGAGCCAGCGCGCCTTTCCAAGGCCCTCCAGGGGCAGGAGTTCACAGCGCTTCGTTCCCTACAGGAGTTGCTACCAGGCACCTCGTCCTCAGGCCAGGAATCAGGCCTTTCAGACCAGGAATCAGGCCTTTCAGACCAAGCAGCGCAAGAGGGGAGCAGGTCCGGGCTCAGGTCCCGGCCGCGCCTCACAATGAGAATCCGCCGATTCATCTGGGGGACGGAGCCATAGGGGGCAGGTTAACATTCTTCTACCCCAGATGGGTCGAGATTACGTTGGACCAGTGGGTCCTCACCATCATCTGAGAGGGGTATTATCTGGACTTTCATCATCTCCCTCCGGACAAGTTTGTGGAATCTTCATGTCCTATACACAAGAAGGCGGCATTGGAAGCTACCTTGGCGAGGCTCCTGTCCTTGAAAGCCATCATCCCAGTACCTGCCTGGGAAGTGAATTCTGGACACTATTCCATTTATATCTTGGTACCCAAGAAAGGGGGCACCTTTCGGCCTGTGCTGGACCTCAAGTCAGTCAATCGATACTTACGGGTCCCGAGGTTTCGCATGGAAACTCTGTGCTCCGTCAAGACCGCAGTACAGTCAGGAGAATTCCTCACGGTATTAGACTTGTCGGAAGTCTACCTGCATATCCCGATCCATCCGGATCATCAGCGCTATCTACGCTTCAAGGTTCTGGGTCACCACTTCCAATTCCGGGCTCTGCCCTTCGGATTGGCCACGTCACCGCGGACCTTCACCAAGGTGGTTGTCGTGGTAGCAGCGGCTCTGACGGGAAGGAATTCTGGTCCATCCCTACCTAGACGATTGGCTGATCAGGGCGAAATCACAAGAGGAGAGCCATCGGACAACCAACAGAGTGATCGCCCTTCTGAAAAGCTTGGGCTGGGTGATCAACCTCAGCAACAGTTGCCTTCAGCCTTCCCAGTCACTGGAATACCTGGGAGTACAGTTCGACACCCAGGCAGACACAGTCAGTCTCACTACCAAGAGAAAGTTAAAACTTCAGACGCCTATCCAGTACTTGATGGGCACCAGTCGGCCCGTAGCTTTGGATTATCTGCAGGTTCTCGGTCTCATGGCATCCACCCTGGCAGTGGTACCTTGGGCAAGGGCCCATATGAGACCTCTACAACACTCCCTGCTCTCTCGTTGGAGCCCTCGTCTACGGAACTATTCCACGCACCTACCTCTGCCTGCCAGAGTCCGGACACAGTTACGGTGGTGGCTGCAGTCCGACCACATGAGCAAGGGGTCGAGGATGTCCTCCCCCACGTGGACTCTGCTCACCACAGATGCCAGCCTGAGTGGCTGGGGAGCACACTGCGAAGGACTCCCCGCACAAGGGTGGTGGCATGGAGAAGAGTCAGCGTGGAACTTCAACCATCTAGAGGCTCGGGCAGTCCGATTGGCATGCCTTCAATTTGCTCACAAACTGAAGAACAGAGCAGTCAGTGATGTCTGACAATGCCACCACGGTGGCATACATCAACCGTCAAGGTGGAACCAGAAGCCGACAAGTATCTCTGGAGATCGCCCCACTGATGGTTTGGGCAGAGGCGAATCTTCAGGACATCTCCGCCGTCCACATTGCCGGGAAGGACAACACCACGGCAGACTTCCTCAGCAGAGAAAGCCTAAACCCGGGAGAGTGGCAGCTGTCACCCACAGCCTTCCAGATGATTGTGGATCACTGGGGGATTCCGGACATGGATTTACTGACGGACAAGTCCAATGCTCAAGTACCCAGATACTTCAGCCGCAAGCGCGACCCGTTCTCACATGGAATCGATGCCCTGGTTCAGCCATGGCCTCCAGGGACTCTGCTATATGCCTTTCCTCCATGGCCTCTGCTGGGCGCCATCATCCACAAGATTCAGAAACACCGGGGCCTAGTTCTTCTAGTGGCACCAGAATGGCCAAGACGACCCTGGTACGCGGACATGAGAAGACTACTGGCAGGGGAGCCGCCTCCTGCCTCCTCTCCGGGACCTTCTACGTCAAGGTCCCATCCTCCTCGAGGATCCAGCTCAATTCTCTCTTACGGTCTGGCCATTGAGAGGGCTAGACTGAAGAAAAGAGGTTACTCTGAGCCAGTGATAGATACACTCCTCCGAGCTCGTAAGTTTTCCACATCCCTCATCTACGTAAGGATCTGGAGAGTATTTGAAGCATGGTGCGGCACTCATGGCACCAATCCACATGCGACCACAATCCCAATTGTGTTGGATTTCCTGCAGGATGGACTTCAGAAGGGTCTCTCCCTCAGCTCCATCAAGGTTCAGGTGGCTGCGCTGTCTTGCTATGGTCCCAGGAGGGATGGCAAGACCATTGCCAAACACCCAGATGTTTCTCGCTTCCTGAAAGGAGTCAAGCACATTCGTCCGCCACTGAAGTGGCCAATGCCTTTGTGGAACCTCAACCTTGTTTTGGATTTCCTCGTGGGATCCACCTTCAGACCCCTTCGGGGTCTGTCTCTTTGTTCTCTAACCTTGAAGATGGTGTTCCTATTGGCGGTGTGTTCAGCACGCCGCGTCTCAGAGCTACAAGCACTGTCCTGCCGGGATCCCTTTTTGAGAATCACTCCAGAGGCTATCCATCTTCGCACGGTTTCCTCCTGTTTACCTAAAGTGGTCTCACAATTTCACCTTAACCAAACTATATATCCTTGCCTACCATGGCGGGTTTGAAGAAATCTGAAGAAGGGCGTTGGCTACGCCATCTCGACATAGGCAAACTGCTGCCCAGATATCTGGAAATGACAGAGGACGTACGAAAGACAGACCATCTGTTCGTCCTGTACAGCAGGAAACGACAAGGGGAAGCGGCCTCTCGGCCCACCATCGCCCGCTGGATTAAAGAAGTTATCAGAGCAGCTTACGTGGAGGCCGGGAAGTCTCCGCCTCTACAAGTCAAGGCTCATTCTACCAGAGCACAAGCGGCATCCTGGGCGGAATCCAGGATGCTGTCGCCTGCAGAAATCTGTAAAGCGGCGACATGGTCCTCCCTCCATACCTTTTCCAGGTTCTACCGTCTGGACGTCCAGGCCAGGGAGGACACAGCATTTGCGAGGGCGGTCCTACATGGTCCTCAGGCAGCTTCCCGCCCAGGCTGGGAGTAAAGCTTTTGTACATCCCATTTGTTCTGAGTCCATCTGGCTACACGACAGGAAATGTTGAGATTACTTACCTGATAATCTCCTTTTCCTTAGTGTAGACAGATGGACTCAGCATCCTGCCCAGCTGCCTGTGTACATGGGTTTCACCGATTCAAGGTAAGCCATGTCATATGTTTCACAAGAGCGTACACTCTACCAGGTGTCAACGCCTTCCGGTTGGGAATGCTGGCGGTCTCCAGCTACTATAAATCGGTCAGGGGAATCCTGTTTCACTTTTCACTGAGCGTCAGTACACACATCCATAACAGCTTTTGCAATGAAGATTACTAAGTTGCTACACTTCCTGTGGGGGTATATATACACCCGTGCTGACGTCAGATCCGTCTCCAACTGCTAGCACGCGGTTACTATACCCATTCGTTCTGAGTCCATCTGTCTACACTAAGGAAAAAGAGATTATCAGGTAAGTAATCTCAACATTACTTTCTCAGATAATAGAAGGTCTAAGGGGAACTTCATGAAGTTAGCAAGTAGCTCATTTAAAACAAATCAAATTCTTTTTCACTCAGTACATAGTTAAGCTCTGGAATTCATTGCCAGAGGATGTGGTCATGGCAGCTAGTATAACTGGGTTTTTTTTTTAAATTTATTTTTTATTGAATATAACATTTATAACAATGATATAATCAAGAATTCCAAAGAATATAACAATTTTCATACAATTTCATAACTCATATTGAAGGTTATCTAGCCCACATCAAGGGGGAGTGAGTTGCGGATCTGATAAGCTGAAACATTTCTATATACAACCTATGCTATACACCATTACACATTTATCGGTCTTATCCCTTAAAAATTGCTCTAAGTGTATTGGATCAGTAAATACAAACTTATTATTCTGATACATTATCTGGCACTTACAGGGGAATTTTAAATAAAAACTAGCCCCAATCTCTATAACTGATTGTTTAAATGACAAGAACTGCTTCCGTCGTGCTTGAGTAGCACGAGAGACATCAGGAGGGACCTGTATCTTCTGTCCACAAAAGTTCTGATCTTTATGTTGGAAATACTTTAAGAACAGGTCTTTTTCTTGTCTTAAGGAAAAAGAAATTAACAAAGTTGTCCTGGTATTTATATTGTCCATGGAGTCCTCTTAAAAAAAAAAAAAAAAAAAAAAAAAAAAAAAAAAAGTGGAGACCCCTGGACTTTCCATTATATCAATTCCACCTTCCGGAGCTTTTAATGTACTTCCTTTTGGTATATAATACATCTTAGAGAGTTATAGGGATTTGCATAGAATCAAAGGACAAAATCTCAACTACATATTTTTTATATAATTCAAAAGCAGAAATTAATCTGGATATAGGAAAATTTAACAATCGTAGATTACATGATCGCATCTCATTTTCAAGCATTTCAATTCTATTATGCAGTATAAGTTTGTCCTTTATAGAGGATGCACTTGTGGCTTGCAAATTACTTACAGATGGGTTCAGGTTCCCAAGTATCTTTTCTATTTTATTAGTCCTATCATCTAGATCCATAAACTTTCCCCTAGTTTCCAATGAGAAAGTATGAAACTTAGTGATAGAACTGGATAATTTCTTGTCAATTTTTGTTGTCAACCTCCATAGATCTAGTAATGATACATTGTCTGGTTCCACTTCATTGTCTAATACCTCATTATTTGGATCAAATATTATCTCTGGACATTGAACTTTTGTATTAGCAACTACTCCCGCCTCCCCCATATTAAAACTTACTGATTATATATTCCTTCCTGGTTCAGCATCCCCTAAATTAACAGGAGTAAAGCTACCCATTGGGTCTATACGTATACTTCCTTCAATTGCACCTTCCCTTCTTGGTTGAATAGGAGGTTGTGGGGACCTAGGACTTAAGGATACTCCCAATTGTGAGTTTCCTTCAAAAGCATCCTCTCCAATGGACTCACCCATATGTACTACATGGGAGTCCATGGGTCCCATCTTTCTCGGCACTGATGTTATTGGTGAGGATGTGTAATTCTTGGAGTTCCGTTTCCTTCCCATTATGCCAAAAAGAAAAAAGATTTACCAGGGGCGCGCCCCTTTGGCTGCGTGCCGCTGTGCACTCGATTTTATAGTCTCCCGGTAGCGCCTGTTGATGACGTCACCGGTCGGGACTGCCCACTCTGTTCGGGCTCTCTCTCACCACGTCGAAGAGCAAGATGGAATGTCTCTTTACTGCCTCCGGGCAGTTCAAACAGGTGCCTCTCAGCTTTCACTGACCGCCTATAACTGGGTTTAAAAAAGGTTTGGATAAGTTCCCAGAGAGAAAAAATCCATAAACTATTTCCTAGTGTGTAGCAGATGGACTCAGGCCCAATGGGTATAGTGTATTCCTGATAGCAGTTGGAGATGGATCAGATTTCAATCTGACGTTAGCCCTAGTACATATACCCCTGCAGGAAGTGCAGCTTTTCAGTATTTTCCGTCTCCATAGCAGTTAGGGACTCTATACACGCTCTCACAGCGTTAGAGTAATTTCACCAAACAAAACCAAACAAATAAGAATTCTTACCTCTACAGACGAGCCCCATTCTCCTGCGGGGACCTATTGGGTCCCTCCCCCAGTTGAGAATTCCCGAGGTGATTTCCGCGATCCCTCGGAGGTAAGCCTTGTTCCAGTGGCCGACCCTCGGCGCGGGGACCTAGCCCCCAACATCGGGTGAGGCTGAGAGATAGCAGGTGTAACCTCGAGCGCGGTGGTGAAGGTATTTTCCCTCTCCCCCGCAGCCAGAGACCGCCTGGAACGAGACCGGGAAGCGCCGAGACAAGGTAAGGTAGAAATCTAATTAAGTCTCCGGTCCCTGAAGCTCGAGGAGTCTCACAGATCATCAGCCGGGACCAGTGCCACCGGGTTGATCTGCCTTAGCAGGGCCATATTGTCTGCGTGGTCACGTTCACCGCCCTGTTGGCCGCCCCGATCCTTGCGCACAGAGGTGAGCCGTGCGCACATATACCTTGTGCGCACAGATGATGCACGTAGCCACGCGCTTACTTTGCCAGGCGCACAAGAGCGTGCACATATCTCTGAGCACGCTCCAAACCTAAGCGCACAACTGTATTTTACACGCATAAGCCATGGCACCACCGGAAAAGAAACTCCAGGCTCAGGGCCTTTGCCCAGCATGCCACATTAGAGCTGCACAACATGAGGAGGCCACGGCCCTGTGTATACAGTGTGAAGAGGCCCTAGGGGATCCAACTCATGGCCCTCCCCAGCCGGTACCGGGTTCCAGCCTCTCGAACAGTATGCCGGACCTAGCTTAGCACAGGGGGACCCCCCCCCAAAACGGGGCTCCCCAGGGACACGGCGCTCCTTAGTCTAGACCCAGCATCTATCTCCTTTGTGGAATTCTTCAAAGGTCTGCAAACCTTCGTCCACATGTAACTGGGGCCTCCTATAATATGGCCACAAGTTCCACAAGAGGACCTCAATATCCCGGGACCCTCTATGCCTAGGGAAGTGATCCCACCGCCCAGAAGCTCCACCTTCGGGGACACGGACAACTCGGATGAGGATTCAGAACCCCTGGAGGAAAGGGAACTCACTCCGGGCACAGAGCCCCACCGAACCATGAGATGCTTCTTCACCAAGGACGAGCTTCCAGACCTGCTCACACACAGCTTAAAAGAGCTTGCTATCCTGGGCACCAGTGCCTCAGGAGAACCTAAGACGAACCCCCTACTAGAGGGACTCCGTCAGATCTCCCATCATTTTCCATTATTACAAGCCGTCCAGCAACTAATTGATCTGGAATGGGATGCCCCGGAAACTACGTTCAAAGGGGGGCGTGCTCAGACAGCCATATACCCTCTGGACCCAGCCGTCAAAGATCCCTGGCATGTCTGAAAGTGGATGCCATGGTCTGCGCGGTCTCGAAGCGCACTACTATCCCAGTGGAGGGAGGAGCAGCACTCCAAGGATGCTCAAGACAGATGTCTGGAATCCATTCTCAAACAGTCCTTTGAAGTCTCCGCTATGTGTCTACAGATCGCGGCCTGCTGTGCCGTGGTGACATGTGCCTGCTTATCACAGACCAGGAACAACACTCCCGGGGAAGCCCTGGAACCAGCGGTTTCATTCCTCGCGGATGCCGCTTCTGATCTGGTGTTCACCGCAGCTAGAGGAGTGTCATCCGCCGCGCAGCCAGAAGACAGATTTGTCTCCGAAACTGGTCGGCCGACGCATCTTCCAAAGCGAGACTCACAAGGATGCCCTTCAGGGGAACCCTCCTGTTTGGAAGCGAACTAGAGAAACTAGCCAACAAATAGAGTGAGTCCCTACTGCCGCGGCTACCAGAGGACAGGAATAAGAGAAACCAGCGACCCTTCCCCCGAACTTCCAGGGGCAGAGGATCTCAGCGCTTCAACCCATATAGAAGCACATATCAAGCGGCCCGCCTTGCAGGCCGAAGCCAGTCCTTTCGGAACAAGCACAACAAAAGGGGAGCCAACTCAGACCCAGGCCCCAGCCGCACCCCACAATGAAAATCAGCCGACCCATCCAAAGGAAGAAGCCATAGGGGTCAGACTTGCCCTATTCTACCAAAGATGGGTCGAGAGAACTTCGGACAAGTGGGTCCTATCCATCATTTGAGAGGGATATTACCTGGATTTCCACAACTTCCCTCCGGACAGGTTTGTGGAATCCCCCTGCCACGACCCTTCCAAGAGGATGGCAGTGGAAGCTAAACTGACCAGATTGCTAGCCTTAGAGTTTATAACGCAAGTGCCTCCACAAGAAGTAAATACTGGACATTATTCCATCCATTTTATCGTTCCCAAGAAAGAAGGAACGTTCAGGCCCATCTTGGACCTCAAGTCACCTGAAGATTCCTAGCTTCCGCATGGAAACCCTACGCTTGGTACTAAGGGCGATACAACCGGGAGAGTTCCTTACATCCCTGGATCTGTTGGAAGCCTACCTACACATTCTGATCCATCAAGAGCATCAGCGTTTTCAACGCTTCACAATCTTGGACCGTCACTACCAGTTCCGGGCACTACCATTCGGGTTAGCCACAGCACCCCGGAGGTTCACAAAGATCATAGTGGTGGTGGCAGCAACACTGAGGAAGGAAGGAATCCGTGTATGCCCTTATCTAGACGATTGGCTGATCAGGGCAAAATCCCCAGAGGAAAGCCACCAGGTGACCAAAAGAGTCAAAACTCTACTGGAGAACCTTGGGTGGGTGGTCAACACAAACAGCTGTCTGCAGCCCTCCCAGTCTCTAGAATACTTGGGAGTCCGGTTCGACACCAAACAAGACAAGGTCACCCTGACACCGACAAGGAGATCGAAATTGATGACCCAGTTACGAACCCTGTTGAGCAAGCTTCGCCCCACAGCATGGGACTACCTACAGGTTCTCGGCCTCATGGCATCCACACTGGAAGTAGTACCATGGGCAAGAGCTCACATGAGACCCTACAGCGCTTACTACTATCACGATGGAATCCACTGTCCCAGAACTACATCGTACGTCTTCAGCTCCCGGACAAAGTCCGGACCCAACTACGATGGCGGCTACAAGAAGACCATCTGAGCCAGGGAGCGAGACTATCCTCACCATCCTGGATCCTGCTCACCACGGACGCCAGCCTACAAGGATGGGAAGCACACTGCCAGGAGCTGACCACTCAGGGACAATGGAACAAAGAAGAGTCTGGGTGGAACATCAATCGCCTAGAGGCCCGGGCTCTCGGACTAGCCTGCCTACGGTTCAGTCACAGACTCAGACAAGTCAGAGTTATGACAGACAACGCCACAACAGTGGCCTACATCAACCGCCAGGGAGGAACCAGAAGCCAACAGGTGTCTGGAAATAGACCCACTAATGTCATGGGCGGAAGCGAACCTTCAAGATATCTCGGCCATCCACATCGCCGGGAAAGACAACATTGCTGCGGATTACCTCAGCAGAGAAAGTCTAGACCCTGGAAAATGGAGGCTGTTGACCACAGCATTCCAATTGATAGTAAACCGTTGGGGAATACCAGCCATGGACCTCCTGGCAAGCCGGTCCAACACTCAAGTGCCCAGCTTCTTCAGCCGCAGGCGGGAACCCCAGTCCCAGGGAATCGGTACCCTGGTACAGACCTGGCCTCAGGAGACTGTTATGCCTTCCCACCGTGGCCCCTATTGGGTGCAATCATCCACAAGATCGAACACCACAGGGGACCAGTACTTCTAGTGGCCCCAGACTTGCCAAGAAGACCGTGGTACCCAGACATGCGAAGACTGCTGACAGGGAGCCCTCTCCTTCTACCTCCACACAGAGACCTGCTCCAACAAGGACCGATCCTCCACGAGGATCCAGCTCGATTCTCTTACGGTCTGGCCATTGAGAGGACTCGCCTGAGGAAGAGCAGATACTCGGGGGCAGTAATTGACACCCTACTCCAAGTACGCAAGTTCTCCACATCCCTAACATAAATAAGGATTTGGAGAGTATTCGAAGCCTGGTGCAGGGACTGCAACATCGTCCCACGTTCAGTCAAAATTCCAGCAGTCTTGGAATTCCTGCAGAATGGGCTACAGAAGGGATTGTCTCTCAAATCCATCAAGGTACAGGTGACCGCATTGTCATGCTACAGAACCGAGAGCGGCAGCATAGCCTCTCACCCAGATATCTCCCGCTTTCTGAAAGGAGTCAAGCAGATCCGACCACCCCTAAAGTGGCCGGTGCCTCTTTGGAACCTCAACCTGGTCCTGGATTTCTTAGCAGGAGCCTCTTTTAGACCTCTTCGCGACCTGTCTCTCCGACTATTAACATTGAAGACAGTCTTCCTGGCGGCATACTGTTCGGCCCGCCGTATCTCCGAGCTACAAGCACTGTCCTGCTGGGAGCCGTTCCTCAGACTCACCCCGGGAACCATCCAGTTACGCACAGTTCCGTCGTTCCTCCCCAAAGTGGTGTCTCACTTCCATCTCAAGCAAACCATCTCACTACCATCGCCAGATGAGCATAAGAATTCGGAAGAGTCTTGCAGTCTACCCATCTCAACATCGGCAGACTCCTAGTCTGATACCTGGATGGACTCAGCATCCCACCCATGGCTGTCGTTATTCATGGAATTCTCGAGGGACATCACCGACAGCGAGTGATTCATGAGTAAGCCACGCTTTCCTCCAACTGGAACACCCATCCTACCGGGTGTCGACGTTTCTCGGTTGAGGGCACTGGCGGTCTCCAGCTATAACCAATACAACCAGTTCAAGTTAATTAAGTTAACCAAGTTATAAAAGTTAATCAAGTTAGCCAAATTAGTCAGTCATACATATATCCACAATTGCTTTTCGAGAAGAATACTGAAGAGCTGCACTTCCTGCAGGGGTATATGTACTAGGGCTGACGTGAGATTGAAATCTGATACGTCTCCAACTGCTATCAGGAGTACTCTATACCCATTGGTCCTGAGTCCATCTGTCTACACTAAGGAAAACGAAATTATCAGGTAAGTAATTTCTCCATTAATAAGCAATAGTAGCTTTAGATCTTTTTTTTTTTTTTATAATTTTTAAAGATTTTACAAAGCAAATAAACTTTGTTCAGCAACAGAGAAAATACAATAAGAAAAATATATAAAAGATAACACAGAATCAAGTTAACATATTCTCACAGGACAAGCAGGATGAAAGTCCTCACACATGGGTAGTCCTCACTCATGCCCTTGGCATCATCAGGATGGAGCCCAATCACGGAACACTTTTGTCAAAGTTTCTAGAACTTTGACTGGCACCTACTGGGCATGCCCAGCATGGCACTAACCCTGCATCTAGCAGGGGGTCCCTCTTCATTCTCTTTTTTTCCAAGCAGCAGTAGCCACGCGGGTTAAGGAGCTCTCGAGACTCCTGAGAGGAATTTTCCTCATGGAACTTCTTTCAAAATTTTCAAAAAACTCTACCCCAACTGCGGTCCCCCCTATCGATTCCATAGTCCGCGGTCGTAAGGTAAGGCTTTACTCTCGTTTGCGGTCGATTCCTGTAGAGTTTTCCCTTCGGGGTCTACCGGCCATTGACCACACCTCAACTAAATTTTTGTCGAAGTCATGGCGTCGGGTTTTCATTGGTGCCCCGACTGTCCTCTGACAATGTCCATCACAGACCCGCATAGGGTTTGTGTGTTTAGGGTCCGACCATGACGTCCTAAGTTGCACGAAATGTGCCCAAATGACACTGAAGGGCTATAAGGCCCGCCCAGAGAAGATGGAGTTTCTTTTTCAGGTAAAGCCACCGACTCAATCGAGCACTTCGACATAGTCTGAGCTGGTGCCATCGACCTCTCGCCAGCAGCGGGACACCATAGCTGCCCACCTGGCACAGACTACTCCGAAGGTGTCTACTTCATCTTCGGCTCTGGAGAAGGACCTATGAGAACATCGTGAAAAACGTCGACACCAAAATCAGAAGGCTCAGTCCGCCGATCCAGGCAAGCTCTTGGCGTCGACAGAGCCACCGACCAAGAAACCCCATCCAGAGAAGGCCTCATCCTCCTCTGCGACTGAGTCACTGAGGCATTCCCCCACCTTCATTGGTGCCGGGAGCTGCGACTCTACTTTCACCGGTGGACTCTGGCTACGTCATCGCTGCCTCCTACTCCAGAGCCAGGGTTGCACGCCCCAGGCTTCCGCGAGGAATTGGATCGGATGATCCAAGGAGCCATCGGAAAGGCGCTGCAGGTCTTCCAGCCTCCATCGATGCCGGCACCGATGCCAGCTCCGGTCGCAACCCGATTCCCATGGTGCTCGCACTGCTACTGGGCAGGCTGGATTCGTTGATCGGTGCCCTTCCACCGTTAAAATAGAGGACACCAGTATGTCCCACGCCTTCCACCCCGATTCCTTTGCCATTGAAGGACAAAGACACGGGCTGGAACCTATGCCCGGACCATCCGGGGTCCTGCCACTGTCTCACCCGTCGATATTGCCGGTTCCATTGCTGCCCATTGTGCCATCGATGCCGTCTAGTCTGCCATCTGTGCCTAGACCTGATCCCTCAGGAATACCACTATTCCTTCCCTCTGGAGATCCCAGGGGAGTTGGAGACCAACCTTATGAACCTTGGACAATTATTCTCAGGATACTGATTACTTACCTTCAGAACCATCTCCCCCTTTTTCAGTTTTATAAAGGAGATGTCTGAGACCATACCATTCCAGCTTCAGACAGAAGAGGACTCAGGCATAAAATTCTGGAAGTGCTCCAATTTGTAGATGCACCCAAGCAGATCTATACCTGTTCATGAAGTCCTCCTGGACCTGCTGAAGACTAATTGAGAGCATCCAGGCTTTGTACCACCGGTGAACCGCAAAACAGATGCCACATACCTGGTACAAACCGCACCTGGATTTCAAAAAACACAGTTGGCCCATCATTCTGTGGTTGTGGAGTCGGCCCAAAAGAAGGCACGTCTGTCTATTTTTATTTTATTTAACTCTTTTCTATACCGACATTCATGACAAGTATCATATCACATCCGTTTACACGGTACAATGGGGTAATAACTGTGAAAAAACCATTTAACAAGAAGCAAAGTTACATTAAAACAAGGAGAGAAGAACTTGGGGGGCTGAGGTAGCCGGAAAACAAAGGATGGAGGAGGTAAATAAAAACTTAACTGGCAGTGGATGTCAAGCTGCTTGAGAAGCTAGGTATGATTAGGTGGCATATTGTAAATTTCTGAAGGTTATGGGAAGGCTTTAAGGAATAGCCAGGTCTTGAGTTTTTTTTTCAAAATGTTAAGAGTCAGGATTCTAGTCTGAGGTCTGGGGGCATGGCATTCCAAATGGCAGGTCCCGCTGTCGAGAATGCCCGTTCTTTAGTGGTTGTATGAAGTGTGGCTTTTGTTGAGGGGACTTGCAGGGTTCCTTTGTATGCTTCTCTGATGGGTCTTGTGGAGGTGAGAAGTTTGAGAGGGGTCTGAAGGTCGAGCTGTAGCTGTTTGTGGATGGTTTTATGGATTATGGTGAGGGACTTGTGTAGAATTCTGTAGTTAATTGGAAGCCAGTGTAGGTTCCGGAGGATGGGCGTGATATGAGCTATGCGGCTGGAGTTGGTCAGGATTCTGGCAGCCGCGTTCTGGAGCATCTGTAGCGGTCTGTTGTGGAGGTGGGGAGACCAAGGAGGAGAGCGTTGCAGTAGTCTATCTTGGCAAAGAGCATGGTTTGGAGAACTGTTCTGAAGTCATGGAAGTGGAGGAGGGGTTTGAGCCTTTTCAGAACTTGTAGTTTATAAAAACAGACTTTGGTTGTGTTAATGGATTTCTTTAGGTTCAGGCGGTGGTCGAAGATTACTCCGAGGTCACTTACATGCATGTTCGGGGTGTAGGAGGAGGTCAATGAGGATGGGTTTGAGTGGTCAGAGGAGATGAGGAGGAGTTCAGTCTTGGCAGCATTAAGGACCAGGTTCAGACTGGTGAGAAGGCGGTTGATGGATTGGAGGCAGTTTTCCCAGAATATGAGTGTTTTTGAGAGGGATTCTGTGATCGGGATCAGAATCTGTACGTCATCCGCTTAGAGATAGTGTATTAATTTTAGGTTGGTTAGCAACTGGTATAGGGGAAGGAGGTAAATATTGAAGAGGGTAGGTGACAGTGAAGAGCCTTGGGGTACGCCTAATGAAGAATTGATGCTGGGAGATTCTTTATTGTTGATTTTGACCTTGAAGCTTCTGTTGCTGAGGAAGGAAGCAAACCATCTTGAACTGTTCCTGAAAGGCCGATATCTGAGAGGAGGTTTAGAAGGATAGAGTGGTTCACAGTATCAGAAGCAGCAGAGATGTCTAGAAGAACTAGAAGGAATGATTGTCCTTTATCAAGGCCCATGATGATGTGATCAATGAGGGAGATGAGTAGGGTTTCCGTGCTGAAGGATTTACAGAAGCGGTATTGGGATGGGTAGAATATTTTGTGTTCCTCAAGGTAATCTGAGAGTTGTGTATTGACCAGTTTCTCCGTGAGTTTAGCGATAAAAGGGAGATTAGAAATAGGCGGAAATTGGAGAGATCTCTTGTATCTAGGTTGGGTTTCTTTAGCCTCATTCTTCCATACCTCCAGGGAAAGAACAGAGGTTCCTCGATGCATTCGGCCGACGTGTGTTCCATGGCTCAATGCTTGTTTCTCGCATTGCTTCTTACCAGTTATACATGACCCAGTATATCAGGGACCTTTTTAAGAAGATCCAAGATTTCTCTGAGTCTTTGCCAGACCAATTTCAGGATCAACTCAGTAACCTAGCTCAGAAGGGTCTAGATGCTGGCAAGCACGAAGTCCGTGCTGCCTATGACATTTTTGACACTGCTTCTAGGGTGTCTGCAGCGGGGATTAGTGCATGAAGATGGGCCTGGATAAAATCTTCTGACCTAAGACCAGAGGTGTACAGGACCAGTTAGTTGACCTGCCCTGTGCTGGACATAATCTCTTCGGGGACAAAATCCAAGAAACCGTAGCGCAGCTTAAGGACCACCACAAGACGCTATGTCAGTTTTCTTTGGTGCCTTCTGATTTCTCAACTACCTCCAAGAGGCCATTCAGAAGGGACACTAAGTGGCCGTCCTTCAAGCCATGAAGATATCATCCTCCTGCTTCTCGAGGTTGCCCTTCCAGGCCTTACTAGAAGAATCAGTCCAGACAATCCTGGCCTCAGAAGGCCCAGCTTCAGGATTTTGACTCCTTGCTGGAGAGCATATGCCAACCTCCTCCACCATCCGTATCCGTCGGCGGTCGGTTGTGCCACTTCACCAACATATGGCACATGATCACTACAGATCAATGGGTACTCTCTGTAATGACTCAAGGTTACCACCTCAATTTCCTGACACTACCGTCTGACTCCCCACCTCGGCTGATGGGATAATCCGACCACTCCCCTCTTCTAGAGGAGGAGATTTCAATCCTCCTCAAATCCCAGGCGATAGAACCAGTGTTCCTTTCCCAACAGGGGCAGGGGTTCTATTCCCGGTATTTCCTTATTCCAAAAATGTTGGGGGGCATTTGACCCATTCTGGACCTGTGTTCCTTAATCAGGTATCTACAAAAGGAAAAGTTCAGGATGGTAACCTTGGGCTCTCTACTTCCTCTTCTACAAAGAAAAGATTGGCTTTGCTCTCTGGAACTCCAAGATGCATACACACACATCTCGATAACTCTGTCTCATCGCA
Organism: Rhinatrema bivittatum; assembly: GCF_901001135.1. Taxonomy (NCBI): domain Eukaryota; kingdom Metazoa; phylum Chordata; class Amphibia; order Gymnophiona; family Rhinatrematidae; genus Rhinatrema; species Rhinatrema bivittatum. The sequence continues at coordinate 231,525,777 of NC_042617.1, read as the reverse complement.
AATTCCTTCGGTTCCTAGTCGGCCATAGACACTTCCAGTACCGAGTAGTGCCATTCAGCCTAGCGTCCGCACCGCGGGTCTTTACTAAGTGCCTCGAGGTGGTCGCAGCCTACCTCAGGGGTCAAGGTGTCCATGTCTACCCTTATCTCGACGATTGGTTGATAAGGGCTCCAACTCAAGAGGATGCACTAGCCTCCTTACATCTAACTATCCATACAATGCTGTCTCTCGGGTTTCTGGTCAACTATAGCAAGTCCAAGCTAGTTCCATCTCAAACCCTATCCTTCATAGGTGCCGACCTGGATACCGTGCAGGCAAAAGCTTTCCTCCCTCAGGATCGAGCTCGTACTCTCACGTCCTGCAGCCTCAAGGAACCTGGTCTCCAGAGGAAGCGAAAACATCAAATAAATTTCCTGGACCTTCGGGCAATCAGATATGCCCTCAGGGTTTTTCAGGATTGCCTCTCAAACAAGGCCATCCTGATTCAGACAGACAATCAGGTGGCGATGTGGTACATCAACAAGCAGGGGGAAACAGGCTCCTACCTTCTGTGTCAGGAAGCTGCTCAGATATGGGCGTGGGCTCTTTCCCACTCAATGTACCTCAGAGCGACCTACTTAGCTAGCGTGGACAATGTTCTAGCGGACAAGTTGAGTCGAACCTTCCATCCGCACGAATGGTGTCTCAACCCCACGGTAGCGGACACAATCTTCCAACGTTGAGGTTATCCACACACAGACCTCTTTGCATCCATCCACAACCGCAAAATACAGAACTTCTGCTCACTCACTCGCAGCCATCACTCACAGCCGAGGGATGCTTTGTCCTCTCGTGGTCCAGTGGTCTCCTCTATGCATACCCTCCACTTCCATTCATATCAAAGACTCTCGTGAAGTTGCGGAGGGACAAGGGCTTAATGATTCTGATAGCCCCTCATTGGCCACACCAGGTCTGGTTTCCAATCCTCCAGGACCTATCAGTACGCCGGCGCAT